>NC_044035.1:8654487-8954487 GCF_901765095.1 Microcaecilia unicolor
AATATGCCCCTGATGCACTTCTGATGGACGTCATAGAAAAACGTCTAAAAACTGGTTTTGAAAATACCCATTTGGACGTTTTTGTGAGAAAGATGTCCAAAAGCAGGTTTATGCCATTTTTTGGACATTTTTCTCTTTTGAAAATGAACCCATCATTATGGAACATACATTGAAATCTTCAATTCAATGTTAGATGGCATTCAAGGAAGCAAGTCAAATGTTAGGAATTATTAGTAAAATAATGGAGTATTGTTATGCATCCGTAGTGCTCCTTGGTGAGACTCGCCTTGTGTATTCTGTGCAATTCTGGTCATTGCATCTCAAAAATAAGGTAACAGAACCAGAAAAGTGGAGTGGAGGAGTAATCTACTACTACTTAACATTTCTGAAGCGCTACCAGGGTTACGCAGCGCTGTACAATTTAACAAAGAAGGACAGTCCCTGCTCAAAGGAGCTAATCTATTGGTTAGAGCCTATGGTTGAAAATCAGTAAAGCCAGGATGACACTCCTTGTGTCCTTGGAAAACTCACATAACCCTCAGTTGCCTCAGGTACAAATGTTGATTGTAAGATCTCTTGTGTGCTAGACTATTCCTATTATACCTGACTGTAACTTGCCTCAAACTACAAATGAAAAAAGTGTGAGCTAACTCCAAACACATATAGAGAAGAGCAACAAAGAGATGGAAGTGCTCATAAGTACCTAAGTATTGCCATACTGGGACAGACCGAGGGTCCATGAAGCCCAGCATCCTGCTTTCAACAGTGGCCAATCCAGGTTACAAGTACCTGGCAAGATCCCGAAACAGTACAATACATTTTATGCTGCTTATCCTAGAAATAAGCAGTGGAATTTCCTCAAGTCCACCTAAATAATTGTCTATGGACTTTTCCTTTAGGATGCTATGCAAACCTTTTTTTAAACCTCGCTAAGCTAACTGCTTTTACTATATTCTCTGGCAACAAATTCTAGAGTTTGTTTGCACGAGTTAAGAAATATTTTCTAGGATTTGTTTTAAATTTACTACTTTGTAGCTTCATCGCTTGCCCCCTAGTCCTAGTATTTTTGGAAAGAGTAAACAAGCGATTCATGTCTACCATTTCCACTCCACTCATTATTTTATAGACCTCTATCATATCTCCCCTCAGCCACCTTTTCTCCAAGCTGAAGAGCCCTACCGCTTTAGCCTTTCCTCATAGGGAAGTCGTCCCATCCCCTTTATCATTTTCGTCGCCCTTCTCTGTACGTTTTCTAATTCCACTATATCTTTTTTGAGATGTGGTGAACAGAAGTCTGATAAAAATTCCTTCATATCAGGCTAGTCTGCAGTGTTACTGATGTTTTCTGACTTGGTCTGCAGGTATTGATCAAGGGAATCTCTGCTATAGAAATGCTAAGTAGTAGTAGTAGTATCTGACTTCTATATAGCAAAGAGTACTTTATCATCATTATTGTCACTATCACCTGTATTAAAAACGGTGCTATCTAATTCATCATTTGTATCTTGATCATCATTGTCTTGCTGTCCGATTACAAAAGAAAGCGTTCACAAAGTTGGAATCATTATCTGTTTTTCTAACAATTTTTTGTCTGATGACAAACTCTGAATATCTTCGAGAACTGATGCAAGAACGTCAAATGTGTGGGATCCCTTCAGTCTTAACGCCAGACAAGCAGAAATCCTCTCTAAAGACACTATCAATCCAGGGGACAGTCACTACAACGTAAAATCTTCCAAGGGAAGATCAGCAGTCTGTTGTGATAGAGACAAGTCTGTTCACCAACAATTGCAACCAACTTCAGCTTCATCTGTGCTTCAAAGAGTCGTATTTTCAAAGCATTTAGACTTACAAAGATTATAGTAACCTATGGAAGTTTGTAAGACTAAATGCTTTGAAAATGAGCCCTAAAGTGACCCAACTCATCACTGTTCTGTTTGACCGAAGACCGGTAACCAGTTCAAACACAGGCAACTCTACTGTTCTCATAGGTTATATTCAGTGAACAGCGAAATTTAAGATGAGACGATCCTCTGTTTGCGTGATGAGGTTTGGAATAGCAAAATCCTGGCCTCTGTTTTGCTGTTTCATTTGGTTTACAGAGGAATCGTCATTTACATCTCACTTCTGCTTTTGCTTTTAACTGTAGCATCAGATGTAACCGAGTAAAAGTCTTAAAAATGTGCAAAGTTACTACTTCAGGAAAAGTAACAAATGTGATCCTATACTTCTTTACAAGTAAAAGTGACGAAACCTCAAGGTGCACTGAAAAATGGCCTACGATAGTGTAGGCACGTGTTTTGGCCATGCGCAGAATCATTTTTGAGAGCACTGGTAAAAAATGCATTTTGAGAGGGGGGGGGGGCAAAAAATGGATATGCGGCAAAATGAAAATTGGCGTGCATCCATTTTGGGTCTGAGACCTTACCGCCAGCCATTGAATTAGTGGTAAGATCTCACGCATTATTGGGCACGTAGTAGCCAGGCGGTAACTCGGAATTGGCGCATGTACTCAATGGTGTTCCGTGGTTGGCTGACACCCAGGGCGGATCGCGGCTGCTCGCACCCCCCCCACGGGTGCAGTGCAACACGGCGCCCCCCCCCCGGTGTGGCACGGCCCCCCCCTGGCGTGGACCCCCCTGGCGCAGCGCCTCTCGGTCCCCCCCCCCCGACAGTCCCCACCTGCCTACCAGCTGAGCTCCGTGCACCCGGCACCTCGAATCTGCAGCGCTGCTGACTGTAAAAGAAGAAAATTGTCTCGTTGTTGGCCCTTCCCTCACTGTGCCCCGCCCTCGAGGAAATAGGAAGTTACATCAGAGGGCGGGACACAGTGCGAGGGAAGGGCCAACGACGAGACAATTTTCTTCTTTTACAGTCAGCAGCGCTGCAGATTCGAGGTGCCGGGTGCACGGAGCTCAGCTGATAGGCAGGTGGGGACTGTTGGATGGGGGGGGAGGAATGAGAGGCGCTGCGCCGGGGAATCCACACCAGGGGGGATGCCGTGCCACGCCAGGGGGGGGGTGGACGGAGCACCCCCCACCCGTTGACACCCGGGGTGGACTGCCCCCACCGCCCCGCCCTTGTTACGCCACTGCATGCACTAATTACATTTACTTAGTTACTATACAACACTGGTGATTTCCAAAAGGGGCTGGGTCCAGCAGTATAAAGACTGAGGAGGTAAACAGAAGTGAGTCTTAACTAGGGAACTGAAGGAGGCGCTGCTGTGCCCCCCCCCCCCCCCCGACACACAGGATAGAAGGATTGCTTTTGGACAATTCCTTATTTTTCTATTCCACCTGCTCATGATTTTGCTGATAAGGTTTGTTTTCTGAGAAGCTGATTTCCGCTGGACTGTTTTGGATATGCTGAATTGTAAATTGAATTTGGGGTTTTACTTTTGGGATAAATTGATGTTTGGCTCCCTGTATGGGTTAAGAACTGGAAATCAAATTGATGCTTCAGTGGTAGAGTCTGTAAGAGGGTGGTGGTGACTTCCGTTGTTGCTTGAGAAGATAACGGAGTCCTGTGGGTTGTGGCCGACTGAGCTTTTCTGAACCATTCACTGCAGGGTGGAAATAATCAGTTCTGCCTCTTAAAGGCTCCAGTGTGTAGCTGAATAACAGCAGGCAGCTCCTGTATTTTTACTTCTCCTTCTGCTCCCTTAGGGACTCTTTTACTAAGGTGTACCAAAAAGTGGGCTGCGGTACTGTGGGCACTTGTGTTGGGTGTGCGCTGGAAAAAAGGTGGGGGGGGGGGGGGGGGGGTTGGCCAGGAAATGGCCGTGTGGCAAAGTGAAAACTACTACTACTACTTATCATTTCTATAGCACTACTAGACATACACTGGACATAAAGAGACAGTCCCTGCTCGACAGAGCTCACAATCTAATCAGGACAGACAAACAGGACAAATAATGGATAAGGACAAAGTAGCAAGATTCCATGCAGAATCTCAAAGAGTAGCAAGATTCCGGAATCCCATAGTAGCAAGATTCTGTGCGGAATCCCAAAGAGTTGCAAGATTCGTGAATTCCAAAGACTACTATTGCTACTTATCATTTCTATAGCGCTACTAGACGTATGCAGTGCTGTACACTTGAACATGAAGAGACAGTGCCTGCTCAACAGAGCTTACAATCTAATTAGGACAGACAAACAGGACAAATAGAGATAAGGGAATTACTAAGGTGGGAATGATAAAATACGGGTACTGAACAAGTGAGTAAGGGTTAGGAATTAAAAACCAGTGCGTGTTTACTTATGGCCTGAGCCCTTAACACCACCCATTGACTTAGCAGTAAGGGCGATACCCACATGGTGACCGTCCAGCATGCGCCAACTGCCGATTACCACCGGTAATGCCCCTGCAGTAGAAAATAGAAAATGATTTTCTACCGCATGTTTTTGGTGCACATCAAACTCGGAATTACCACCAGGCGCACGTGCTAGCCGAGCGGTAATGCTGATTAGACGTACGCTGCACGCGCATCCTTACGCGCCTTTGCACAAGGGCCTCTTACTACTTAGTACTACTACTACTTATCATTTCTAAAGTGCTACTAGACGTACGCAGCGCTGTACACTTGAACATGAAGAGACAGTCCCTGCCCGACAGAGCTTACAATCTAATCAGGACAGACAAACAGGACAAACAAGAGATAAGGGAATATTAAAGTGAGGATGATAAAATAAGGGTTATGAACAAGTGAATAAGGGTTAGGAGTTAAAAGCTGCATCAAAAAGGTGGGCTTTTAGCTTAGATTTGAAGACTGCCAGAGATGGAGCTTGACGCACCGGCTCAGGAAGTCTATTCCAGGCATATGGTGCAGCAAGATAACAGGAATGGAGTTAGCTGCGGAGGAGAAGGGTGCAGAAAAGAGAGATTTACCCAGTGAACAGAGTTCCCGGGGAGGAGTGTAGGGAGAGATGAGAGTGGAGAGGTACTGAGGAGCTGCAGAGTGAATGCACTTATAGGTCAATAAGAGGAGTTTGAACTGTATGCGGAAACGGATAGGAAGCCAGTGAAGTGACTTCAGCAGAGAGCTAAGGCTCTGGTGGGCTCAAGGATGGGGTTTCTCTACACCTTTCTCAGCTGGACACCCTTTAGAAGAGGAAAATCATAGCTCCTTAGATTTTATGTTTCCCTCCAAGAACTTCCAGTTGAATCCTATTGGACCACTGTCTCCGAATGTACCTCCCACTGTTCTGCTGTGATTGACATCACTGTTGTTGGCGCAGGGGCTAGAATGTTTCAAGTCAAACACAATTTTAAGTGGGTGTGAGAAGTCTCCTTTGCTATATTGTGTGCTGTCTTATGGAAGACTTAAAGCTGATAACTAAAGAAGAGGAAATTCTTTAAGTTAAGTAGTTGGATTTTTTCTGAAAATTATTGATTTTTTTTATAAAAAGTAATATCTGATCAATAAGCACTATATATAAAAAAGTAAAAAAAAAAAAGAAAAAAGTCTCTGGATCAATGACGAATACATGCCCACTTAAAAATTGTGTTTGGCTTGAAACATTGGGCCATAAGGGTGGAGTCATGCGTTTCTGACAGATCCTATACTGCTATTTGAAAAGACTAATATTGGTTTCTATGCATATATGAACTTTCTGGGAGCTGGGCAGTTGACTTGAATGTATATGTATTACCTTCTCCATTGATGAATGTTTTGGTTCTACTGATATTGATATTTATAATAGTGTCATATGCCCTTCCTCATCCTTGGCTCAGAGGCCTCCCACATGAGGAAAGACTAAAGCGGCTAGGGCTCTTCAGCTTGGAGAAAAGGCGGCTGAGGGGAGATATGATAGAGGTCTATAAAATAATGAGTGGAGTTGAACGGGTAGATGTGAAGCGTCTGTTCGCGCTTTCCAAAAATACTAGGACTAGGGGGCATGCGATGAAGTTACAATGTAGTAAATTTAAAATGAATCGGAGAAAATGTTTCTTCACTCAACGTGTAATTAAACTCTGGAATTCGTTGCCCGAGAATGTGATAAAGGCGGTTAGCTTAGCGGAGTTTAAAAAAGGTTTGGACGGCTTCCTAAAGGAAAAGTCCATAGATCGTTATTAAATGGACTTGGGGAAAATCCACTATTTCTGGGATAAGCAGTATAAAATGTTTTGTACTTTTTTGGGATCTTGCCAGGTATTTGTGACCTGGATTGGCCACTGTTGGAAACAGGATGCTGGGCTCGATGGACCTTTGGTCTTTCCCAGTATGGCAATACTTACGTACTTATGCACATGCCTTACATCCTGTCCACCTCTGCTGTGTGTCCAGTTATAGTCTGTGGAAAAATTGGGAACCTTAAACCTATGCTATACCTGTTCTGTAGAGAAATGGAAGATTTCACTTTCCAGTGCTATCAGTGCAAGTGCGTACAGATTTTCTGCAAGAACAACGTAAGAGGAAGGGAAGGAGATGGGAAGTTACTTTTCTCCTGCTGCCTCTTCTCTTGGGACTGGACCTTAACACTTGTGAAGGGAAAACATGAATCTCCCTCCCCCCAGTCCTGACTTCACTGGAATTATTACTACAGTTCTCTATCTTATCTTTATGTGATTGTATGGCTGTGGTTTCTTTTTGTCTTCATTGTGTTGACGGGAGCCATTGCTTGGAGACAGACTAATTTCCGTTTGTGACCTGCAAAGAAAGGGCCCAGGATCAGTTTTGCACATTTATTTCATAATTATCTTTTCCTGCATCCCTACCCTAGATAAAGACAAAGCTTGATAATTACTGGTAACTCATTTATGCGTGTGTGATGACCTCTGTACAGCGTGTTCCCCTTACTGCATGATGCTGGAGCAGCTGGTGAGAGGCCCAGAGAAATGTGAGTCATGAGAGACCATGATGTCCATCATAAGATGGCTGACAATTAGTCAGTTGACATAAAAATGTCTGTTCTGTTGGCATTAATTTAGCCTCGCAAAAAAAAGAAGGCTGACAGGACTCCTGAATAACCACATGTAAACTATGAGTGTTCATGAGAAGTCTTTCAAAACACGATAGTCTGGTGCCGAGTGACACCACAAAACAAATCCAGGAAGTCCATAATTTTATTTATTTATTTATTTGTAACATTTGTATCCCACATTTTCCCACCAATTTGCAGGCTCAATGTGGCTTACATTTGCCGTAATGGCGGTTGCCATTTCTGGGTAAACAGAATTACAAATGGTATTGCGTTAAGGTGCATGCATACATAGTAACATACATGGAACATAACATATATGGAATAAATCATATATGGTAAAGAAGAGAACATTATGGTATTGCATGAAAGTTCCTGAGTAATACATTGGATTGTAGCATACTTTAGGTCATCGACTATATAGAGACCCTATTCGACATAAGGTTTAAAGTGGTAGTGCTTGATCATTAATAGCAGAGAGGTTAATCAGTCTTGTGATAAGATTTTGGTTTTGTATAGATTGTGTATAGTGCTATTATTTAGAATTTAAGATGGATGTTTATGGTATGCCTTCTTGAAAAGATCTGTTTTCAGTAGCCTTCGGAAGATGGTTAGGTCTTGCATTGTTTTTATGGCCTTCAGTAGTGCATTCCATAGCTGCGTGCAGATGTACGAGAAACTGGTCGCGTATGTGGATTTGTATTTTAGCCCTTTACAGTTAGGATAATGGAGATTGATGAATGTGCGTGATGATCTGTTTGCGCTCCTGATAGGCAAGTCTATAAGGTCTGACATGTAGGTTGGAGCTTCTCCGTGAACGATTTTGTGGACCAGGGTGCAAACATTGAATGCAATACGTTCTTTTAGTGGGAACCAGTGTAGTTTTTCTCTTAGGGGTTTGGCGCTTTCGTATTTCGCTTTCCCAAATATGAGTCTGGCTGCTGTGTTTTGAGCGGTTTGAAGCTTCTTATTGATTTGTTCTTTGCATCCGGCTTAATGGCATTGCAGTAGTCTAGATGACTTAGCACCATTGATTGTACTAGGCTGCGGAATACTTCCCTTGGGAAGAAAGGTTTGAATCTTTTAAGTTTCCACATTGAGTGGAACATTTTCTTTGCTGTATTTTTAGCATGATCTTCGAGTGTGAGATTTCGGTCAATACTCTTGAGCAACCTCATTTTTAATTGACCTGCAGGCAGAGTGACCAAATGGCTCTATATTGTTAGGGCAGGTTCATCCAGTCATGCTTTAACCCCACTGCATTCTTGGGTTTGCAGTTTGGAGTTTCCTATGGAATACGAGAACTACAACTCCATGCGTGCAATGTGGTAAAACCAGAACTGGATCAACTGGTCCTGTCTACAGGTATTGAGAATAAATATTTAGAGGCTTTTAGAATGTTAGCTAATGGGAACAAGATTAGCAAAACCCCCTAAATATTTCATAAGTATTTATAACATTTGGTAGCAACAAGTGGAGACTCAGAAGTTGCTCTTGAAACAGACCCTTCTAATTCCTCTAGAGGTGAGAGGTCCCAGGATCATTCAAAGGGGGCCTCAGTTCTTGCTGATGAATAGCTACCGTAGGGTCAGGTGTACGTTAGCTGTTCATGATGTGTGCTTACATTGGGTGAATCAGAATGCTAATGTTATCTTGTTACAGGACTGGAGGGTGAGCCCTTGGGCCATCATCGGGTCCCCAACCCAGAAGCCAGGGGCCCGCCGATGGTAGACGAGTCACACAGGAGAAGGGTGGAAGGTTGAGCTGAAGACCAGTACAGTGGAGCAGACAGACTAGGCAGGGCAGGAGTCATGTACTGGAGAAAAGGCGGCTAGAACTGGAGCAGGAACTAAAGACAAGACTCATGGAGGCCAAGCAACACACGTCTAGACAAGTCTTGCAAACATTGCGAAAGCAACAAGGGGACGGGCTGGCTGCCTTAAATAGTAGGAATACTGACATCATCAGTATGCACCAGGAGCAGCTGGACCCTAGGAAAGGTGCATGCCTTGAGGCTCAGCTGCAAAGATGGCTCCTCGTGGCATGGGGAACCCGTGAGCACACTGATGCTGAAATGTGTGGCATAGAGAGCCCAACTGCATTCCAGAGTGGCCACATGGCCTACCCACGGTCCCTGCTGACAGGCCAAGGCACAGTGCTGGCTGTGATATATCTGCTCTGAGGTCTCTCTTCAGTTGCTCACTCTGTATTCATACGTTGAGTGTCTCAGGTTACATGATCAAGACAGCCCTAGAACTTCGGACTACACAGTAGTCACCACCCAGGAAAAGGACCTCGGAGACACATTGAAATGCTCACTCAGTGCATTGTAGGAGACTATAAGGAATTATTTGGAAAGGAATGGAGAACAAAACAGAGAATATCAGAATGCCTCTGTAGATCTACAGTAATCAATAGATTGAATGGTGGATACAATTCTAAAAAAGGGTATCAAAAAGCACAGAGTAGATGAAACAACTCCTTCATCAAGAAAAGTTCAACAATTTACAGCTCTTCATCTTGGACAAGTGACAATTGAGAGGTCGCCGTATCTCAAAAAAGATATAGTGGAGTTAGAAAAGGTGCAGAGAAGGGCGACAAAAATGATAAAGGGGATGGGACGACTTCCCTATGAGGAAAGGCTAAAGCGGCTAGGGCTCTTCAGCTTGGAGAAAAGGCAGCTGAGTGGAGATATGATAGAGGTCTATAAAATTATGAGTGGAGTTGAATGGGTAGATGTGAAGCATCTGTTCACGCTTTCCAAAAATACTAGGACTAGGGGGCATGCGATGAAGCTACAATGTAGTAAATTTAAAATGAATTGGAGAAACCTTTTCTTCACTCAACGTGTAATTAAACTCTGGAACATTGTTGCCAGAGAATGTGCTAAAGGCGGTTAGCTTAGCAGAGTTTAATAAAGGTTTGGCCGGCTTCCTAAAGGAAAAGTCCATAGACCATTATTAAATTGGACTTGGGGGAAAATCCACTATTTCTGGGATAAGCAGCATAAAATGTTTTGTACTTTTTTGAGATCTTGCCAGGTATTTGTGACCTGGATTGGCCACTGTTGGAAACAGGATGTTGGGCTTGATGGACCTTTGGTCTTTCCCAGTATGGCAATACTTACAGTATATACTTATGTACTTATGTAGAGGTGATATGATAGCGGTTTACAAAATCATGAGAAGGGTAGAACATGTTAAAAGGGACCATCTAACTCGCCTTGAGATACCCTGAAAAGGAGTGAGCCAAATTCAAATCTAAAAAAATCTCAAAAGCTGATACATTTGTTGCCAGAGGAAGTGGTCCAGTGCTAAAAATCATCCGTCGACTGGCCAGACATGATATCATTAGAGGAAAGCTGTCTGTTGGGTGTTGAGATCTTAGACTCAGACCTACTGACTATTACCCTATGCTGCTCCTCCATGTTGGCGCAAACCATACTGTTAAGTATCCCGCTGACCATATCAAAAGTGTGGGAGACAGGGTAAAGCAGACAGGTGTGCAGGTGATGTTCTCAATCCTCCCGGTGTCAATGAGAGCAATCTCCTTTCTTGACCTTGGGATGGTTTTCCAACAACTGCTGTCAATCCACTCCAGCACCAAAATCTGGCAATATTGCATGAGGAGCTCTGCGGGGAAGAAGCCTGTGCTCAGAAGGGCATCAGAAATGCTTAACACACCAACCATGCTATCTTGGAATGGAGGAGTAGCCTAATGGTTAGCAGAGTGGGCTGAAAACCTGGGGAACTGGGGCTCCTTGTGACCCTGGGCAAGTCACTCAACCTTCCACTGCCCCCAGGTACAAAAATTTGGATTGTGAACCCACTAGGGACGTATAATAAACGTAAACCACTAAAAAAACAACCCCTCCAAAGAAAGGAACACTGATGCCAACTGCACAAACCATACCCAAGATCCACATAGGAAGCAAACCGTTCAGTTACCTCACAGAGAAAAGTGAGCCCCCCCCCCCCCCCCCCCACACCCAGTGAGGATAAAAGAGCAGTTACTGCAAAGGAACGGAAGAGACAGGAGTTAAATGTCTAGAATCAGGGAAATTCTGCACAAAGAGCGCAGACCTTTTAAGAATTCTGTGCAGTATTTTCAACATTTTGGCACAGATTTTATTTTTACAATGCAATATTCAGCCACTGTAATATTCAGCTTAAACGCTGGCCACAACAGCCAAACTAAATCCAGATATTCAAAGCTGCTCAGGGGCGAAGCCAGACACCCAAATTTGGGTGGGCCTGGGCCCAAGATGGGTGGGTAGAAGAACTCCGCCTTGTCCCACAAGTGATTTGGTCTCTCCCTCTCTCGCCTGCATGCCATATGGTCTCTCAAACATTCCCCTGCATACCTTTTAAATAGCAGATCTTCACCGTCAGCGAGCAGCAACTAATACACACTGCTCATGCTGGCCCCACAGCCTTTCCTCTGATGCGACTTCCTGTTTCCGCATCGGCGGGAATACATCAGAGGGAAGGCTGCGGGGCTGGTGCGAACAGTATGTATCAGTCGCTGCAGGCAAAGATCTGCTATTTAAAAGGTATGGAGGAGGGACAGTTGGGAGTTTTCGGCTGGTGGGGCTTGGGAATCCCTGCCAGCCACATTATAGATGTGTTGCTACTGGGTGGGCCTGGGCCCATCCGAGCCCACCCTTGGCTACGCCACTGGCTCTCTGGATAACGGAGAGCTCTGAATAGTCAGAATACAGCCATGACCTGTGCCGCTATCCAGATAGTGCTGATAGTGAGACTTTTAGCTGGCCTTACTTTATTCAGATAGTAGACTAAGGAAGGAAGTTATCAACATAGTGGTTAGAGTGGTGGACTTTGGTCCTGGGGAACTGAGTTTCATTCCCACTTCAGGTACAGGCAGCTCCTTGTGACTCTGGGCAAGTCACTTAACCCTCCATTGCCCCATGTAAGCCGCATTCAGCCTGCCATGACTGGGAAAGCGCAGGGTACAAATGTAACAAAAATAAAATAGATACTATTGGAGATTCTACATGGAATGTTGCTACTATTGGAGATTCTACATGGAATGGAATGTTGCTATTCCACTAGCAACATTCCATGCAGAAGGCTGCGCAGGCTTCTGTTTCTGTGAGGCTGACGTCCTGCAAGGACGTCAGACTCATAGAAGCAGAAGCCTGCGCGGCCACATTGGTGGAATAGCAACATTCCATGTAGAATCTCAAATAGTAGCAACAGTGGAGGAGTGGCCTAGTGGTTAGGGTGGTGGACTTTGGTCCTGAGGAGCTGAGTTTGATTCCCACTTCAGGCACAGGCAACTCCTTGTGACTCTGGGCAAGTCACTTAACCCTCTATTGCCCCATGTAAGCCGCACTGAGTCTGCCATGAGTGGGAAAGCGCAGGGTACAAATGTAACAAAAATAAAATAGATACTATTGGAGATTCTACATGGAATGTTGCTACTATTGGAGATTCTACATGGAATGTTGCTATTCCACTAGCAACATTCCATGCAGAAGGCTGCGCAGGCTTCTGTTTCTGTGCAAGACGTCAGACTCACAGAAGCAGAAGCCTGCATGGCCACATTGGTGATCTGCAAGGGCCGACTTCTACATGGAATGTTGCTAGTGGAATAGCAACATTCCATTTAGAATCTCCAATAGTAGCAACAGTGGAGGAGTGGCCTAGTGGTTAGGGTAGTGGACTTTGGTCCTGAGGAACTGAGTTCAATTCCCACTTCAGGTACAGGCAGCTCCTTGTGACTCTGGGCAAGTCACTTAACCCTCCATTGCCCCATGTAAGCCGCATTGAGCCTGCCATGAGTGGGAAAGCGCGGGGTACAAATAAAAAAAAATATGGGCTTCTGTTAAGACATGTTATTTTACTGTTTACCCCAGTTATTAGTAACTAATCGGCTGATATAATTTAACTGGCCAGGAACGGCTCCTGGCTGCTTAAATAGCACATAGCCGGCTAAGCGCTAGAATTGAGCGTGAGATAGCCGGTTATTTATGCTGAACATTAGCACACAGAATCTAATTCTATTTATGGCACCTAAAAAATCAGCGCCGATCGAAAACACGCTTAGGCGTATTCTATAAACGCAATTTACCGAATACGCCTAAGCCCATCCAAGTGACTAGAATTTAGGTGCAGCAAATTATGCTAATGAAAACCTGGTGTAAATGCCCAGACCTAACTACCTATTACATTTTGAAACTTTGGTCATATGTTAAATGCTATAATTATACAACAGCTATTCCATCACATTTCTCAACAAATCAAATAATGTACTTGAAAGCACCGCAATTGCTTTACATTATCAATCATGATTGACTATTTTTTTAATGTTTAAGGTATAAAAAATACATTAGCCACTTTATGTCAATTAACTATAATTCATTGTTCGAAGAACCACTCATATGCTTTTTACTTTGACTGTTTATATTTAGAATGTCATTAGTACATATTAACTACTTCATTCCATATTTCATATGTTTTGATTACATTAGCCCTTCGTCATCATTGAATCAATTATTGATTTACACTTTACTGTTTTATAATCATTTAATTATATTTTTTATTCAATTGCTTTTTATTGTTTAATACTTAGTTATATGTTTTTATCCAAGTGTCTTCATATGCTGTTTACTGTCTTTTATTTTGTACATAGACTCCCGAAGAAGGGCACCTGTAGTGCCGAAACAGGGTACCGTGTAGAGTCTTCAATTAATAAATTGTATTTTGAACTTTGACCGTTTCCGATCTGTTTTTTGAAGAGCCTGGTTCTGTTCCCACTCCTCTTTTGCTCACGGGTTATTCTATGACACTGCGCACAAATTTTAGGGACGCCCAAGACCCACCCATTCTAATCCCATAGCTACTCCCCATTTTGGTTTCCATGTGGTAGAAGTTACACAAACTACATTGTAGAATACTAGCCATTAAGCCCGTTAAAATGGGCGAGTATTGGTCTGTTCTATTTTCACATCTAATTCCCTCCCTCCCAGGAGCCTTCTTCTCTCCATTGGTTAGCGTCGCCCAACTCGCCGCAGTGGCTCCACCTAGTAACATCGGGCATGATGTGGCATGCACTTGCGCCACCACCTTTGACCCCCCCCCCGGCGTCGATCCCCCCTCTTTCCGCCGTCGCCGTGTTACTTCCCTTGAGTCCTGTCATCAGTTCGCCTCCATCGCTCCGTCCGTTTCCCTCTCAGTTCCACCCCCTCCTTCCCTCCCTCCTCCTCCGATTTCCACGCCCATGTCCAAGACGTGCTCCCTATTGGGCTGTACTGCTGGTGGAAGCGGGGCTTGGACTCTATCAACGTTAGGTCTCTACTGCGCATTTGCAGGTGAGTCAGTCACGTCTCATTTATATAGATTGATGCTTAGCGAGTAGTGCGTGTAACTTCTAAGTGGTGCCAATAATTACCAATATTTGCATGTTAACATCCAATTATCAGTGCTGATTGGCTTGTTAACCAACTGAGTTGCACGTGCAACTCATAAGTACATAAGTATTGCCATACTGGGAAAGACCAAACGTCCATCGAGCCCAGCATCCTGTTTCCAACAGTGGCCAATCCAGGTCACAAATACCTGGCAAGATCCCAACTCTATTTGCATTATATAGAATCTGGAGGATAGCGGCTAACCAGCTATATTACGTGACTAGCCGCGAATATTCAGCGTATTGTCAGATAAGTTTAGCAGCCAAATTGGTCCACATAAATAGCAGTCTTATCTTTGGCCACTATAAAGTTTACTGGCCAGTGCTGAATATTAACTCGGCCATTTAAGCTTAAGCCAGCCACACACACAACCCCCCCCCCCCCCCCCCCCCCAGATATTCAATGCTGGTCACTGGAAACAGCTGGCATTGAATATCCGGGCTCAGTGCCTATCACGGCATTTAGCCGGCCTGCCTCTTACAGACTGAATATAGGCCAGTAGGTCTCATTATATAAAATGGGAACTGTGCTAAAATTGCATGGGTTAGTGGTAAATAACACTTCATAATGGTAGCCCACGCTGATAACTTCCCCCCTTAGTGTGAAGAGTTTCAGTTACTGGCAACCAGAGCTGATATTGAGATGTCATAATGCCTTATTCCACCAATGCCTAAGAGCCAACCTCATCAGTGATGTCACAATGGCTCGTGTCCTATTCTTGGCTTACCTTGTAACATAACATAGTAACATAGTAGATGACGGCAGAAAAAGATCTGCACGGTCCATCCAGTCTGCCCAACAAGATGAACTCATGTGTATACCTTACCTTGATTTGTACCTGTCTTTTTCAGGGCACAGACTGTATAAGTCTGCCCAGCACTATCCCCTCCTCCCAACCACCAGCCCCGCCTCCCACCACCGGCTCTGGCACAGACCGTATAAGTCTGCCCAGCACTATCCCCGCCTCCCACCACCGGCTCTGGCACAGACCGTATAAGTCTGCCCAGCACTATCCCCGCCTCCCACCACCGGCTCTGGCACAGACCGTATAAGTCTGCCCAGCACTATTCCCCGCCTCCCAACCACTAGTCCCGCCTCCCACCACTGGATCTGGCACAGACCTTATAAGTCTGCGCACCACTATCTTCGCCTCCCAACCACCAACCCCTCTTCCCCCCACCGGCTCCGCCACCCAATTTCGGCTAAGCTTCTGAGGATCCATTCCTTCTGCACAGGATTCCTTTATTTATATCCCACGCATGTTTGAATTCTGTTACCGTTACCGTTTTCCTCTCCACCACCTTAGTTTCCCCCCTTAGTGTGAAGAGTTTCAGTCTCTGGTAACCAAAGCTGATATTGTGATGTCATAATGCCTCATTCCACCAATAAGAGCCAACCTCATCAGTGATGTCACAATGGCTTGATTGTCCTATACTTGGCTCGCTTTTATTACATATGGCAGTGATTTTGATTTCTAGAGACATGTCTTTTATCTTTAATTAAGGGGATACTGTTAAGGCGAGTTATTTTACTGTTAACTCCAGTTATTAGTAACTAGGTGTCACTGCATAAAGTGGGACCTGTGTTACAATAGCACAAATTAGTGTTAAATAACCCATCTTAACGGGAGCCCACATTGATAACTTCCCCCCCTTAGTGTGAAGAGTTTCAGCCTCTGGTAACCAGAACTAATATTGTGATGTTGTAATGCCTCCTTCCACCAATAAGAGCCAACCTCATCAGTGATGTCACAATGGCTTAATTGTCCTATACTTGGCTCACTTCCTCCCTTAGTGTGAAGAGTTTCAGTCTCTGGTAACCAGAACTGATATTGTGATGTCGTAATGCCTCCTTCCACCAATAAGAAGAGCCAACCTCATCAGTGATGTCACAATGGCTTAATTGTCCTATACTTGGCTCACTTCCTCCCTTAGTGTGAAGAGTTTCAGTCTCTGGTAACCAGAACTGATATTGTGGTGTCATAATGCCTCATTCCACCAATGCCTAAGAGCCAACCTCATCAGTGATGTCACAATGGTTTAATTGTACTATACTCGGCTCACATTCCCCCCTTAGTGTGAAGAAGAGGTTCGGTCTCTGGTAACCAGAGCTCATATTGTGATGTCATAATGCCTTATTCCGCCAATGCCTGAGCCAACCTCATCAGTGATGTCACAATGGCTTGATTATCCTGTACTTAGCTCACTTTTATTACATATAGCAGTGATTTTGATTTGAAGAGACATTTCTTTTTTCTATAATTAAGGGGGGAAGTTATCAACGTGGGCTGCTATTAAGACCTGTTATTTTACCATTAACTCCAATTATTAGCAACCAGGTCTCATTGCATAAAATGTGACCTGTGCTACAATAGTATGATTTAGTGGTAAAATAACACATCTTAATGGTAACCCACGTTGATATCTTCCTCCCTAAAATACTTCCCAGTTAGGGTCCCGTTAAGTATAATTCTTAAAGGGCACCTGAGAAAGAAAATAAAAACAACACATATTAGTAAACAGGGCCCCTAGAATTGGTAACGACCTAGGACCCTGTTTACTAAGGTGTGTTATCATTTTTAATGTGCCTACAATTAGCGCATATTCTAACCGTGTAGGCGCCTATAGGGATATTGTAGGTGCGTACATGGTTAACGCATGTTAAAATGCTAATGTGCTTATAATGCGGCTTTGTAAACAGGGCCCCCCAAGTCTTCTGCCTCAGCAGAATGGGACAAGATTAGGAGTCTAAATATAGCTACTCAGCTTATTTTGAACATTGGGCTCATTGTTTCTCCGCAGCAAGTTCTAAAACATTCACACAGAAATCCATGCCAGCATCCGATGGGGATGCAGTAGCTAAATGATTTACCCTTCCTCACTACCCTAAGGTTTTATTTATTTATTTGGATTTATTAGCTGCCTTTAGGAAGAGATTCACCCAAGGTGGTGTACAGTAGATACAGTTTAACTAAATATAAATCCAGAGGTGATCTCCCTTTTTTATATATACAGTATATAAACATCAATATCTAAACATGAAAGGGGAATCTTTACAAATATGCTTTATCAAGAATACGCTTCAATGGGTTAAAGCCATACAAACTCATACCTTTTAAATTTATTCAGAGGAAAAAGGCCTCGAGAAGCCCTCAGCTTTTTTTCTGCATTAGCTTCGGGGGCTGGGCTTCATCATCATAGACCCAAAAACCTCTGCTAAGGTAGCTTATTTTTTAATTTCTCAATTCATTGTATTTTACTACTTTAACTACTACTGTGCTCTTTGTGGACTTAATGAAGTACTTAGCTCAGGTTGTGCTTTGCTTTGCTTTCTTTCCTGGCTGCCTTCTTTAATCTCTCAAAACACCCTCGTATACAACCACGACCAGTTTAACATCAAACATAACAATAGTAAAATGCATAAACATAAATGCAACGAAAGAGGAAACTTGTCCATTCTGTAATATTTCCAGTCTTGTTCATCCATCAGCAGCTGCTCTTGCTTCTTATTTTTCTAACAAAATTGAGTCGATATTTCAGTCTGTTCATCAAATATCAAGTAACGTTCAGTATTGCGGAGGAAATAATTGCCAAATAGAATTATGTGATATTCCTAGCTGATAGACGCTGGTCATCTCTTTCAGGTGTTTCTATTTCTGATATTGTTTTAATAGTGAAGCGTCTTTCTACAACACACTGCCCGTTAGATGAATGTCCTGCATATCTGTACTCTGAACCTCCTGAGTATTTGATTACTTGGTTAAATGATGTAGTGAATTTGATTTTAAATTGTGGCTGGGTTTTTTTCCGTTGCTGGGAGATATTGTATTAACTCCCATCCCGAAGGCATCTAATCCTGATGCCCTAGGAACTTATTGAGTTTTCAGTGACCTCTCAACTTTCAGATTTTATTATTAATTAGAATATGTTGATACTGTCTCAACGTGATTTTAGGAATTTTCACAGAACATAGTAACATAGTAGATGACGGCAAAAAAAGACCTGCACGGTCCATCCAGTCTGCCCAAGAAGATAAATTCATATGTACTACTTTTTTATTTGTACTGTCCTCTTCAGGGCACAGACCGTATAAGTCTGCCCAGCCCTATCCCCGCCTCCCAACCATCAACCCCGCCTCCCACCACCAGCTCTGACACAGACTGTATAAGTCTGCCCAGCACTATCCCTGCCTCCCACCACCGGCTCTGGTACAGACCGTATAAGTCTGCCCAGCACTATCCCTGCCTCCCACCACTGGCTCTGGCACAGACCGTATAAGTCTGCCCAGCACTATCCCCGCTGCCCAACCACCAGCCCCAGCACAGACCATATAAGACTGGCCAGCCCTATCCCCGCCTCCCAACCACCAACCCCGCCTCCCACCACCAGCTCTGGCACAGACCGTATAAGTCTGCCCAGCACTATCCCCGCTGCCCAACCACCAGCCCCAGCACAGACCATATAAGTCTGTCCAGCCCTATCCCCGCCTCCCAACCATCAACCCCGCCTCCCACCACCAGCTCTGGCACAGACCGTAGAAGTCTGCCCAGCACTATCCCTGCCTCCCACCACTGGCTCTGGCACAGACCGTATAAGTCTGCCCAGCACTATCCCCGCTGCCCAACCACCAGCCCCGGCACAGACCGTATAAGACTGGCCAGCCCTATCCCCGCCTCCCAACCACCAACCCCGCCTCCCACCACCAGCTCTGACACAGACTGTATAAGTCTGCCCAGCACTATCCTCGCCTCCCAACTACCAGTCCCGCCTTCCACCACCGGCTCTGGCACAGACTGTATAAGTCTGTCCAGCCCTATCCCCACCTCCCAACCATCAACCCCGCCTCCCACCACCAGCTCTGACACAGACTGTATAAGTCTGCCCAGCACTATCCTCGCCTCCCAACTACCAGTCCCGCCTCCCACCACCGGCTCTGGCACAGACCGTATAAGTCTGCCCAGCACTATCCCTGCCGCCTGAGGGTTTTTTTTTACTAAGCCACGTAAGCGCCTACGCATGCCCAGCGTGGCCTGAGCGGTAATGTCATTTCTCACGTGCATCCGATACGCACGTCAGAAATGTCTTTTTTGGCACATGGGCGGTAATCGGCGTTGACCACTACCGCCCAGTTAACGCATGAGACCTTACCGCTAGGTCAATGAATGGCTGCCAGCAGTAGCATAGCCAGAGTTCAATTTTTCGATGGGCCTGGAGTGGACTTTTGTCACAAGTGAGTTAAGTTATAAGTTTCTAATTTGTTCTGATGGAGCAGACGGCATAATAAAGAAAACCGAAAATATAAAAAAAATGATGGTGCTTTGCTGTACAGGGTAGAAGGACAAAAAAAGCAGATCAATCAAAGAAAATAGTTTATTGAATGACAACCAAATAAACATATCAGCCCGAAACTGGCTGTGTTTCACCCAACAGGGCTGCGTCAGGGGCTATAAAACAAATAGCATAACATATAAAAACCACAATTAAAATAATAATAAAGATTTTATATAGACTGACAAAACATTTAAAAACTATTTTACATATTTAGTCAGTCTATATAAAATCTTTATTATTATTTTAATTGTGGTTTTTATATGTTACTAGCCGTTGAGCCCGTAAAAACGGGCTGGTATTGGGGTTTTCCTTCCTTCCCCCTCACCCCCCCGTGAGGTTGCCACCGCTACCGCCCCCCCCCCCCCGGAGTCGCCGCCGCCGCCACCGCCATCCCTCCACCCGGCCCGGGCCCTCTCTCTCTCCGCTACTAAACTTAGACATCCATTCGCCGGAACGCAGCACGCACATCAGCTGAGCTGCCGTCGGCCCTTCCTTCTCTGCCTGTGTCCCGCCCTCCTGTGATGTAACGTCAGCGAGGGCGGGACACAGGCAGGGAAGGAAGGCCGACGGCAGCTCAGCTGATGTGCGTGCTGCGTTCCGGCGAATGGATGTGTAAGTTTAGTAGCGGAGAGAGGGCCCGGGCCGGGTGTGTGTGGGGGGGGGAGGGGTAACGGTAGCGGTGACCTCGGGTGGGCGGGTGGGGGGGGAGCGGTATCAACCTCGGCGGCGCAGTTTCCCTCTCTGTCCCGCCCTCGTCATCACGTATTGACGCGGGGGCGGGACAGAGAGGGAAGTCTCTACTGCACATTTGCGAGTGAGTCGGTCACTCGCCGTTTATATGTTTGATGCTATTTGTTTTATAGCCCCTGACGCAGCCCTGTTGGGTGAAACACAGCCAGTTTCGGGCTGATATGTTTATTTGGTTGTCATTCAATAAACTATTTTCTTTGACTGATCTGCTTTTTTGTCCTTCCATCTTAGAGTTTGCAGATCGTTTGCCCTGCTGTTTTCTTGAGCTTGCTGTACAGGGTACTGCAGTGCCCAAAGATACCACGTGTCGAGAACAGAGAGGACCCATGTTATTATGGTTCTTGCTTTAGGAATTAAGGGGTCCTTTTACTAAGGTATGCTGAAAAATGGACTGTGCTAGTGTAAGCGCGTGCTTTGGGCGCATGCAGATCCATTTTTCAGCGCGCCTGTAAAAAACGACCTCTTTTAAAAATTTTTGCCAAAAATGGACATGCGACAAAATAAAAATTGGCGCTCATCCATTTTGGGTCTGAGTCCTTACCACCACCCACTGACAATGGTAAAGTCTCACGCGGTAATCTACACTCGTAGGATGATGATTACCACCCGGTTTTCTGCCGCGCGCAGGAAAATAAAAGTTCTTTTCCAGCACGCGTAGCGGACACGTGTAAAAAAAATGAAATTACCGCCTGGGCCGGGCAGTAACTCCAAATTGGCAGGCATAAGACACACACTCGCGCCTACATGGCTTAGTAAAAGGGCCCCTAACTATCCTAGAAATGAGGAGGAGAGGGGAGAAAGGAGGATATTGGGGTGAAGGTCACAATTGGTGCAATAGTAACATAGTAACATAGTAGATGACGGCAGAAAAAGACCTGCACGGTCCATCCAGTCTGCCCAACAAGATAAACTTATATGTGCTACTTTTTGTGTATACCTTACCTTGATTTGTATCTGTCATTTTCAGGGCACAGACTGTACAAGTCTGCCCAGCACTATCTCCGCCTCCTAACCACTATCCCCGCCTCCCAACCACCAGCCCCGCCTCCCAACCACCGGCTCTGCCACCCAATCTCAGCTAAGCTTCTGCGGATCCATTCCTTCGGAACAAGATTCCTTTATGTTTATACCATGCATGTTTGAATTCCGTTACCGTTTCCTCTCCACCACTTCCCGTGGGAGAGCATTCCAAGCATCCATCACTCTCTCCGTGAAAAAATACTTCCTGACATTTTTCTTGAGTCTGCCCCCCTTCAAACTCATATCATGCCCTCTAGTTCTACCGCCTTCCCATCTCCAGAAAAGGGTTGTTTGCGGATTAATACCTTTCAGATAATTGAACGTCTGTATCATATCACCCCTGTTTCTCCTTTCCTTCAGGGTTTACATGTTCAGGTCAGCAAGTCTCTTCTCATACGTCTTGTAACGCAAATCCCATACCATTCTCGTACCTTTTCTTTGCACCGCTTCAATTCTTTTTACATCCTTAGCAAGATACAGCCTCCAGAACTGAACACAATACTCCAGGTGGGGCCTCACTAACGACTTATACAGGGGCATTAAAACCTCTTTTCTTCTGCTGGTCACTCCCCTCTCTATACAGCCTAGCAACCTTCTACTTACGGCCACCGCCTTGTCACACTGTTTCGTCGCCTTCAGATCCTCAGATACTATTACCCCAAGATCCCGCTCTCTGTCGGTACCTATCAGACTCTCACCGTCTAACACATACGTCTCCCGTGGATTTCTACTCCCTGATGGGCAGATGATCAAAAGCCCTGCGCTGTTCCAAACAGCGCCCTAAAAATATCACCGGGACAGCGCAGGGCTTTTCTGCATCGATGATCAAAGATAATGCATGCAAATCTAAGCAGCGCTATTATCTTTGATTATCATGTTTAAAGTGCGGGAGAATTGTGCCGAGCATGCGCTCAGCTCAATCCTCCCGCACTTGTTTGACAGGTCTGGGCTGTCAAAAGCCCAAACCTGTCAAACAGCCTGCCCCGAGGCCCGAACAACGAGGCCCCCCCCAAACCCCCAGAAAACGTCGTGGCCGCCGCCGGCCAAACCCTCTCCCACCCCCCCCCCCACCCACCAACGGGGGGGGGGGGGGGGGGGGCTGGAGGATCGGTGGGTCTCCAGCCCCAGAAACCCCCAGAAATCATTGATTGACCTTTCAGCCTCTCCCTGGCACTTCCCTTGTGGCCAGATCAGACCTGTCCTGTGTGAGCCCTTCCCTGGGTACTGCTCCCAGAGAGACGTGTGACACGGTCACCTCTTGGAAGGACTGGTGACTGCGGAGATGGGGGCCAATGTATAGAACATAGAACTGGAAGACAAAGAAAGACAGCCCGGGCTACAGCTGCCAGAGAGTGTGAAAGGCAGATAATAAGTGGGTGGATTGGCTTCTTACCAAGCTGCTCTTCCTCAGCTCATGTCCTGGTGGCTGATGATTCGCCTTTAATAGAGACACCCGGGGCGGCAGCCTTGTTAAGCTCAGTGATTGATGGCAGGGCAACGGCAGCTGCCATGTTACAAATCAAATTATTTTGTTCAGAAACTTGTCGGTAACTAAAAGGCCTCTGACTCCCTGGAGGTTAGAGGAATCCAGTCCCTCTGCTCCAAATTGGGTTTCTATTGACTGTTTACATTTTTTGCTGGAATTGTCAAAGAGACGCATCAGAGAGGGTTCGGACAGATCTGAGCAGGGCTGTATAAGATGTACATTTATTAGGTTATCAGCTGTTACTATTACAGGGAGAGAGATGGGTGTTCAGTATGGTACAACCACAGTGGTTAATATATTATACAGAGGTACTTGCTCTCTCCCTAGTGGGCTCACAATGTAAGTTCTTTTTTTTGTGTGCTTGGGGCAGTGCATAAGTACATAAGTATTGACACACTAGGACAGACCAAAGGTCCTTCAAGCCCAGCATCCTGTTTCCAATAGTGGCTAATCCAGGTCACAAATACCTGGCAAGATCAGGAAAAGGTTCAATACGTTTTATGCTGCTTATCCCAGAAATAAGCAGTGGATTTCCCCCATCAATTTAATAATGGTCTATGGACTTTTCCTTTAGGAAGCTAGCCAGACCTTTTTTAAACCCTGTTAAGCTAACCACCTTTACCACATTCTCTGGCAACAAATTCCAGAGTTTAATTACATGTTGAGTGAATAAAAATTTTCTCCAATTCATGGAGGGTTAAGTGATTACAAAGAGCCACAGTGAGTTCCCCCGGTTCTTAGCTCACTGCATTAACCATCAGGCAACATCTCCAGTTTAGTGCTAGCTATATGATTGATAAACTTCTCACCCAAATCCCAGAATGTGGTAGTCTCTAGAGAAAGGTGCCGTTCAGACAGAATTAGAAGCTCACACAGCAGCCTGCCTGTTTCCTTCATGTTTGGGATGATTCTGGGCTTTTGGATGGGCAATGAACTTGGTCATCAATAGGGCAAGTCTATAATACTGTAAGCTACACATGTCCTAGTGTACCTGAATGAAACTCACCTTGAGCTACTACTGAAAAAGGTGTGAGCAAAATCCATACAAATAAAATAGTAAGTAAAATAAATAAGAATGCCCTGGTCACATTTACATGACAACTGCGGCTGTGTAAACGTAGCCCGTACCATAAGAACATAAGAATAGCCATACTGGGTCAGACCAATGGTCTATCTATTCCAGTATCCTGTTTCCAGCTGTGGCCAAGCCAGGTTCACAATTACCTGGTAAAAATCCCAAAGTGGAGTAACATTGTGGAATCCCAAATAGTAGCAACATTCCAGAATCCCAAATAGTAGCAACATTCCAGAATCTCAAAGAGTAGCAACATTCCATGCTACCAATCCCAGTGGCTTCCCCCATATCTGTCTCAATAGCAGCCTATGAACTTGTCCAAACCTTTTAAAAACCCAGGTATGCTAACCGCTGTTACCACATCCTCCAGCAAACAGTTCCAGAGGTTAACAGTCGTTGAGTGAAAAAATATTTCCTCCTATTTGTTTTAAAGGTATTTCCATGTAACTTCCTCGAGTGTCCCCTAGTCGTTGTACTTTTGGAACGAGTAAAAAAATCGATTTACTTCTACTTGCTCTACACCACTCAGGATTTTGTAGACCTCAATCATTTCTCCCCTCTTTTCCAAGCTGAAGAGCCCTAACCTCTTTAGCCTTTCCTCATTTGAGAGGAGGAGTCCAATCCTCTTTATCATTTTGCTGATAAAGGGTCATGCCGGCATTCTATAATGGAATCCAGACACCTTGAAGCTGTTATATAAAAGACTCGCACGCATGGCTTTGGGGCACCTAAATGCGGGTACCTACTTACAGGATTACCCTTTAATTGAGAAATTCTATAAATGCTGCTGAAAAAAAGTTGACGCTAAGCTCTATTGCACAAATGTGGTAAAGGCGGTTAGCTTAGTGGAGTTTAAAAAAGGTTTGGACAGCTTCCTAAAGGAAAAGTCCATAGACCGTTATTAAATGGACTTAGGAAAAATCCACTATTTCTGGGATAAGCAGTATAAAATGTTTTGTACTTTTTTGGGATCTTGCAAGGTATTTGTGACCTGGATTGGCCACTGTTGGAAACAGGATGCTGGGCTCGATGGACCTTTGGTCTTTCCCAGTATGGCAATACTTATGCACTTATGTACTTATGGTTTATTCAGAATAGTGCTTAAGTGTGGATCTCACGCCTAACTTTTGGGCGATGGACTTACATCTGCTGAAACCAGGTGCAAATGCCAGCACCCAAGTTAGACGTGCTTAGACCGTATTCTGTAATTCCGTGTGCAACTTTTCAGGCCACACCCCCTTTTCAGATATGCGCTATGTGGCCCTTTTACAAAGTGGCAGTAAGTCCAACGTGGGCTTAGCATGCGACAGTTTGGAGATACCACTGGTACCATGCATGCGCTGACAGTAGTTCCAGCCCCAGTGCACGCCGTCGCCTACCTTTGCTGGCGGGGGACCCCAACCCCCGCCAGCCGAGGTCCTCTTCTTCCTTCGTTCTGTTTCTGAATCTGATGTCCTGCACGTTGTACGCACGCCATTCCCCTTGCTGAGGAAAATAGGGATCAATTTTATTATGTGGCAGTTAACCGGCGATAATCAGGCAGTGCTGATTATCCATTTTTTTCAGGTTACACAGGCAAATCCAAATATTAGCTCATGCAGGGCCAGCCCAAGATAAGATACCGCCCCCTCCCCCCTGGGCTGAGATGTCACCCCCCCCCCCCCCCCCAAGGCATTTTACCTTGTCACAGTGATGTTCCAAATCCAGCAGCGGCAGCTATTCCCATACACTGCCCTGCCACTGCCGGTACCCGCCTCTTCCCTTTACTGCGGCTGCCTGAGCCTTTGACGAAACAGGAAGTTACATCAGACAGGTGGCTGCAGTAAAGGGGTGGGTGCCGGCAGCGGTGAGGCGTATGGGAATCGCTGCTGCTGCCGGATTTGGAACGTCACTCTGACGAGGTAAAATGCGATGAAGCCACTCCCCGAGATGCTGCTCCTGTAGGTTTAGCATTTTTTGCGCTACAAACTTTTGCAAAGTTTGAAAACAACAGCGTTCCAGCGTTTTCAATCATTGAGGATATCGCCGGAAAGCTCTAACTAGGATTTCGACAACACCCTTCTTTGTTGTTAAACATCTCCAAAACAACAACAGAGATTTGCTTGATCCCTGAGGCAGGCCTTTGTGCAGAAACACAGCCGTGTCGGGTCGTTTTCCAGTTGTTTCCAATAAAGACATTTGACATCCTCTTTGGCTCCGCCTCACCCTTTTGTTTGTTTCTTACGGTCACGTGAGGTTTGCTCCTCCTTTTTGCTTGTCTTGCTCCTGTAGAGTGCCTCAGGTGGCCTAACGGTCGGGCCGCCCCTGAGCGCATGACCTGAAAGAGGCCCTATTTCCTGAGTCTGCTAGAAATGCGCACGGGAGACGTTCCAGGTTAGCATGCGCTTTTACTAACGCACTTTAGTAGATATACCCGATCGTAACGCATTTAAAACAAATAGGAGAAAATCATTTTTCACTCAACATACAGTCAGGCTCTGCAACTCACAGCCGTAGCAAGTGGTAAAAGCAGTTAATGTAGTTGGGAATCCTTCAGTCTTAAGGCCAGACAAACAGACTTCCTTTCCAAATACTCTATGCATGTGGGAAAAAAGAACCCGAATTATAGCTACGTCATGCAAGGTTCCACGTTAGGAGTTACGGACCAAGAAAGGGATCTGGGTGTCGTCGTCGATAACACACTGAAACCTTCTGCTCAGTGTGCTGCTGCGGCTAGGAAAGCGAATAGAATGTTGGGTATTATTAGGAAAGGTATGGAAAACAGGTGTGAGGATGTTATAATGCCGTTGTATCGCTCCATGGTGCGACTGCACCTTGAGTATTGTGTTCAATTCTGGTCGCCGCATCTCAAGAAAGATATAGTAGAATTGGAAAAGGTGCAGCGAAGGGCGACTAAAATGATAGCGGGGATGGGACGACTTCCCTATGAAGAAAGACTAAGGAGGCTAGGGCTATACAGCTTGGAGAAGAGACGGCTGAGGGGAGACATGATAGAGGTATATAAAATAATGAGTGGAGTGGAACAGGTGGATGTGAAGCGTCTGTTCACGCTTTCCAAAAATACTAGGACTAGGGGGCATGCGATGAAACTACAGTGTAGTAAATTTAAAACAAATCGGAGAAAATTTTTCTTCACCCAACGTGTAATTAGACTCTGGAATTCGTTGCCGGAGAAAGTGGTGAAGGCGGTTAGCTTAGCAGAGTTTAAAAAGGGGTTGGACGGTTTCCTAAAGGACAAGTCCATAAACCACTACTAAATGGACTTGGGAAAAATCCACAATTCCAGGAATAACATGTATAGAATGTTTGTACGTTTGGGAAGCTCGCCAGGTGCCCTTGGCCTGGATTGGCCGCTGTCGTGGACAGGATGCTGGGCTCGATGGACCCTTGGTCTTTTCCCAGTGTGGCATTACTTATGTACTTATGTCCTCTACTTGGCTCACTTTTATTACATAGAGCAGTGATTTAACCTATTGTGATGTCATAGTGGCTCATTCCACCAATAAGAGCCAACCTCATTAGTGATGTCACAATGGCTTGATTGTATAGAATGTTTGTACGTTTGGGAAGCTTGCCAGGTGCCCTTGGCCTGGATTGGCCGCTGTCGTGGACAGGATGCTGGGCTCGATGGACCCTTGGTCTTTTCCCAGTATGGCATTACTTATGTACTTATGTACTTATATAATCCCAATGTAAGCTTTTCCATGGGATGAACAGCAGTCTGTTGTGGAAAAGACGTATCTCTGTTCACCAAGAATTGCAACTAGCTTCAGCTTCATCCCTTTAAACTCTTCACAATTCAACAAATACAGGCAACTCCACTGTTCTCATAGGCTATATTCAGTGAACAGCAAAATTTAAGATAAGACGATCCACTGTTTGCATGACAAGGTTTGCAATAACAAAATCCTGTTCTCGGTTTTGCTGTTTCATTTGATTTAGTCAGGAATCATCATTTACATCTCACTTCCGCTTTTATCTTTAACTGCAAGCATCAGTTAAAGATAAAAGGGTAACTGAGTAAAAGCAGTAAAGATAGGCAAAATTATTACTTCAGTAAGAGTAACAAATGTTATCCTGTATGTCTTTATAAGTAAAAGTGACAAAACTTTAACTCAAGTAAATTACTATACAACACTGGTTAAAAATAACCACTGATCTGGAGTCTCACAGGACCTGATCTTAGGGAGGTGTCCCTCAGTCTGGTTTGGAATCTCGCCTCCATCCTGAGCAGTTCTCGCTTTGTCCAGAATATCTCTGCCTCTATGAAGCCCTGTTGATCAGTTTCCCCGCGCTGTTCCAAACAGCGCTGTAAAATTAGCGCCAGAACAGCACGGGGAAACAATGCCCCAATGATCAAAACTAATAGTGTGCAAATTTTTGTACGCTATTAGTTTTGATCATCGGGGTACTTCTGCAGAAGGATTGTGCCCAGGCTGCAGAAATTGTTTGACAGTCAGGGCTGTCAAAAAATAAAAAGCCCAAATCTGTCAAACTTTTAACATGACACAGTGGCTGGAGGTCTGGTGGACCTCCAGACCCCTGTGCTACAACGCACCCCCCATAACAAAAAAATACTTGGTGGTCCAGTGGGACCCTAACTATAGTCCCTCCCAAGCCCCCCAACTAGCCCTAGGCCCCCACACCCCCCTGGACACTGACATAGGAGGGTTGGAGGCATAGGAGCCAACTTTTCAAAATTATTGGGGGTGCTAAGCCCAATGAAAATAACCCCTCCCTGGACACATACAAAGAATTTTCTCAATATTGGGGGTGCTCAAGCACCCACAGCACCCACAGAGTCGGCTCCAATGGTTGGAGGTCCGGTGGACCTCCGGCCCCTCAATACAAAAAAAATATGTGGTGATCCAGTGGGACCCTAGCTATAGTCCCTCCCAAGCCCCCCAACTAGCCCTAGGCCCCCACACCCCCCTGGACATTGACATAGGAGGGTTGGAGGTCCGGTGGACCTGCGGCCCCTCAATACAAAAAAAATATGTGGTGATCCAGTGGGACCCTAGCTATACCCCTCCCCCCAATCAACCCAAACCCCAACACCCACAGCTAAAGGCATGAGGAAGGAGTAGCACTCCCTCCTCTCACAAGCTCCACCTTCAAAATGGTGGAGACCTGACCTGCCCGGTGCAATCTACTGTATAAGGGGTAGTGAAGATCTGCCCAGCATATCCCAGGATGCAACAGGCAGAACAGAGCACCGCCATTTTGAAAGTGGTACTCGCGGGAGGAGGAGTGCTACTCTCTCCTCCTGCCTTAAGGTACGGGGGGGGGGGAGGGTTGACTGGGGGGCTACAGCTACGGTCCTGCTGGATCACCAGGTATTTGTTTTTTGTATTGGAGAGGCTGGTGGTCCACCAGACCTCCAGCCCCCGATATCAGATGGTCTGGAGGTCAACTGAACCTCTGGCCCCCCTGTGTTGGTGTCCGGGGGCCTGGGTTTGGTTGGGGAGCCTGGGGGAGCCTTAGCTATTTGGACTGTGTGGGGTCTACCCCCAGGATCAAAGTTGGCAGCCCAGGCTGACAGTGACAGACTGGGCTGCCTGGCTTTGGGGGGGGGGGGGGGGGTGAGGAAGAAAGGAGTCTTAACCTTAATACCAGCTGCAAACTGGTGCAGGGTTAAGGCGGTATTCCACGCTCTGATCATACGGGTGGAATATGGCAGAGCTCATATAAACATCATTTAAGTGAGCACTGCGGTATTCCCTGGCACGCTTGTTGTTTGCCGTGCCAGATCTCTCTGATCATTCTGTGCTGGGAAACGCGGGTGCTAGTCCGGAGCTAGTGACCCCTTGCGTCTGCATTTACCTTTTATCATTGGGGTCTGAGCTCCCCTTTTACTTCCAGGCCCCCTGTGACTCTGCTGCTTAGAGCTGCTCAGAAAGGAGCTGGCGGGATGTTTTGAGATACACCAGGCCGTGTGTGGTGCTTCCGAGTATTTCACCTGCTATTATCCCGACACCTAAATTATGCACAGAGCGGGCGTATTCTATAATAATGTGCATAGATTTTAGAAATGCCCACACCCCGCGCATAGCCACACCCCCTTTTCAACAATGCGATTTAGGATTTAGGAGCACCCCGTTATAGAATACAGTTAGCAAGTTGTGTGTGTAAATCTCAATTAATGCCAATTAGTGCTGATAATTGCTTGCTAACATCGAATTAACAGCACTGATTGCTAGTTAACCAATTAGATTTAGACGTCCTTGCAAAATGGCGAAATAGACATCCATCTTTCATTTCGAAAATACCGTCAGAGATGTCCAAATCCTTAAATTTGGATGTCCCTAGATTTGGTCGTCCCTACTCATGGACGTTTCTGACTTTCAGCGATTTTCGAAACCAAAGACGTCCATGTCAAAAACGACCAAATGCAAGCCATTTGGTCATGGGACGAGCCAGCATTTGTAGTGCACTGGTCCCCCTGACATGCCAGGACAGCAACCTGGCACCCTAGGGGGCACTGCAGTGGACTTCATAAATTGCTCACAGGAACATAGCTCCCTTAACTTGTGTGCTTAGCCCCCCAAAACCCACTACCCACAACTGTACACCACTGCCATAGCCCTTACGGGTGAAAGGGGCACCTATATATGGGTACAGTGGGTTTGTGGTGGGTTTTGGAGAGCCCGCTGTTCCATCCAAAAATGTAACAGGTGGGGGGGGGGGGGGGGGAATGGGCCTGGGTCCGCCTGTCTGAAGTGCACTGCAGTACCCACTAAAACTGCTCCTGGGACCTGCATGCGCTGTGTCATGGACTTGAGTATGACATCTGAGGCTGGCATAGAGGCTGGCACAACATATCTTGAAAGATGTTTTTTGAGGGTGTGGGGGGGGGGGTGGTTAGTGACCACTGAGGGAGTAACGGGAGGTCATCCCCGATTCTTTCCAGTGATCATCTGGTCATTTTGGGCACCTTTTTGTGCCTTAGTCGTAAGAAAAACAGGTCCGGGTGAAAATGTCCAAGTGTTCGTCAGGGACGTCCTTGTTTTTTTCGATTATGGGTCAAAGAAGTCCAAGTGTTAGGTACGCCCAAGTCCCACCTTTGCTATGCCTCCGACACGCCCCCTTGAACTTTGGCAATGCTTGCAATGGAGTGCGGTTGGAGACGTCCTAAATCGGGTTTCGATTATACCAATTTGGACGTCCCTGGGAGAAGGACATCCATCTTTTGATTATGTTGAAAGATGGACGTCCTTCTCTTTTGAAAATGAGCCCAATAGTGGGAGAAGATTTCCATCCTACCTTTCCTGACTACTAATTCCATACTGCCCAGTCAGAACCCTGCGGTCTTCTCAATCAAAGAATTTGGTTATTCTCTCTTTTAGACAACTCTGCTCCGATTTTGTTCGCTTTAATGTTATTAATCCCACTTTGTGGAATGCCCTTCCCACTAAATTAAGGATGGAGCAATCTATTGAAAAATGGAAGGTCAATTTAAAATGTTTTTTTTTATTCATCAGTGCTTTCTCTCTCAACTAAGGTCCCCTGGAGAGGGACTTTGATGACAAACTCTCAGTGGCCATTTCAGGGGTGTAGCCAGACACCCAATTTTGGGTGGGCCTGGGCCCAAGATGGGTGGGCAGAAGAACTCCGCCCTGTCCCATAAGTGATTTGGTCTCTCCCTCTCTCGCCTGCATGCCATATGGTCTCTCAAACATCCCCCTCCCCCCATACCTTTTAAATAGCAGATTTTCACTGACAGCAAGCAGCAAATAATACACACTGCTCATGTTGGCTCCACAGCCTTCCTTCTGATGCAACTTCCTGTTTCCGCATAGGCGGGAATACATCAGAGGGAAGGCTGGTATGCAGGAAGGACAGGAATTTTCGGCTGGTGGGGCTTGGGAATCCCTGCCAGACACTCCATAGGTGTGCTGCTACTGGGTGGGCCTGAGCCCAAAGTAGGTGGGCCTGGGCCCGCCGAGGCCCATCCTTGGCTACGCCACTGGCCCATTTTGAATCGGCGCCGAGATCAGGAACAGGAAGGATGCATGCAGGGCAGTGCTCCGGGCAGGAAAGAGGGGCCTTTTTCCTGCCCCGAAGAGGTCACTAGACCACCAGGGCAGTAGTAAGGTAAGGGGAGGGGGGTGACGGGGAGGGAGAGTGACGGGGTGTGTGACAGGGGGGAGGGGAAAATGTGACAGGGTACGGAGCAAGGGTCTGAAGGGGGGGTGGAGCGGGGTGTGTGGTGGGGGCGGGGTATGCGTCCTCCTTTTGGGGGGACAAAATATGGTAACCCTAGCCAAGGTGGAGTTCTTCTGCCCACCCATCTTGGGCCCAGGCCCACCCAAAATTGGGTGTCTGGCTACACCCCTGCTAAGGAAACTACTTTGACTTTGCTTCTGCCTGTATATATCATTACTGTTAACAAATTGTCCCTTTTTGCATAAAGACTTTAAGTAAATCCTCCAGCTCAGACCACAAAGTCCTGGTCCGGGCTCCGATTTTGTGTGTCAGAGGAGCGTGGAGTGAGAGGGTTATTACTGCCAATGGTCTCCCAGCACTAGCTGCTCCTGGCCCTGAAGTGGAAAAGGGGTCAGACCAGCATGCAGTGGGGCAAAACCTAACTATGCTTGATTGGACATGGAGTCACCTGGATGCTCTTTCCAGTAGGGCTCACTCATGTGTCCACTCAGGTGCCTGGGTTTTCAGACGATTTCTGGTTTTCTTGCCCTAACTACTGGCCTCTGGTTTGTCCTCAGATATTTTGTTTCCCTTTTATTTCTGTGTCTTTGGGAAGAGTCTGGGCTGTAAGTTTCCTATTACTGAGCTTCTCACGCTCCCATGTCCAACTTGCTAGGAGGATACTGCTACAGGTTTACAGTGACAAACAGCACAGAGGCACCAAGATTTAGTTATAGCTCTGAAATGGTGCAGGGCTGGCCCGTGGGTACTAGACATCTTCAGTCATTACCCCTCCCCCCCCCCCCCCCCGTAGTTCAGCATCTCTCCTTCCCCTCCCTATGCCCCCTCCCCCAGTTGCCATCATTTCACCTTTCCATCGCTAGATGCTTGCCCAGTAGTTCAGCATCTCTCCTTCCCCTTTCTACCCTCCCCAGGTTGTCAGCATCTCTCCTTTCCCTCTAACCCACTCCCACTTGGCCAGCATCTCATCCCCCCTTCCCTGTCTCCAGGGTGGACTGAATATCATTTGGTACCTGCTCAGCTTCCAGGTTTCCGCACTATCCCAAATACTCAATGCCGGAGGCCTGACATGCCCTAGTATTGAATATCCAGGGTTAACTGAGCCCACGGATGAGTGGCTTCCAAGCCATTTATCACCACAGGCTGAATATTGGGCCCGTAGTGTTTAAGAATACCAGGGCTGGCCCTGCCACTAAGCTAACTAGGGGTCTGCCTAGGGTGGGCAGTAGCACGGCTGTGAGAGATCCTTCCCCCTACCAGGCCTGTCACTGCTGCACTGCCCCACACTGGTCCCAAGTTTCAAGAAGAGTAAACCCTGTGCAGGATCTCTAAGTTCAGGCCTGTGGTCTAATGCTGCTTAGCTGGTTACTTAAGAGCGGCTCTGCCCAAACTCCACCCCCAGAGCGCCCCTAACCTAACTGGTTATCTCTGCTTAAACTCTGCTTCCAGACTGCTCCTAACTTAGCTGGTTGTATCGCTCCATGGTGCGACCGCACCTCGAGTATTGTGTCCAATTCTGGTCGCCGCATCTCAAAAAAGATATAAAGGAATTAGAAAAGGTGCAGAGAAGGGCCTATGAGGAAAGGCTGAGAAGGTTAGGGCTCTTCAGCTTGGAGAAAAGGCGGCTGAGGGGTGATATGATAGAAGTCTACAAGATAATGAGCGGAGTAGAGCGGACAGATGTGACGCGTTTGTTTACACTTTCAAACAATAATAGAACCAGGGGACACAAGATGAAGCTAGAATATGGTAGATTTAAAACAAACAGGAGAAAGTTTTTCTTTACTCAGCGTGTAGTTGGACTCTGGAACTCGTTGCCGGAGAATGTGGTGGCAGCGGCTGGCCTTACGGAGTTTAAGGGGGCTTTGGACAGATTCCTGAGGGAAACGTTCATTGAACATTATTAATTTTTTTTTTTTGGGGGGGGGGGGGGGGTTGCCGGCAGGGGCGTATCTGCGTGGGGCCACAGGGGCCTGGGCCCCCGCAGATTTTGCCCTGGACCCCCCCTACCGCCATTAACCCTCCCCCGCCTACCGCCAACCCTTTCCCGTGCTGCGATGTCAAACTCCGTCCAACTGGAAGGATGCATCATGCAGGTTTAACAGCACGAGGATGAAGAAGTTAAAGAAGACCTGAAGTAATAGTTTAAAAAAACGGCAGGAGCGGACCTCGGGAGTAGGTGACGGCGGTAGGCGGGGAAAGGGTTGGCGGTAGGCGGGGGAGGGTTAATGGCGGTAGGGGGGGAGGGATGATGACGGCGGTGGCGGCGGGGGGGGGCAGCGGTAGGGGGGGTTATAATGTGCCCCGTCACTCTAGGCCCTGCCCCCCCTACCGCCGAACCTCAGATACGCCCCTGGTTGCCGGGTTCTTGAAGCCTAGATTGGCCGCTGTCAGAGACAGGATGCTGGGCTTGATGGACCCTTGGTCTTTTCCCAGTATGACGGTGCCCAAACTCTGTCCATAGACCGCCCCAAACCTAGCTGGTGAGGGAATAGTCGGTTAGAGCCGATTTTCGCTAGCACTACCCAGTTAAATGCTGCTGAATATCAGTGGCTGACCAGCTCAGCAGGGGTTAACAGAGCAGGAGCCTCTCTCGCCTGGTTAAAACCCTTTGAATATTGATCCCTAGGTGTGAAACTTGCAAATCTATCTTACTCTGGAATGGTGTTAAGAGGAAAGAGAGCCCCCCCCCCCCCCTGATTTTAACTGCTGAGTGACTTTTTAAAAATTATTTGTGAAGCAGCAGTTTTCCTGGAGGTGTTACCCCACCGCACGGCTGCACCTTTGTACATTGTTAGTGGTAAGCGTTCTTAGTTACTTTAAATTAGGACACTCCTTTCTTAGATTGGTTTTCTGGCTCTGTCTTCCCGCATCAGTTCAGCAACCAGCTGACTGGAAATCAAAGGCACAAATATGATTTTCTGATTAGCTGTGACAGGTCTCCTGTGTCTGTGCTGCTCAGTGTCTCAGAGCTGGCAGGATGTTTTGTGAAACACCAGCTCTCGCACGTAGGCCCTGTGTGAGACGTAGATGCTTTCAAGTGCCATTATCCAAGGCGTTTCATGGCAGACTATCCAGCTTCTTTTTGAAAGAGAAAGACGCCCATATTTCGACCCAAATCGGGGGATGGGCACCTTTCTCTCGTGGGCGCCCAAATCGGTATAATCGAAAGCCGATTTTGGGTGCCTCCAACTGCAGTCTGTCGCGGGAACGAACAAAGTTGATGGGGGCATGTCGGAGGCGTGGTGAAGGCGGGACTGGGGCGTGTTTATTGGCCGAGGAGAGATGGGCGCGCTTGGCCGATAATGGAGAAAAAAAGGGCGCCAGAAGCGAGAATTTGGATCACTTTTTTGGACCCTTTTTTATCACGAACAAGTCCCCAAAAAGTGCCCCAACTGCCCAGATGACCACCAGAGGGAATCGGGGATGACCTCCCCTGACTCCCCCAGTGGTCACTAACCCCCTCCCACCAAAAAAAAAGAACTTTAAAAACGTTTTTTCTCCAGCCTCTATGCCAGCCTCAAATGTCATACCCAGCTCCATCATAGCAGTATGCAGGTCTCTGGAGCAGTTGTTAGTGGGTGCAGTGGACTTCAGGCAGGTGGACCCAGGCCCATCCCCCCGCCTATCTGTTACACTTGTGCTGCTAAATGGGAGCGCTCCGAACCGCCCCCAAAACCCACTGTACCCACATGTAGGTGCCCCCCTTCAGCCATAAGTGCTATGGTAATGGTGTAGAGTTGTGGGCAGTGGGTTTTGGGGGAGGGATTTGGGGGGCTCAGCACCCAAGGGAAGGGAGCTATGCACCTGGGAGGTATTTTAATTTTTTTAAAAACTTTTTACAAGTGCCCCCTAGGGTGCCCGGTTGGTGTCCTGGCATGTCAGGGGGACGAGTGCACTACGAATCCTGGCCCCTCCCACGACCAAATGCCTTGGATTTGTTCGTTTTTGAGCTGGGCGCCTTCGGTTTCCATTATCGCTGAAAACCAATACTGCCCAGCTCAAATCCACCCAAATGCGATGCATTTGCCCGGCACAAACCGTATTATCGAAACAAAAGATGGACGCCCATCTTTTTCGAAAATACTGTCTGTCCCGCCCCTTTGTGTATCCGTCCTCGGAGATAGGCGCCCATGGAGATGGGCGTTCGCGTTCGATTATGCCCCTCACGTCATGGGAGAGTAAATCCGAGATCCCTGTTCCTGCTCAAGGAAGGCTCCTCAGCTGCGAGTTAGATCTGCTGTGGTTGTCATAGGAAGGAACAGATTTAGGGTCCCTTTTACTAAGCTGCGTAGGTTCCTACCCGTGCACAACTTGCATTAATTTGGAAGTACCGCCCGACTACCGCATGGCCCAGGCGGTAATTCCATTTTTTTACATGCGTCCAAAAATAATTTTTATTTTCGAACGCGCGGCGCTAACTGGGCAGTAATCCGCAGTGTATGTGCATTAAAGATTACCGCCCTCTTAACGCATGAGACCTTACCGCTAAGAGAATGGGTGGTGGTAAGGTCTCGGACCCAAAATGGACACGCGCCGATTTTTATTTTGCTGCTCGGCCATTTTCGGCAAAAAGAAAATAGAGCCTTTTTTTACAGGCGCACTGAAAAATGGATCCAATTCCACCATACCACCACATTTACTTGAGAGTTGTCTTTCCAGTGTGAGATGATCAATTTCAATGCAACTGAGACCAGAAAGTCAAACAATGTATCATTTTCTTTAAAGAGAAATGAGATACAAGCAGATTTCCGTATGACATACTTAGGCGAAAAAGATTCTTGAAATCCAAAACTCTCTTTCAATTTATCCCAGACATCTGACCAAAATAGTACAAGATGAGGACATTCCGACAATAGATGCACAAGAGTTCCAATATTGTTTTTACATGACCAACACAAATCACACCCAGAGGACCTAGACAATTTACTCTTTCTAGGCGTCCAAAGGGCCCTGTGATACATAAAGGAAAGTGATTGTGTTATTGCAGCCGACAAGGAGGCCCTTGGGCCAGTCGACCAAACACGAGACCATTGAACATCAGACAATGAATCATTTAGATCCAATTCCCACGCATGTTGCGCGGAACTACATGATGCCACAATACTGGACCTCATAGCTTTGTAAATCAGCGAGGCTGAGTGTTGCAGCCTGCACTGATTATCAGCAAAGCCTGCGAGAATCGTAGTGTTTGTTACACCATTACCCTACCTTAAGGTCTTTGCAATCCTGCTGCTGTCCATCGCATGGGCACTAGGGATGGGCAGCCAGAAAATGCTTGTTTTGTACTGTTTGCCGTGTTGTTTCCGTGAATGTTTATTTTATTCATTTTGATTTGGCTATTTAGTCATCACGGGAGCAAAGTCGCTTTTGGAAAAAGTGTGGACTCTTCCCCCAGTAGCGCACTATTCTCGCACGCACGATGGTTTCGGTGGGTGCACTTTCAGGAAAAGAGCGTGTTGTTTTTTCGACAGTGTGTGCCTTCTTTGTATATAGTGCGTACTTTTTTCAAAAGATCGTGCACTGGTATTGATGACCCGAAAAACATGAACCACTTGATTTTCAAAGAGATTTAAGTGGTCGGCAGAGGCTCCTGCCTGATTAAACTGCTTGGGGCTGCCCAGCTGCCAATATTCATTGGCATTTAACAGGGCAGGTGCCACTGAATATCTCCCCTATTCAAAGTGGGCAGGTCAAGGACAGTACAGGGGCTGGAGCTGGGGAGCAGCTGCCAATGTTCAGTGCCTTCATAGTTAACCGGGTGAATTTAAGACAGCTCAAAAGCTAAATATTGTTGCTTTAGCCCCTCCGCCGAGTCCCCTCTTACCCCCTCCTTCTGATCCCCCTCCCCAGCTCATGACATCAAGACCTCCTACCATGGGCGTAGCCAGACTTTGGCGGGAGGGGGGGTCCAGAGCCTGAGGTGAGGGAGCACATTTTAGCCCCCCCCCCACGCTGCCGACACCCCCCGCCTGACCACCATTGCCAACACCCCCTGCCACCGCCGCCAGCACCACCACGAACAACTTTGACCCCCCCTTGCCAACGACCCTCGTCCGCTGTTGCCTACCTTTGCTGGCGGGGGACCCCAACCCCCGCCAGCCGGTCTTCTTCCTTCGTTTGGACGTCAGACTTGGTAACCAAACGAAGGAAGAAGACTTCGGCTGGCGGGGGTTGGGGTCCCCGGCCAGCAAAGGTAGCTGACAGCGATGGCGGGTTGGCGGTGAGAGGGGAGGTTGAGATGGTCGTTGGCAGGGGGGGTCCAGGGCCAAATCTACGGGGGCCCAGGCCCCCGTGGCCCCATAGTAGCTACGCCACTGCCTCCTACTATCCCACCCCAAACCCCTTGAAACAGCTCCACTCCTTGTGATCCCCCTCCCCCAGCCCACATCAAGACCCCCTTCCACCCCACCCCCAACCCCCTAGTCTCAATATACCCCCCCCCCCCATGGCGTACCTCACATCCCTGCTGGTCCAGTGGAGGTGACGGAGGTAGGAGCAAACCCCACTCGCTCCTGTCCCTAGTGGCTGCATCATCAAAGTGACTGCTGTGACCTCTCATGGCAGCATCACGGTTCTACCGGCCGTACCGCAAGGCTGCCCGTAAGAGGTTCCAGCAGTCATTTTGAAGTGGCCTCCAATGTGGGGAGGAGCAACTGGGCATCACCACCAAGGAATCTTCAAGGTAGGCTTAGCAAGGGGCCAAAGGGGGTGGATAACCCAGACCTACCTTACTGTATCTTCACGGAGGGGGAGGGGAATCAGGCCAGGGATTGATATTTTACATTTCAGAGTTGGGAGGGGGATCAGGATAAGGGGGTAGTCAGAGACACTACTCAGAAAGTAACAGGGCACCAGCCGATTTTCAGAATTGTGGGCTTTTTTTTTTTTTTTTAAGAAACAAAAAAAAACTATGTGGGTTGAATGTTGTTGGCACCATAGGAGCCAACTTTTCAAAACTATTGAGGGTGCTAAGACCCCCTCCACGACCTGCTTGCTTTTTGTTCGGGGAGTCTCAGGGGATATTCAGAGGCACTGTCTGGTTAAGAGCCGCGAATATCCCTGGTTAGGCGCCGGGGAGCTATTTAAGTGGTCGGGAGAGGCTTTGAATATCTATGTGTTCATATGGACAAAAGTTCCCAGTTTGTGTTTCAAAAATAAAGAAAGAAAAAGGATAATGTGAATGTTATTTTTAACTTTCACATCTGAGCACTTAAATTATTTATCAGGGCAAAATTAAGTAATCCATCAATTATGCCCTAAGCATAGGACCATATAACTATCTTATTCCAGTTCAGCTCATGAAAATGTAATTTCATATCTGTAGTACTAATCTCAGATAGTATTTCTTTTTGTAATATGTCTGTTGCTTTCAAACACATAAAGCAGACAGACTAAAACCAAAATTCCCTGTTACTAGTCCAATCAGGAAGGAGTTAACCTGCACAGGGTGGTTTCAACCGAAAGCAGATTGGCTTTGCCCATTTTGGTCTTTGTCATTTATGATGTACTAGACGTTAAGCTGGTAAGAACGGGCTAGTTTTTTGTTTTCCTATGGCCTCTTCCCCCCCCCCTCAACCCTGCCCTCCCCCCAGCGTCTGTTTCCCTCAGTTCCGCCCCCTCCTTCCCTCCCTGCTCCCTCCTCCTCCAATTTCCACGCCCATGTCCAAGCCCTCCTCCCTATTGGGCTGTACTGCTGGTGGAGGCGGGGTTTGGACTTCTACACTCTCAGCGTTCCGACTCTACTGATATTTTACTGTGTAATATGTTTATATTCACAAGAAGTCACACTGAAAAGGAATTCAAATATTCAAAATTCATTGTTTTTGCTTTTGTCCAAACTTAAGGTTGTCAATGGGATGCAGATTCTTAGGGCAGGGTTGATCCAGTTCTGGTTTTCTCCCAGTGCATGCTGGGACTTGTAGTCTTGCTTTTCTTAGGGAATGCAATGGGGAACTCAGAATTTCAAGTCCCTGCATAAGTAGAGGAGTGTGGTAGCCATGTTAGGTCCACTCTTAAGGTTATCAATAGAAATCAAACAAAATAAAACATGGAAAAGAAAATAAGATGATACCTTTTTTTATTGGACATAACTTAATACATTTCTTGATTAGCTTTCGAAGGTTGCCCTTCTTCCTCAGATCAGAAATAAGCAAATGTGCTAGCTGACAGTGTATATAAGTGAAAACCTTCAAGCATTACTATGACAGTCTGACAGGGTGGGAGGATGGGGGTGGGTAAGAGGTATGCATGGGGACATCAAAGCATATCATTGATATTCTAACAGGATGGGTGTGGATAGGTGAGGGGTGGGGTGATCAACAGAAACATACAGCTTTATGGTTTATAATGGGTTAGGAACCCCAGGTCCTTGTTAAGTCCTTTCTGTTGGGTGTTAAAATATTCAATCATTCTGACTTCAAAGGTCTTACGTTCTTGTATGGTTTTAAAGTTACCTTTCAGGATTCTCACTGTGAAGTCACTGGTACAGTGTCCTGGTCCTGTAAAATGCTGACCAACAGGGGTGGGAGCCCTACTGGCACCAGTATTGTTCATGTGATGTCTATGTAAATTGAATCTTGTCTTAAGCATCTGGCCTGTTTCTCCAATATAGCATCCTTCATTACATTTTTTATACTGAATGATATATACCACACTGGAAGATGAGCAATGAAAGATCCCTTTATGTTGAATATCTTGCCCTTTATGTTGAATATCTTGCCTGTGTGGATAACTGTGGGGTCCTGTGAAATATTTTGGCATAGTTTGCAACTGGATAAATTACAGGGACGTGTGCCCTTCTGTTCCTTTTCAGTCTGTGATGGAAGTTTACTTCTGATTAGCTTGTGTTTTAAGTTGGGTGGCTGTCGGAAGGCCAGTACTGGTGGGGATGGGAATATCTCTTTCAGTAATTCATCCTCCTGGAGTATAGGTTGTAGATCTCTTATGATTTTCCTCAGTTTTTCCAGCTCTGGATTGTATGTCACTACAAGGGGGATTCTGTCCCTGCATGCAACAGGGTAAACCCAGGACTGGATCAACCCAGTCCTGCAAATCTGGATTCAGTTGGAAGCTTAATCCTAAAGCTAGAGAGGCAGAAGAGTGAAATCGCAGTAGCAGAGAACCAATAATCTGCTTTTCATGAACTGTTTTACACAGTCATTAAAAAAACCTTTGGGCCCCTTTTACTAAGCTACGTAGGCACATACACGGGCCCATTGCGTGGCCAAAATGAACTTAATTCCCGACTACCATGTGGCTCTTACGGTAACTTCATTTTTGGTGCGCATCTGCTACAAGCGTCTGAAAATTTTTATTTTCGGATGTGCGTAGCGGACGCACGCCAAGTGGCATCTGACTAGTAAGGGCAGCAGTAATTTTATCGTAGCATGTTTAGAGAGACACCAAAGGCTCATAAAAATTTCCCAAATCATGGAATGTTATATAAACGTCACAAAATGGCATGCAGATTTCATTGTTGAAATTTCATGTCTGAGTTTGTGTTTACAGGATCTTTTCTAACTTTGGTTAGAGTAAAACAATGTGTTTCATTTGTACTGTGCTGACCTCATGGGTATGTGGCGGAGTGGCCTAGTGGTTAGGACACCAGTCTTGCAATCCAGAGGTGGCCAGTTCAAATCCCACTGCTGCTCCTTGTGATCTTGGGTAAGTCACTTAACCCTCCATTGCCTCAGGTACAAACTTAGATTGTGAGCCCTCCTGGGACAGAGAAACATCCAGAGTACCTGAATGTAACTCACCTTGAGCTACTACTGAAAGGTGTGAGCAAAATCTAAATAAATAAATAAATACAGATTCCATTCAGAATCTCAAAGAATAGCAACAGTCCATGCAGAACCCCAAAGAATATCAAGATTCTGGAATCCTAAAGAGTGACAAGATTCCATGCAGAATCTCAAAGGGTAGCAACATTCCATGTAGATCTCCAAAGAATAACAAGTGCAGAAGTAGCCCAGTGGTTAGAGAACCAGTCTCAACATCCAGAGGTGGCTGGTTCAAATCCCACTGCTGCTCCTTGTGATCTTGGTCAAGTCACTTAACCCTCCACTGCCTCAGGTACAAACTTAGATTGTGAGCCCTCCTGGGACAGAGAAATATCCAGAGTACCTGAATGTAACTCACCTTGACCTACTACTGAAAATCTTCACTTCACCAGTTGTAAAGGTCTAAAATATAGATTAATACATGCATCCAGCTTTTCATACTTGAGTTCGCAAATGTGGAACACTCTACCACTTGACCTGAAAATAATTCACAACCTAATTAACTTCCCTAAGGCACTGAAGACATATCTCTTTAACGTGACATACCATAATGACTCATATTTGGAACTGTAATTCACCATCATTTATTTAATTATTGGATGATTTTCTCCCTATATCGTATTGTCTAATTTCATTATGTAATCCATGTTAAATATGTGTTACCTGACTGTTCGTTATATCATCCATGTTCTATATGTATTACCAATTGTATCTGTATTCTGAAATGGCATAAGTCATGACGGAAAAACTGTAAGCCACATTGAGCCTGCAAATAGGTGGGAAAATGTGGGATACAAATGCAACAAATAAATAAATAAATAAATAAATAAATAAAGTTGACACCTATTTTTCCTGCAGTTTTCCAATAAGACACCAGTGTACATTTTTGACTTTTTATGCAGCTCATGACCAATTTTACATCAGATAATACAGTCTATGTGATTTATTCTTTCAAATGCCCTTTCATGTTACTGTTTGTTAAGTGGGGATTTCATTACACATATTGCCTTGTGAATTGGTAGGCTACGAATGCATTTAAATAAATGAATAAATAGATGGACAATTATAATGGGATGGGGGGGGGGGTGATAGGCTCGATGTGTGGAGGAGTGGCTGGGGGATCTATGATGTACCCAGGAGAGGTTTGGAAGTGACCAGGGCTCTGATGAGTCCAGGCTAATTTACTTTTATTCATTTTGGTGACCATTTTTTTGTAGGAAAACATCAACGTGGTTTATAAGTTAAATCCCAGCCCTGGCTTCGTTTGAGCTAGAAGCTGAAAGGGGCAGGAAAAATCCGCTGGATCCAACCAAAAGAACTTTAATACTGCTTTTAATTCGGGGAACAAATGAGACATGTCCTTGTGGGTTTGGTTGAACTGTTGCTGGGAGCACAGATCTCAAAAACAATAAATGATCTCTGAGGTAGCCATGGCCACTCATTGCACAGAATTATCAGGGAGGGTCTTTAATCAGTGCCATTGCTCTGCATCTCTTTTTTGTGCTCCAGAGAGCAATTTTTGTGACTTGACTCCGAATTTGCCATCACTCATCTTTCGTTTGTATAATAGTGCCACCTGGTGGTGTCTTTTATTACCAAGTGCACAGTCCCTTCAGCGCCACCTACTGGCCATTCTGCAATAAGACCTAAAGTATATGCAACATTTCCACTGGGGATACAAAAGGGAAGAATCAAAGATCCTCATTGATTAATAACATCTGTTTATGGTTTCAGCAGCTTTACTAAATCTTTAACTACTCTGTTTTCTCAAAAGATCAGAATGTCTGATTTGTCTTTGATCTTCTCTTCATACTGATTGAAACATGCCATTTGTTTCTGATGAGGGGGTGTCTGGTGATTTTTGTTTTTCAGATTATATGATTAAAATTGAAGTGTGAGCACGTGTGCAATGTTAATAGTGGATAACGCTGTGTGGTCGCCATGTTAATCCATTTTAAAGGCAGTGAACACAAAAGAAAAAAAAACAATGTGATGCCTTTTTATAGGACTAACTTAATACATATTTTCACAAACTTTCGAAAGCAGAACTTTCAGGTCAGGTATGAGCAAATGAAATATGAATCTCATTCTAGTCCACAGAGGCATAGCCAGATCTCGAGGTGGGAGGGGGCCAGAGCCCAAGGATGATGGGCACATTTTGATCCTCCGCCCCACTGCCTCCCAGTGGCCCTTCCTCTGCTGCTCCCCACCCACTGCCGCCACTGTGCATATCTTGGCTGACCAGGGTCCCCAACCCCTGCCAGCTGAAGCATTGCCACAGCACATACCTTGGCTGGCAAGGGTCCTCAACCCCTGGCAGCTGAAGACTTCATCTAGCACTCGTCTCCAGCACTGCTCCATTGCCTGCCCTGCTCTCTCTCCCCCTCACGTCCAGCATGCTCGTTTTAATGAAATTCAGCATGCATGCATGCTCAGTTTACTAAAACAAGTGCGCCAGACCAGTGGCGTAGGAAGGGGGGCGGTGGGGCGGTCCGCCCCGGGTGCACGCGCTGGGGGGGGGGTGTCGGCTCATTGGTTCCCTGCTCTTTCTGCCCCAGAACAGGTTACTTCCTGTTCCGGGGCAGAGAAAGCAGGGAAGCAGCAGAGCCGACGCAGCTCCCAGTGACGTGCACTGGGGGCGGATCGGCCTTCCCGCCTGCCCCCCGCTGAAAGGTAGGGTGCGTTTCGGGGGGGGGCACCGTGCCCTGCACCCGGGGGGGGGGGTGCGCAGTGGTGACCCGCCACCGGTGTCAGGCACCCTCGCTACGGCACTGCGCCAGACCGTGAGGGGAAGAGAGAGAGAGAGCAGGCAATGTGACGACGCCGGAGACCAGCACTGGACGAAGTCTTCAACTGCCGGGGGTTGGGGACCCCTGCCAGCCAAACCAGGGGCCCAGAGCAAAATTTTGGGTTGTCCCAGGCCCCCATGGCCCCACGTAGCTATGCCACTGCAGTGACAGTCTTGATGGAAAGGTAGGGATGGGGGAGAAGGAGTTAGAAACAGGGAGAGGTGGACAGTGATCAGAAGGTGACAAAGCAATAGAATTTATTGGTTTATAAACTGATTAAAAAAAAAAAAACCCAAACAGATCCTTGTTAAATCCTGTCAGATTGGGTATGGAAATATTTCATCATCTTATCTTCAGAGGGATCCTATTCATTCTTTTCATCAAATCTCGTTGAGTGCGTCATCACATGAAGGAATTCAGTAATCCATGGGGTGAGAATGTGCTGTGTTTAAATAATTTAGGGATGATATATGTGGTGACTTAACCAGGCAGAAGAGAACATAAGAACATAAGGTTGTTAAAACACGTGCAGACTCTGAAATATTGCAGGAAGACCTTAGGAAATTGGAAGACTGGGCATTCAAATGAAATTTAATGTGGACAAATGCAAGGTGATGCACATTGGAAAGAATAATCTGAATCATAGTTACCTGATGCTAGGGTCCACCTTCGGGGTCAGCACTCAAGAAAAAGATCTGGGTGTCAATGTAGATAATACACTGAAATATTTTACTGCTGGAGGGGTTCTGCTCCCTCGGTGTGTCTCCTGCTCCTCTGTGTCGGGACCCGGGTGATTGCATTAACACGATGGCCCGGGTCCCAGCACACAGGAATAGGAGAGTGACAGCCCGAAGGAGAAGCAGACGCAGGAAGGTAAGGGGGACAGAGGGTGGCGGTGGACCTGCCCTGGGGCTGGCTCTGTTTCATGGCAGCCCTAACATCTCCTATATAATAATTCGTCAATCTGCGTCCCTGGATGGCTGGGTTTGTAACCATAAGCAAATGAGGTATACGTAATCGACTTGCCTCCAGCTTTCCCTTAACTCTCAGTGTCCCGCCCTCGCAGAAAGAGGAAATTATGTCAGAGGAGGGCGGGACACTAAGACAGAAGGAAAGGGAAGGCTGGAGGCGAGCCGAGCCTGCTGCTGTCACTGACGCCGCTGCAACTTCAGGTAAAATAAAAGTTTTAAAGGAAGGGCGGCAGGAAGGAAAAGGAGGGCTGTTGTGGGAGAAGAGGGCGGGCAGGTGAGGGCTGGGGTTGAACTGGAACTCGAGTGCTTAAAAGGGGGGCAGGTGGGGGCTGGGGCGAGTCACTGGACATGGAGGGGAGGGGAGAATCGCTGGACGTGGAGGGGAGGGCAGGGGAGAGACGAGAATTCGCTTAGACGACAGCCTTCCTAGGGCCTGTTTCATTTTTGGAGAAACGGACTTTTTTTTGCTTGTAGCATATATTTGCCTATATTTTAGGTGTAAACATAGGGCAGGTATAAATGCAGCGCTGCGTACGTCTAGTAGCGCTATAGAAATGATAAGTAGTAGTAGTATATGCCTAGAATGTTTAAAAAATGTACATAAATCGTAGTGTTCTCTAATTTACACGCATAAATGCATGCCTCGCCCATGTTCATACTACACACCACTTAATTATTTACTTACTGCATTTGTATCCCACGTTTTCCCACCTCTTTGCAGGCTCAATGTGGCTTACAGTATGCCGTAGTGGCGATCGCCATTTCCGGAAGGAGAAATACAGAGTATTATTGCATTTAAAGTACAGAAAATATAAAATAAATTAGAAGTAAACAGAGATACAAATCATTTCAGGCATATGAGGTGGTGACGTGTAACATTCAATAATGACATTGTGGTTGACGTGAACAAATAAGGTTTTGACGTCAATTCATTTATGAAGGATCCTTATGATAAGTCTCTCTGAACAGGTTAGTCTTTAGTAATTTCCGGAAGGTTGCTAAATCGTGCCTTGTTTTTATGACATTTGGCAATGCATTCCATAGCTGTGTGCAGGTGTAGGAGAGGCTGGATGCATATATTGATTTGTATTTCAGTCCTCTGCAGTTGGGGTAATGGAGGTTCAAGAATGATGATCTTTTTGTGTTCCTTGTTGGTAGGTCTATGAGGTCCAACACACCATCACATTTAAGGTAAGAAAAGTCTTTTCTTTTCAGTTTAATGACTGCAGTATGTAACGTGGTGCTGAGATCCTGGAGTGCATCACTTTGCATTTCTTCGCATTGAATTTTAATTATACCCGTCATTAACCTAGGACTTCTAGTCCGATAGGTTTCTGAGGGATTCTCTTCCTATAAAAAAATACACAGTAGCGGATTAACTTTAGCTAGTGTCATTTTTCTTGTTTTGTATAGTTCTTCCGTTTATACCTTAGGAGAAGATAAGTTTAGGTGTGAGAATGTGGGATGGCTCTAGCCTCTACGGCAGAGAAATATGGTCTACCCGGTACTCTAAAAGCTCAAATAGTTCAATAGTTCTGGTCCCTCTTGTCCTTAGAACGTATGAGGGTTCCCAATGACCGTCTTGGAGCTTGTATGTAATGAGCCAAAATGCTACTAATTTGAGTCCGGGGTAATAAAATACTTCCTTGCTCAACTCTGACTCTTATGTATCCATAGAATGCGTCCCCTTCTGCATTAATCACAGTTCCTGGACCAGTGGTGCAGACATCAAGCAAAAGGTTCACACAACCTCCAAAATCTTATCGGATCCCAAGAAGTATCATCAACAGGGCCTGGGTCCGAAAACAAGACAACTATCTCATATAGATGAGGCATAAAACACTATAAGGTAATGCTAATAAGTAGGTAACAGAAAAAGTGAAAGACTTAATAAAAAGTTCTGTAAATATACAATCTAAACAGCAATATAAAGCATGAGTAATCAATGAATATAAAAATAGCTGCAACGACCAGTAATAGCACACAGAAAAATACAAAAGAAAAACAAGGCCTCTGATAATGATCTGTAACAATAATCAGTTCAAAGCTATAATCAGAGCAAAGCTAAGTGTCTGTGAGATTAAATGATATTTTTCTAAAATAGATAAAATCGCAATTACAATGAAGAAAAAAATTGAAAGTTCGACACACCCCAAAATTCTAATAAACCTTAAATACTGTCGATCAGGTAGTATATTTTCCTGAAGTTGTAATCCTGTCTGGGGCATGTATTTTTTTTTTGTTTTGCTACATTTGTACCCTGCGTTTTCCCACTCATGGCAGGCTCAATGTGGCTTACATGGGGCAATGGAGGGTTAAGTGACTTGCCCAGAGTCACAAGGAGCTGCCTGTGCCGGGAATTGAACTCAGTTCCCCAGGACCAAAGTCCACCACCCTAACCACTAGGCCACTCCTGTAGGCAGATAAGCAGTACAAAGTCAGTTAAAAATAAATTCTTTTTGTTCCAGCATCCATAAAAATATAGCTAGTAGGCAGACTAGAATAAACAGTATGTAAATAGCAATGAAATTTATATTATCATGGTCACGGCACTGTTGTTGAAGGGATGGAGGCTGCATAATTTAAAAGACAGTAGGCAAGCCATAAAAGTAAGGCCTTGCAAACAAAAAAAGGATAACAGCAAAACACAAAGTCAAAGTAAATAAAAAGAAGGTGAGGAAAAGTTCTAGAACAGTAAGTCCCCAATCATCGATATCACAACCATCAATTTCAACTGGCTGTGGAAGCAGATGTTCTGGATAACCAGCAGCTTGCAATAGGGTTCGTTGGTCAGGTATAGTCATTAAAACAAATACAAATACAGAAGATCAGATCCAAAAGAAGTGTTATTAATATAGGACAAGGTTAAACAGTAACACCGTAATGTTCAACAGTAATGTTCAGCAACAAGCAAATAACCAATCTGGCAGATCTTAACAGATTTCAAGTATCCAGTGATTCTGCCGACTCAGGTTGAGGGATTGAGTGGGTCACAGGGAGGTGGTTGTCATTAGAATGTAAGTTGTGAAAGACACGAATGTCTTTAAGGTGCACCCATGAAGTATGATCTTGCAGTTTGACTGCAGCAGCTGATAAAGCCTCGATCTAGAAAGGGCCAACATAGACGAGGTCCTTCCAGGTCTTGTGGGTGTAATGTTTTCTGTGGACTAGGTCTCTTATTTTTAGGGATCTGGGATTCACTGTGTTCTCGTCCTTACCCCCCTTTATATCTGGCTCTTTCTGAAAAAGGCAAGACAAAGAAGTTATAACTGATTGTAACATATCCCAGTAGACCGAGTAACTATCAGGTAGGTGATGGTTAGGGTTACTGGCAATGAGACACATTTTTCTCCCAGTGCATAACTGAAAAGGTGACAATTTCAAAGAAGTAGATGGCGTAGCACGCAAGGTGAGCAGCGCTAAAGGTAACGCATTCAACCAAGATTTAATACCATTCGCTATCAGTTGGCGAAGTTTGGTCTTTAGAAGACCATTATCCCGTTCAACTAAACCATTGCTAGTGGGTTTGTAAATGCTCACCGTCCCGTGAGTGATGCTCAATTTAGCTGTCAAGGTGTGAATTAATTCATTAACAAAATGTGTCCCGTTATCGGTGGTAATTTTGCAAGGGATGCCAAATTGGGGAATAATATCATGACATAACACATGTGCCATCACCTGACCTGTTTCCCAGGTACAGGGAATTGCTTCAATCCATTTAGAAAAAGCATCAACAAAAACAAGTAGAAACCTTTTTCCTTTTACAGGGGTAATCATGTCAGTAAAGTCTGAGTACCAGTGTAGGCCAGGCCCTTGGACAACGGGCAAATGGCCTGGTGGGACAAAATTGCCATGTTTAGGGGTATTCAGGAAACATTTATAACAACTCCTAACTACTGTATTAGGACTTGTATTGATCATTGGAAGAAACAGGTGCTAAGTTTACCATACCACTAATTTGTACAGTAGTGGGCTCAACTATTTCTACCACAGGAGGTAAAACCTGTGGACTGGTTGGTTCAGAGACCACTGGAACTTCTTTAGGGGGATCAGGATGCAATTTAGCATATCCCACAGCAGTACCACAGGCCAATAATTTAGTAGAATCTGAAGGTAGAGAATTCTCGTAAGGTGCGGTTCAAGTGGGGCTGTGGCAATAAGTGGAGAGGGGTCTTTATTTAAGTCAGGCAAGGACTTTGAATCTGCTTCTCTGGCTCCTACCGGAATCCATTTATTGTTTGCCTGTATGTATTTTTGACGAGACTTACCCTTCTTGTGGGTCTGGTTATATGCAATTAATTTTTTTAAGGTAGTCTGATCAAAGGAGCCCGAAACAGGCCAACAAAGGTCAGACAGTTTTTTTTAAAATTCCATTTATTGTACCACTTAGCACAAACTTAATAATATCTCTCTTCTCATTGGGGAAATACTGAAAAACAAGGCCTAGCGGCGTAGCCATTCCTAAACAAAAAGGTATCGCTATTTAATAGTAAAATAAAGTAGTATTACTTAACACTCTTCGGGCAAAACTGCCTGTCGGTGTGTCAGGAAATCCTGCAAACGATTCTGAACACAATACCTGAAATCAGGGTGCGTAAGAGTGGCTTATCCACGAGTTTCGCAGCCAACTCTGGATAAAAATACTATCACTATAAATGGGTTCAGTTGACCAGGAAATCCAAAGTCCAAGTAACTGAATCTGGCATCCTGAATTCAGCGTCTTCCCTGGGGACTCTCAGGACAACTTAAAACTCACATCACTTTTCACAAATAAACCTTCACGTAAAGAGTGCAATGGGTCACTGGAATCCCCCTTGCACGCATCAAATAATGTGTAAGGTGTGCAATGGGGCAGTAAAACCCCTCCTTCACGATCAGGGTACAAAAGCAGGTAAGGGGTACAATGGATAATTACAACCCCCCTTCACACTGATAAATTTAACATTCCAATCACGTCGGGGTCACAATTTTGTATTATCTTTTTGCCCTCCCCAAGTAATAAACTACTAATTACCCATCGGCTAGAGTGTCCACCACTCCAGACAATAATGTACTTATCACCCACTAAGTGAGGAGACAAAAAGATTCAGAAGGCTACGGATATATTAGAATAAATATTTATTTCACTTACCAAGCAAGGATGCAGGATATAATCAGATAGGCTGAGCAATACAATCAATTCTCATATGAGAGACTAACCGGGACACAAACTTGACCACTGACATTAGTTCTCTGGCTACTTTGGTCCATGGCTCTAACTTTTATAACTTCATTTCCCATATACTTATCATTGGAAATGCAAAATCATCATGTCATAGCATATTTCATTGGGGTTACAGGTTCATCAAATTATAGCATTCTTACTTAACATCAGCAAAGTCATCCTGATTTGCAAAATCATCTTCCCGGCAACCATATTTCTTTTTCTCCACCCACCTGCTTCCGTGGTTACCAGAGGTTACCAGAAAATTCCCCTTAGATTAACAAAGTTATAAACCATATTTCTATTATTTCTCCATGTCAGCTCATTTTGCTCTTTCATAAACAGAAAAAGGACATGAGATTCTGTGTCACCCTTGTTAATTAGCTTCTCAGTGACTTGCCCTCTTGACCTGTAACATAGTAACATAGTAGATGACGGCAGAAAAAGACCTGCATGGTCCATCCAGTCTGCCCAACAAGACAACTCATATGTGCTACTTTTTGTGTATACCCTACTTTGATTTGTACCTGTGCTCTTCAGGGCACAGACCGTATAAGTCTGCCCAGCACTATCCCCGCCTCCCAACCACTGGCTCTGGCACAGACCGTATAAGTCTGCCCAGCACTATCCCCACCTCCCAACCACCAGCCCCGTCTCCCAACCACTGGCTCTGGCACAGACCGTATAAGTCTGCCCAGCACTATCCCCGCCTCCCAACCACCAGCCCCGCCTCCCAACCACCGGCTCTGGCACAGACCGTATAAGTCTGCCCAGCACTATCCCTGCCTCCCACCACCGGCTCTGGCACAGACCGTATAAGTCTGCCCAGCACTATCCCTGCCTCCCAACCACCAGTCCCGCCTCCCACCACCGGCTCTGGCACAGACCGTATAAGTCTGCCCAGCACTATCCCCGCCTCCCAACCACCAGCCCTGCCTCCCAATCTCGACTAAGCTCCTGAGGATCCATTCGTTCTGCACAGAATTCCTTTATGCTTATCCCACACATGTATGAATTCTGTTACCGTTTTCGTTTCCACCACCTCCCGCGGGAAGGCATTCCAAGCATCCACTACTCTCTCCGTGAAAAAAATACTTCCTGACATTTTTCTTGAGTCTGCCCCCCTTCAATCTCATTTCATGTCCTCTCGTTCTACCGCCTTCGCATCTCCTGAAAAGGTTCGTTTGCGGATTAATACCTTTCAAATATTTGAACGCCTGTATCATATCACCCCTGTTTCTCCTTTCCTCCAGAGTATACATGTTAAGTTCAGCAAGTCTCTCCTCATACGTCTTGTAACTGTGAGGCCTAGCTTTACTCATAACTGTCAGGCTACCATCGTAGTCCTGTCGTTTGGGTTCATGTCCAGCAGGTCCCATATCTACGACAGAGGCAGTCAGCAGTTAAGCTCTGATGAATATCAGCAGCTGGTCTACTCATTGTGGTTCAATGGATGTTACCAGTCTTTGACAACTGCAACAACACAGAGAAGGTCCAAAGTACAGAACAGAGTCCGAAATACAGCAAAAAGTACCAAGAGCCTTCAGAAAAGGAACACAGTTCTTTTAATATAAAAACGATTATCCAATACGACTCTTTGCTCTCTCTGCGTGAAATAACAACTTCTTAGAGTGGACGGAATTTTTCTACTTTATTTCTTGAGGAAGAAGTTTGTGTTGGTACATACAGTATTCATTTCATATTAGATCACATTTCACCCCTGACGCAGGCGTTGTGCGCCGAAACACAGCCCGTGTCGGCTCCATATTGGATAATCGTTTTTATATTAAAAGACCTGTGTCCCATTTCTGAAGGCTGTTACATAAGTACATAAGTAATGCCACACTGGGAAAAGACCAAGGGTCCATCGAGCCCAGCATCCTGTCCATGACAGCGGCCAATCCAGGCCAAGGGCACCTGGCGAGCTTCCCAAACGTACAAACATTCTATACATGTTATTCCTGGGATTTTGGATTTTTCCAAGTCCGTTTAGTAGCGGTTTATGGACTTGTCCTTTAGGAAACCGTTGGTGCTGCTCTTTGCTGTACTTTGGACCTGTCTTTGACAAAGCAGCTCCTGTCCAACAGGGCCAGTAATCTAGCAATGTGATTGATTGACACAGATCAGTTATTGAGAAGAAAACATAATGTCACTCATTTCTGGCTCCCCAAAGGATACAACAGAAGAGACAGACCAATGTTCCATAATGACCATTGTGTATCATAGAGGCCGTGAAAAGGTGCAACCCATTCATATTTCTAGTTTTTATTCTAATATTGCTATTTTGATTTTTCTTGATCTGGGAGCAGGTCTGGAATTGCAAGACAGCGTTTGTTTCTGGTAACTACCTTTCTAAGGCTGTAGAAATTTGTGATTTGACATTTGACCTATGCTAACTTGTGAAAAGTTGCTGGTCAGCAACTAAGAGCCAGATCAGCTTATTTTCAAAAGAGAAAGATGCCCATATTTCGACCTAAATCGGGAGATGGGCATCTTTCTCCCGTGGGCGTCCAAATCGGTATAATCGAAAGCCGATTTTGGGCGTCTTCAACTGCAATCTGTGCGGAAACGGCCAAAGTTGACGGGGGCGTGTCGGAGGCATGGTGAAGGCGGGACTGGGGTGTGTTTATCGGTCGAGGAGAGATGGGCGTCCTCAGCCGATAATCAAAAAAAGAAAGGCGTTTTTAGCGCGAATTTGGGTCACTTTTTTTGGACCCTTTTTTTCACAAACAAGTCCCAAAAAAGTGCCCTAAATGACCAGATGACCACCGGAGGGAATCGGGGATGACCACCCCTGACTCCCCCAGTGGTCACTAAACCCCTCCCACCCAAAAAAAAAACAACTTTAAAACCTTTTTTTTCCCAGCCTGTATGCCAGCCTCAAATGTCATACCCAGCTCCATCACAGCAGTATGCAGGTCCCTGGAGCAGTTGTTAGTGGGTGCAGTGGACTTCAGCCAGGTGGACCCATGCCCATCCCCCCCCCCCACCTGTCACACTTGTGGTGGGAAATGGGAGCGCTCCAAACCGCCCCCAAAACCCACTGTACCCACATCTAGGTGCCCCCCTTCAGCCATAAGTGCTATGGTAATGGTGTAGAGTTGTGGGGAGTGTGTTTTGGGGGGATTTGGGTGGCTCAGCACCCAAGGGAACGGAGCTATGGACTTCAGAGGTAATTAACTTTTTTTTTAATTGTTACAAGTGCCCCTAGGGTGCCCGGTTGGTGTCCTGGCATGTGAGGGGGACCAGTGCACTACGAATCCTGGCCCCTCCCAAGACCCAATGCCTTGGATTTGGTCGTTTTTGAGCTGGGCGCCTTTGGTTTCTATTATCGCTGAAAAATGATACCGCCCAGCTCAAATCCGCACAAATCCGATGCATTTGGATGGCACAAACCGTATTATCGGAAAAAAGATGGACGCCCATTTTTTTCGAAAATACGGTTTGTCCCGCCCCTTCACTTACCCGTTCTTGGAGATAGACGCCCTTATGCTCCTCAGAGGCTCCTGTGACTAAGGACATGTGCAGTATCCAGATAAACAATCAAAAGGAGAAGTGGGTGAGGGTAAAACTGTAGCCTTAGCAAGAGGGTGGAGGGGGCTAGTATGATGACTGTGCATACCAAGGACATAAGTCAACCCATATCAAATGAAAACTTATGCTTTATATGACAGGTTTTAAACTGTCAAATAAATAATAGAAGTTGGAATATGATAGAATGTGCTGGAACGGGATCTTACCATTAAAGGAATAGAATATTCTGGAAAGATGCATATTCATTAGGTAGGAAGGGTAATTATAATTAGGATAATGAAGAAAGGAAGAAAAAGTATTTAAGAGGAAAAAGAACTGAGGATGGCGAGCCTCAGTGTGTCCACTAGCAGGTGGACATATTGACAGGTCCCAGGGAAAACTCTGTTTTAATTTGCTACATATTATACTGTATTGGGATGTTATTTGTTAATATTTTAATAATTACTGAGTGGCTTCTTTAACAATTTGAATAAACATTTATTATGTCTAATACTTATTTAGTAGCCAGAGTTTTTCTTGCCTGGAATTCTGCCTCGGGGAGTACTACTACTACTACTTAACATTTCTAGAGCGCTACTAGGGTTACGCAGCGCTGTACAATTTAACAAAGAGAGACAGTCCCTGCTCAAAGAGCTTACAATCTAATAGATAAGAGTGAGACAAATATAGGACAATCAAGCCATTGTGACATCACTGATGAGGTTGGCTCTTAGGCATTGGTGGAATGAGGCATTATGACATCACAATCTCAGCTCTGGATACCAGAGACTCTTCACACTAAGGGGGGAAGTGGGCCAAGTATAGGACAGTCGAGCCATTGTGACATCACTGATGAGGTTGGCTCAGGCATTGGTGGAATGAGGCATTATGACATCACAATCTCAGCTCTGGTTAAATCACTGCTATATGTAATACTACTACTACTACTTAACATTTCTAGAGCGCTACTAGGGTTACGCAGCGCTGTAGAATTTAACAAAGAAGGACGGTCCCTGCTCAAAGGAGCTTACAATCTAAAGGACAAAATGTCAAGTTGGGGCAGTCTAGATTTCCTGAGTAGAGGTATGGTGGTTAGGTGGGCTTTGAGCAAGGAGAGTAAAGATTTACTTGAGGCCAGGAGATCTCCAGAAGGTTACTTCTGTCTCCGAGGCAAGACAGAAAGTGAACACCATTTGAACATGCTTTATCAGAGGATGGTACCAGTTCCCCATGAATAAAAGAATTTGACCATCAAAAGTCTTTTAGTTCAGGAAAATCTGAGCTAATCTGCTCAGCTTTTACCTTACCCCCACTAATGCAGGAGATGCAGCGTTTGTACAAATATACCAACCTGTTCTGGCCCAGTTTAAAAGCCATACACATAATCGCCATGCCTATAATGATATAGAGTGACAGGAGCAGAAAGAAATTGGGGTGCTGAGGGATGATGTCTCCAAACCCAATAGTTGTCAAGGTAATAAAGCAGAAATAAAAGGCATCAGTGTAGCTCCATTCCTTTTCCCAAATGGGAAGGATAAAAGCCCCACACAGTATGTACGCAATCATAATAAAAACGATGAGTACAACAGGAACATTCAACTTTCCAAGCTCTTCTCCAATTTTGTCCAAGTTAGACAACACAAGTTGGGATCCCGTCAGGGCCTTCAACTCTGGACAAGATATGGACCTTTCATATTTGCTCAGGCGCTGCGGGTAGTTTTTCAGGTTCTCTTTGGCAATGATCATTTCGAAGATCTTTGTGTTCTGCATCTGCAATGATTTCTTCTTCACAGTGGACTGACTCTTCAGCACGTCCAAGATGCTCAACGGCTCCTTAATTGTCAGCACGTGTGAAGCTGAGTCGTCATTCTTCGGTTTGGTCCTGAGGGAAGAGTCTCTGCAGGAGAGCGTGGAGGAGAGTTGGGAGAAGACCCTGGTGCCAGCCTTTCTGGCTCTGTTGTACGTGTACGTTAAGGTGCTTGCGAGGATGTCTCCCAGATCCGCCAGCACCAACAGCATTAAGGGGATGCCCACTGCTGCGTACACGATACAGGCGAATTTCCCAACATCCGTTGCAGGAGAGATGTGGCCATATCCTGAAAAAGGAAGAGAGAAGTTCTCATGGACTTTGCAGTGTAATACAGAGATACAGATACAACATGTTATCCCAGCTGTGCATGCCATGATAACATCAAGACTGGATTACTGTAATGCACTCTAGAATGTTCTGACTACAAAGGGCCTGCACCAGCTCCAATTGATCCAGAATGCTACAGCAAGACTCATAGAAGGTTGCAAGCGACGTGACCACATCACACCATTTTTGCAGAAACTTCACAGGCTACCAGTACAATACAGGGCTAAATTTAAAACTCTATGTCTGATCTTCAAGGCCCTTAAAGGAAATGGCCCTGAGTACCTGAAGAATAGGATGATCCTCTACACCCCTCCAAGGACACTAAGGTCCTCTCAAGGACTATCACTAACCACACCCTCTCCAAAAGACATTACGTGATGTGATACCTGCAAGCGAGCCATCTCCGGAGTAGCCCCGACGCTCTGGAATGCACTGCCTGAAAGGCTCCGCTTAACACAAGACTATCTCTACTTCAGGAAGCAGGTGAAAGCTTGGCTCTTCAACCAAGCCTTTAATGGAAGAAGTAAATAACTTATTAGTCTCACTCACACACACAAAGAGTGACTCGGGCTGCACATATTGCAACAGGACATGTTTATCCGCTCCTACCCTAGCTGAGATAATATTTAACTATCTCTCTGACCTCAAGTGCACCTTTCTTTAAATTAGTCACCTTATTTTCTAACTCCTCTTACTCTGTTACCTATCTACACGTTCCATCTTTGCTTATACCCTACACTGTCAATTAAACTGTTCTATTACGTATTATGTTGACATTGTAAGTGGTATACTAGCAGGCTTATTTTTGAAAGAGAAGGGCGCCCATCTTTCAACACAAATCGGGAGATGGGCATCTTTCTCTCAGGGTCGCCGAAACCGGCATAATCGAAAGCCGATTTTGGGCGTCCCCAACTGCTTCCCATCGTGAGGATGACCAAAGTTCCTGGGGGGCGTGTTGGAGGCATAGCAAAGGCATGGACATCCTTCTCACAGAAACATCCACATTTTGGATCTCCAAAACTGCCATCGCAGGGACAGAGGCATAGCGAAGGACATCCTTCACCCATACTCTAAAAAAAAAAAAAAAAGACGTCCCTGACGAGCACTTGGATGTCTTCACCTGGACTTGTATTTTTCTAAGGTTGTAGACGGCTATTATACACGCAGCTTGTCTTCATGTATGAAGCCGTCTTTGGCATGCACAGAGCAGCCACGCATAATGTGTGGCTGCTCTGCACTGGCTTCCCCTCCTTAGGAAGGAAATCGTGTGCAAATGAGCTAACAGTGAGCAGCTCATTTGCATGCGATTTCCTTCATGCATGCCCGTTCCTTTCCAAATCGCTAAGGGATCGGTAGGGGAAGGGCTTTTTCCGTTCAGCTAGTGCATCAGTTAGTCCACTGCAGTGCCCCCTAGGGTGCCCGGTTGGTGTCCTGGCATGTCAGGGGGACCAGTGCACTACGAATGCTGACTCCTCCCACGACCAAATGAGTTGCATTTGGTCATTTTTGAGATGGGCGTCCTCGGTTTCCATTATCGCCGAAAACCGGGGACGACCATCTCAAAGGCCGACCTAAATGTTGAGATTTTGGCGTCCCCGACCGTATTATCGAAACGAAAGGTGGATGCCCATCTTGTTTCGATAATATGGGTTTTTCCCCGCCTCTTCGCAGGGACGTCCTGCGAGGACGCCCTCAGGAAAACTTGGGCGCCCCATTCGATTATGCCACTCCACGCCATACTTTGTATTGTTATTTGAATATTTTTACTATTGTAATTGTCTATTGCTCATGTTTGATTTATTCTCACTGTAAACTGCCTTGAGTGAATTCCTTCAAAAAAGTGGTAAATAAATCCTAATAAATAAATAAATATATGCCATAGCTGTGTATTTGCAGGGCACATGAGAATGCTTGGAGTCTCATAAAAGGGAGATTTGCCTAGTTGCGTGTGTGTGTGGGGGGGGGGGGGGCTTGGGTGTTTTGATCTATATAAGGCATTTGGCTGGTTCTTTCCCAACTTCTCCCTCAAAAGGACCACACAGGAGTCTACTACTACTACTATTTAGCATTTCTATAGCGCTGCAAGGCGTACACAGCACTGCACAAACATAGAAGAAAGACAGTCCCTGCTCAAAGAGCTTACAATCTAATAGACAAAAAATAAAGTAAGCAAATCAAATCAATTAATGTGTACAGGAAGGAGGAGAGGAGGGTAGGTGGAGGCGAGTGGTTACAAGTGGTTACGAGTCAAAAGCAATGTTAAAGAGGTGGGCTTTCAGTCTAGATTTAAAGGTGGTCAAGGATGGGGCAAGACGTGGGGGCTCAGGAAGTTTATTCCAGGCGTAGGGTGCAGCGAGACAGAAGGCGCGAAGTCTGGAGTTGGCAGTAGTGGAGAAGGATTTATCCATGGAGTGAAGTGCACGGGAAGGGGAGAAAGAAAGCAGTGTGACCAAAGAGAGTCTACCAATGTTTAGAGCCCCGCACTCCAACTAAACAGAAAGAAAGAGACGGGTGACTAGTTCTGCTAAGCGCTGGCTCTAAAGTCATTTGGGATCTAATTAATTAGAATTTTTCACATAGGCACAAGGTGGGAGAAAACTCAGGTAAGTCAAATTCCGGCTCAAGTGTTCATTAGTACTAAAAGTGATAAGAATCAGTTTAAATCGTAACACAATCAGATCCTTGAGTTTGTATCAGGCATGGGGTAGGAGGCAATGTCCTACTGCCCATCTCCTTCCATAGCCACACCCTCTTTTAGGATCTGCGCAGTAGAATTATAGAATACGCTTAGCTAGTGCGCGTGAGTTCTAATTATTGCCAATTAGTGCTGATAATTGCTTGTTAGCATCCAATTACCAGCGCTGATTGGTTCGTTATCAAATTCAGTTACATGCACGCCTAACTCAAGGCGCCATATATAGATTCTGGGTGTGCGTGAGCTATTTATGCTTCAGATGACCAACTTCCCCAAGTACAGCGCTGCGTAACCCTAGTAGCGCGCTAGAAATGTTAAGTAGTAGTAGTAGTAGTACATACAGAGTTGAGGGCAGAGCTGGGACTAGAACTGAGTCACGGGGGATTAAAACTCTCAAATCTCAGGGGCTGTCCTGGCTTAGATCCCACCGCTCTCACTAACCTTACTCATCTCATCTCTCTTCTACCTGACAAAACTCTCCTGGGTCCTCTAATTTACAACTTCTCCTTCATAGGCAGCCAACTCTGGAATGCCCAGTGGCATACCAAGAGGGGGGGGGTGGGTGCAGTCCACCCTGGGTGCGGACAGGCGTGTGGCGCACCCCCCCCCCAGCGGCGTGCACCCGGGGGGGGGGTTGTGCTGCACCTGGGGGGTGGGGCGCATCGGCGATCCGCCCCGGGTGTCAGCCCCCCTAGGAACGCCACTGGGAATGCCTTACCAAGATCTATTCGTATAGTTAATGACCACTTACCCTTCCGGAAGCTGCTAAAAACTTACCTCTTCAAGCAAGCCTATACAAACGACTTGACTTAAATTAGGAGTCCATCTGCGCTACCCGGATCAGACTATAAAGCAGAACTTGAAATATGCTTCCCTACTTAATCCTTTCTGAATTTATGCCCCGTCCAACCCTCATTATACATTCTTCCTTAATTAACAACACACTGTCCCAATATACTCCCCCTCCCATTCCCTACCTCTATCACCCTCTTCCCTTACCCATCTTACTTACCCACATATATATTACAGCTGTTATCCATTCTATGTTATCTTGTATGCCTGTTATATTATTTAAGCCGCACTGAACCTGCTAATAAGTGGGAAAGCGCGGGGTATAAGTGTTACAAATAAATTTCACGGTGTGATCCCCCCACAATCCAACTTTGTACACAACCTGATGCTAACAGATTGGATTCTAATTCCTGAAGGACTGAACCAAGGGAGATTCAACATAAACCCAATCTGTACACATTTTTGCACAATAACTCATTATTTCCTTTGCTGCTGTGTGTATGAGATGCTTCTTTCTTACCTACGGTGGTGAACACGGTGCAGCAGAAGAACAGAGATCCCATGAAGTTCCACTGGGTTTGTGGGGTCTGAAGCCATTCGCTTTTCACCTCAGCCAAGAAAAGTGTCCTGGCTGTGTTCACGAACTCTTCAGAACTGGACAAGTTACCTGTCGTGTTCAAATGAAGGCAAAGTTAAGAAGGATCACTGGAGCAGATTTTGGCAGAGAAGAAGCTGACCTCTGGGCAGCGCTGAGGAGCCAGTCTGTCCTCCATATTGTAACCAACAGAGATTTCACATCTAGAAAATAATTTGTCTCCATATCTGATGGAGGGCCAGGCTGTCTTCTCCCAGGCTGCTGAGAGACTGAGCCGGGCCCGGGGCAGGGTTGCTGCCGCACCCCCCCCCCCCCAGGATCGTCGCTGCTGCCTCCCCAGGATCGCTGCCACAACTCAAATACCTTGGGGCCGGCGGTGATGCTGAGGCCCCACAAGCGGAAGAATCCAGCGCTGCTCTTCACTCCATGCCTGCCCTGCCCCTGCGGCTGCTTTTTTCTCTCGTCGCACATGCTCGGGTTCAAAACTGAGAATGCACCTGAGGGGAAAAGCAACCACTTGGCACGGCAGTAGAGGCGGAGTGAATAGCAGTGCTGGAAGGGGACCCAGCACTGCTCTCTCCTGCTCCTGTCAGGACGAGATCACCCAGGTCCCCTCAGGAGCAAGAGAGAGAGAGAGAGCCTGGAACCAGGACCCCCTTGCAGACCGGGCCCAGGGAATTCCCCCCCCCCCCCTTGGCGGCCTTGTCTTCTCCTGCTTCTTGGCTTCTATCTCAATAAGAACTTGCCCCAGCCCCATTCTCTGCTATTTATTATGGGGGCAAAAGGGGGTAAGATCGAAGCTGAGGTGCCAAGGACCTTATTCACTTCTACCTACGTTCCATGCCACTTTTATTTCTGTTGTCTTCCACGCAGTGACAGGCCTCTGATTGAAATGTACTGACCATGGTCCTCTCCAGAACTCAACCAGAATGTGTCCGTTCAGAATTAAGTGTCTCTACTGCGTGATGAGTGTGCATGGGTGTGTAAATTTCATACAGCGACTGTCCTTACTGTAACAAGGGTAGCCAATTCCTCCTCTTCTATAGAGACCCCTGTCCTCTGTGCCTGGATGTTTTCTGTTTCTCTTTCATCCAACCTTTCTACCCACAGTTTCATTGGTTGATATATTTATCCTTCAAGTAATGTCATACCCATGCATGCTAACAAGTTTGTTTGTCATGCTTGTCTGGAAGGCAGAAGCTCAGGGTTCTTCAAAAGTGTAACCACAAAGCAAATCAAACAGCTTATAAAAATTATAAAGTCTAAAACACAAAAATAAATAAATCCATGGGGAAAAGCAGAACTTGGTTATGACTGTAAATTCTTAACCATCCTTTGGGTTTATGTGGCCGTCAGGACCTGTCGCTTCCCTGCTGCTCTATGCTAATAATGCATGGTTTGCAGAATGAACTTCACAGACCCTGACACCACCCCGGAATCAATATGTTAAAGCAAAAGATGTCTTTCAACTCAAAAGGCGCAAATATTGTGCATTCGGTACCCTGTTCTGCTGTGATATCAAAGTCAGCAGCCATGGAAAGGGAAGTCTAAACCAGCACATTGAATCAGACAAGCACAAACCCAATGCTCAGTAATGGCATCTTTGAAACGAAGAATGGAAACAGAACAACAGTGATTCATCCGAAAACCACAGTAAAGAACACGATGGTTGTACAAGGTTCTGCACTTTCAGATGCTTTGTATAATTTGTAACCTAGCACTGATCTGTAAATTATTGGCAAAATTTGAGGTGTATTATAGAATTTTTGCCAACATACAGTTTTCTGTTCCTATCATGTCTAGTTGATAACACTGTTAAGCAAATGGCCAAATGTCTAACATCTATCGAAGAATAGATGAATGTAAATTGACTGGCCATCAACTTAAAGAGGACCATGATGCAACTACTACTACTACTACTTAACATTTCTAGAGCGCTACTAGGGTTAAGCAGCGCTGTACAGTTTAACAAAAAAGGACAGTCCCTGCTCAAAAGAGCTTACAATCTAATGGGCAAAATGTCAAGTTGGAGCAGTCTAGATTTCCTGAATAGAAGTATGGTGGTTAGGTGCCGAAGGCGACATCAACTTAAAGAGGACCATGATGCAACTCTTGGGGTGCCTGAACATTGTCCAGTCAAGGAAGCATCAGACCACGGTAACACCCCAAGTGCATAATTTGGGGCTGATTCTTGATATTTTGGTTTTCTATAAAGTCACCCAAGCTCCATTACATCAAGCTTCAAATTGGTCAAGATAGAAGAATATTGGCATATATGGCAAAACATAATATGCTAGAGAAAGTTCTTTGGTATGAAACAATTTCTATTAATTGATACAGGACAACATAATGTCCCTTCCATCATTATAGAGAGAAAGGTTCTGGAGCCCCTGATCCTAAAGTGACCAATTCGAAGCTTGATGTAATGGAGCTTGGTTCTGCCTGTCGATCAATGGCTAGAAGGTTCCTCCTCCTGCATTTTAAAGGGAAATCCTGAAGGCCCTATCTCTAGAGACTTTGGGGTGGTGGTGGTGTGTGTGTGTGTGTGGGGGGGATAGTTTCTGTACTAGAGAGTGGACAACACTCCATCAGGGCCAGATTTAGGTTTAAACTAGGCAAGGTACAGCTTCAGGCCTCACATTACAAGGGGCCTCATAAGTCACTTAAAAAAATGCAACACATTTGTAAATTATGAAAACTATAATATGAAATAATTGTATGAATTAATTTATTATTGACTATTGTTGGTTTTATTTATTATTTTTTCATTTGTTATCTATGAAACCTATGATTTACTTCCTACTTAATTGATGGTGGCCTCTTAAATGTTACAACTTAGAAGCCACAATAGGCATAAATGTTGCCCTAGTGGCAACAGAGCTGCCTGAGTCGGGGGGGGGGGGGGGGGGGGGGGGGGGAGGAATATCTCAGGAGCAGTAGTTGGAACTGATGGCCCCCTTGGCCATACAGAACAGGAAGAGCTTAGGTTAGGCTAAGCTAAGGAGAAGGAATGTGGAGAAGGTTGACAGATCCAAGGAGGAGATTTTCTGCAAGTAGCTGAGGTAAAGGAACCTAAAAACATAATAGCCATACTGGGTCAGACCTATGGTCCATCTAGCCCAGTATCCTGCTTCCAACAGTGGACAGTTCAGGTCACAAGTACCTGGCAGAAACCCAAATAGTAGAAACAATCCATGCTACCAGTCCCACGGCAAGCAGTGGCTTCCCCCATATCCATCTCAATAACAGACATATTTCACCTGTCAGGCTCTGCTGGGGGCATCGCTTGGAAATATGGTAGGGTAGTAATACCTGTGGCCAGCTGGGTTATCTCCCTGGCTCAGAGGTACCGGTATCGAGGAAAAGGAATGCCACGCCCAGAGCTACTGGGACTACCAGTCCAGGGGAGTGGAGGAGTGGCCTAATGATTAGTGCAGTGGGCAGAGATCCTGGGGAACCGGGTTCAGTTCCTTCTGCAGCTCCTTGTGACCCTGGGCAAGTCACTTAACCCTCTGTTGCCCCAGGTACAACAGTAGTACAATGTACTACTTAGACTGTGAGCCCACTAGGGACAGACCCAGTACCAGTAAAATGAAATTGTAAATAGCTTAGGTCTAAGCAGTATATAAATACTAAAATTAATATGAATGTTCAGCCCATTGTAAGCCACTCACAGCCACGGGTTCAACAAACCCCAGACAGAGATGCCAGCATTGAATATCTGGATACGTGCCCTGACCCGGAAGTTAGCTGATATCAAGAACGGTACCTGGTTAACTTGGTGCAGTAAGGGAAGAGCCTTTCTGTTGTCCTTTGGGTTCCTTTTACCAAGCAGTGGTAAAATGTCCCTGCGGTGGCGTCAGTGCACGGGTTTGCTACGCGCCAAGACCACCTTTTACCACCACCAGTAAAAGGCTTTTTTTCCTGAAAGGGAGGGAATCAAAGACATCGGCGTGCGACCATTTAATGGGACAGCCCTTCTCAGGAGACGGCAAGGGCTCTGGCGGTAATCGGGCAGTGCACCCCTGCCGTTTAGAAAACAACAATTCTGCCATGCGGGAAATAGTACGTGGTGGGGGCAGGAACTACCACCGGGCTCCCCAAATGTCCATACTGCAAGCCCACTTCTGTAAAAGGCCCCTTTATATGCTCACTTAGGCAGATAGCAGACCAAATATCACTGTTAAACTGGTTAATTTGGGACTGTACCCAGACTCCGCTCTCGGATCTCCCGTAACCTAGCAACAATGTTCAGTAATGCTGCCTAGTTAAGCGTCACTAAATATGTGTAGCCATTCAGCTCAGCAGGGTTTAACCAAGCAGGATCTTCTCCTGTCCAGTTAAACCTCTTTATATATTTACTAGTAAAAAAAACGCCCGTTTCCAACAGAAAGGAAATGGGCGCTAGCTAGGTTCCAGGGCCCCCTCCCCCTCTCCCTCTCCCCCTCCTCCTCCCCCCCTCACCCCTCCTCCTCCCTCTCACCCCCTCCTCCTCCTCCTCCCCCCTCACCCCCTCCTCCTCCTCCCTTCCCCTCCGTCCTCCCTCCTTCCCCCTGATTGGGGGTGCTGATTTTTTTTTTTTACAGGTGATGCATTCCCCCCTCCCCGTCCCCCCTCCACCTCCCTCAGAGTTCCAGGCCCCCCTCCCTCCCAGTTCCAGGGTCCCCTCCCTCCCAGTTCCAGGGTCCCTCCCTTCCAGTTCCAGGCCCCCTCCCTCTGAATTTTAAAAATCATCCTGACTTACCTTGTCGGGGTTACAGTGGCCGGCAGCAGTGGTAAAATGCGTGCAGGCTCTGCACTTACTTCAGTTTTCCCTTCTCTGTCTCTCAGCTCTGGTCCCGCCCTCATTTCCTGTTTCCACAAGGGCGGGACCAGAGCTGAGAGACAGAGAAGGGAAAACTGAAGTAAGTGCCGAGCCTGCACGCTTTTTACTGCGCAAGGTAAGTCAGGATCTTAAAATTCGGAGCGAGGGGGCCTGGAAATGGAAGGAAGGGAGGGATGACGACCCTGGAACTGAGAGGGAGGAAGGGGCTTTCCGCCTCCCTGCTTCGAATAGTAACATCTCCTGACGTCAGGCAAGCAGGCTTCTACTGTGGGAGAGTGACATCAGGGGTGTATCTGCTATGAGGCCACAGGGGCCTGGCCCCCGTAGATTTGCCCCCGGGATCCCCCTACCGATGACCCTCTCAACCCCCCCTCCTCCCGCCATCACTCCGCCATTGCGCCTCACCTCCCTTTGCTGGCGGGGAACCCCAACCCCCGCCAGCCGAAGTCTCCTTCCTTCCTTCGTTTGGGTTTGGATTCTGACGTCCTGCACGCAAGTAGTTGGAGGTGGTGGTGGTGGCGTTGTCTTCAGTGGGGGGGGGGGGTCAGCGGCGCCGGGGGGGCTAAAATGTGCCCCCTTACCTCGGCTCTGGCCCCCCCTACCGTTGAAGTTCAGATACGCCCCTGGTGAGGAGATGGTTACGAACGCAGTGAGACACATTGGAACGTTTGCAGGAGCAAATTATTCTATTTATAGCGTTGTCACTTGCTGTTCCGGTGGACACAGCTGTTAACCCAGAGCTTCCTAAACCCGTTCTAGTGACTCCAAAACTAGTCTGGATATCGGAAGTCAATGTAAAATAACCTCACTCAACAATCCACTCAATGAAAAATAACTTATGCAGAATAATTCAAAAAAAGGAAGGAAAAGCCTCAAAAAGCTCATAGTCTAAACAGATTTAAAGAGCCAAAAGGATCCAAACGATATCTTATAAGTTCATCATTGCCAAAAACCTTCTCAAACAAAAAAAACCTTTTTATACATTGTTCCCTGGCTATTTATTGTCCATATGTTACTAATTAATTATTGAACTTTGGTAATGCACAAGCAAAAAAAAAATACACTTATCTTAAAAGGGCTTATATGATGTGCAGGATCAGAGCCAGGCAGTCCACTCGCCCCCGGGCCAACGATGACCAGCGTTTTGCTTAGCTGCTGTTTAATTCACTGCTTCAGGGTCCTAGACGGCGGGGTGTAATCATAGCAAATGTTCTAAGTCTTCGTCAGCATCTGTTTAGATTTTGAGCTTTTTGAGGCGTTTTCCTCCCTTTTTTTGAATTCTTATGCATGTTATTTTTAGACATGAGAGGAAGCTGGATGATCTGGCATCTCTTCCCCTCTCCTCCCCCTTGACAGGTCTACCTTAAAACATATTTTTTTCTTCACAGAGGTCAGGGGCAGTGATTCTAATATATTGGCTGCGGCTGGCCCTGGAGCTTTCCCTTTGCCACATCCAGCCCCCCTCTGAAGCAATTTCCGGTTTTGCTAGGGTAGAACATGGCAGAGGGAAAGCTCCAGAGCCAAGAGCAGGCAGTGTATCAGAATTGTTGCTGCTACATGCAACCCCTGTGAAGAAAAATAAGATAGACGGGGTGGAGGGGGAGATTGAGAGAGAGGGATGAGTACCAGACAGGGGGAGAGGGGGAGACTGGAAGCAGAGATGACAGGTCTGGGGACAGAGGGGAGGGAGAAAGATGATGGAAAATGGGATGGAGGGGAGGGAGAGATGCCGAACAGGAGAGAAGAAAGAGGGAGATATGTTGGATCTGGGGGTAGAAGAAAGCGAGGGAGAGATGCTGGATCATTTGGGAGAGGACATTAGGAATGCGGGAGAAATGCTGGATCACTGGGGGGGGGGGGGAGAAGGAGAGATGCTAGAAGAGGGAAGGCAGCAGGAGGGAAGAGAAATGGGACAGGAAGATGCTGGTGGGTGAAGGGGAAGGGACAGGGAAATGTCAGGCTACAAGGATGGGTGGGAGGAGGAGGAAGGAGAGAAAATGCAATTAATGAGCAATTATTGGTGCTAATTGGTTTTAATTAAAATTTACAAACATAAATTTTATGCATGGGTCCACAGTGGGTGTTGCTATGGGCAGATCAGGGCGTTCCTTTAATTTATGCGCTTTGTTATAGAATAAAGGGGATCTGTGCCTAATTTAAGCAAGGGGATTTATACTCGGGTTTCGTTGGTGTAAATGGTCATGTCTAAATGTAGTGGCAGTTCCCAGCGCTAAGCACTGTTCTATAAACAGGGCTAACAGATATTTTTTTTTTCAATGCCACTTAAAGAATTTAGTCCTAAATGTATCTGATGACGCTAGACCTCAATGAAGGATCTAAGTAATACATTTAATATGAATTGGAGAAACATTTTCTTCACTCAAAGTGTAATTAAACTCTGGAATTCGTTGCCAGAGAATATTGTAAAGGCAATTAGCTTAGCGGGGTTTAAAAAAGGGCTGGCCGGCTTCCTAAAGGAAAAGTCCATAAGCCATTATTAATTTGACTTGGGGAAAATCCACTGCTTATTTCTGGCATAAGCAGCATAAAATGTATTGTACTTTTTTGGGATCTTGCCAGGTATTTGTGACCTGGATTGGCCACTGTTGGAAACAGGATGCTGGGCTTGATGGACCTTTGATCTGTCCCAGTGTGGCAATACTTATGTAGTTATGTAAGAGGAATAAGTCTGGTGCCGCTAGGCCAGGCTCAGCTGAAGATCTACGTCAGCTCAGCTGTGCGATGAAAACTTGGGCCGGCTTTTTTGCTCCTGGAATCCAAAGACCGAAAGCGATTTGGCTCAGCAGCGTACCGCTAAACCCTGCTGGGGCACAGAAAAGATGTGCTGCCGTTGTCAAGGAGGGGTAAAAGTGTACAGTAATGCAGACTGTTAAATTACTACATAGCCACCCATAAAGAAAATCTATCAGTAGCATTACTGAATTATAAGTGGAATTAATATTTACAAAAATGATACGTTAAATTATTCAGTTATCAAGGACACAAAATCATTCATTTTCCCTTTTCTTCTGATTAATCTTTTATTGCTAAGGAGGTTTTTGCTTTTAAAGCTTTTGAAAGCTCTTTCATAGTAAATGACGGCAGATAAAGACCTGAACGGTCCATCCAGTCTGCCCAACAAGATAAACTCATTTTACATGGTATGTGATACTTTATACCTGAGTTTGATTTGTCCTTGCCTTTCTCAGGGCACAGACCGTAGAAGTCTGCCCAGTATTGTTCTTGTACTAAGTTCTGAAGCTAACTTGGAAGCTGGTCCCACCGTGATAACTGTAAAAGCAATCAGGTAGATTGCTACACTGATTTTTATCAGAGATTCGTGCAGGCATCACACTAATATACAGCACGGACAGCTGAGAGCAGAACTTCCTCTGAGCCCCATGTAAATCTCATGCTGATATACATAAAGCTTGAATACAGCACAGACAGTTGAACAGCAGATTTTCCTCCGAGCCTTATGCTCTCATCACACTGATACTCAAAGCATGAATACAGCACGGACAGCTGAAAAGAATACTTTCAGCAGGGTCCAATGCATTACACTTATAGGTGTAAAACATGAACACAACATGGATAGCTGAACAGCAGATTTTTTTAGAGCCTTATGCTGATATCACACTGATACAGATAAAGCATGAATACAGCACAGACAGCTGAAGTGTGCATCTCTATCACAGCCTCATTCAATGTATAATTGATAGATGTAAAGCAAGAAGAAATTACAAATAGATGACAGGTGCATCGTTATTTATCAGAGCAGCATGTAGGTGTCACACAGATATATAAAAACTAAATGCAGCCAAGGAGCAGTCAGAAACCCCATGCAGACATCACACTGACACCCAGCACGGACCACTGAAGAGCAACCTTGGCAATAACTATGAAGGTATTACAGGTGGTATCCCCCCCACTCCGCCCGCCACCAAAAAATGACATATTCTAGGTCAGAACAGAACGTAGTTTGCTGAATAAGAGCAAAAGCAGACATCGAAATTAGAGGTGGAAATAAAAGTCGTTCCTCCTTGGGAGACATGAGGACAACACACAATTCATTTGTGCAGCTCAGGTCCGAATCCCAGCAGACCCAGTATACCAAATGTCTTCCAGCAGTGGGAAGGAGAACCCCCATACTGCTGGAACAAGGGAGGGGCAGGCAAGGGGAATGAGGAAGCCATACTGAGTTTATAAGGAAACCAAAACCAAAATGCACAAGCAGGGCCCAGTTAGGAACTTGTAGCCTTAGGGAATCCAGTTTGGAAAGCAAAACTACAAGTCTCTGCATGCACTGGGGTAAAACCTGGACTGGATCAACCCTTTCAGGTGGATCTGGAAATACTTAGCAACCCTGGGCCTGAATGCACTATCGAGTGAGTCAAAATAAGGGAGACATGCACAGCTTGAGAAAGGTAGCGAGGCAGAAAGGGAAACCAGGAGAAGAAGCATGCATTAAAGCGGATCCTACTACCTCACATCCATTTCTCGCGTGCTGCTGGCTTTAGAGATTCTCACATACCTGTGGAGTTGCAGAGGTTCTGAGAGCTGTTCCATACTTTTTCCAGAAACATGTCCAGCTCCTTATTCCTCTCACGCCGGGCGCCCTCGAGCTTGTGAAACATCAGCGCCCCCAAAATGCTATACAGCACTAAAGAGAGGATCAGGCAGACGTGAGGGAAGGCGACCCAGAACAGATACAGGCAGGTCCATTTCTGCTGCTGTGGACCCTGCTTCATTATCGTTCTGAGCGTCTGGTCAGGACATTCAGGCCACTTACTTGGCGGTGAGAAGGGGCAGCAGGACCGCACATCGGCTGACGAGATGTCGCACCACGGGATCAGCGAGAAGAGCTAGAACTGCAGAGAGCAGCCGCGGGACCATCAGACAGAGGAGTCCTGGCAGGGCAGGGAGCAGGTCACTGCAGAACAGAAAATGGGGAGAGGAGATATCTCAGGGGTGAGACTTGACAAAGTCCCAACAGACCCTGCAGAACGGACGGCAGAGAAGACTTCTCCACTGGGTCTCAGTGAAAAGAAAGGACCTGGCTGGCTATCGTCTACCTTTTCCCAGCCCGTAGTCCACCAGAGTGGTAATGAGAAAAGCTGAACCAAGCCCAGGCGGCCGGCTTTTAAAATCATGTGCATCCAGCCCTCTGCTTCCCCTTCCTGTTGCTAGTAATGGGCAGGAGAGGTCTAGGACATTACTTTTCTGTAGGCACTGGGGCATCCCAAGCAATCAGGAGTGCTATAAGCCATCAGCAACTTCTAATGGTCATTCCCCCAGGACAGCAGAAAGAACTTCCTTCGAGAAACCCATTAGCTATGGCAAGCTGTGAGTGTGTACATTACATTATTTTTCTTTCCACTGCAAAGTATTTGGTCTCCCAGATGACTAATAACTGCACAATTCACAACTTTCCCATCACCCGATACCCTCCTAAGTGAAGCATTTGCTCTGGCTATGGCCCTCGGTGAGCTGTAATTGGTAAAGTGCTAAGCAAAGAGCCGTGGAACAGGCCAAAATCTAAAAACACCTCTGGACCCAAAATGAAGCACCAAGGCTCAAATAGCCAGGAATCTGTTTAGCTCACTGCTACAGGCTTCACCAGTGCTTTTGACCAGATGGATCGGTGATATATTACTTTTGTGCAACGACAGTAACATAGTAGGTGACGGCAGATAAAGACCTGTACAGTCCATCCAGTCTGCTCAACATGATAAAACTCATTGCGTGAGGTATGATGTGATACTTGATTTGTTCTTGCCATTTTAAGGGCACAGACTGCCTGGCACTGGCCTTGTTCTCCAGCAATTAAGCTGAATCTGTCTACACCTTCAACGCATGTTTTTTTGCTTCTGGATTTTCACTAGTATTTCATAAAGACCTGTAGGTGCCTAACCAGCTCATTTTCAAAGGAGAAGGGCGTCCATCTTCCGACACAAATCGGGAGATGGGCGTCCTTCTCTCAAGGGCGGCCAAATCGGCATAATCGAAAGCCGATTTTTTGACACCCTCGCCTGCTTTCCGTCATGGGGACAACCAAAGTTCATGGGGGCATGTCAGCAGGGTAGTGAAGGCGGGACTGGGGCGTGATTAGGAGATGGGCGTCCTCGGCTGATAATGGAAAAAAGAAGGGCGTCCCTGACGAGCACTTGGCCGACTTTACTTGGTCCATTTTTTTTCATGACCAAGCCGTGAAAAGATGCCCGAACTGAGCAGATGACCACCGGAGGGAATCGGGGATGACCTCCCCTTACTTTCCCAGTGGTCACTAACCCCCTCCTACCATAAAAAAAAACAGGTTACAAATACTTTTTTGCCAGCCTCTATGCCAGCCTCAAATGCCATACTCAGGTCCATTGCAGCAGTATATAGGTCCCTGGAGCAGTTGTAGTGGGTGCAGTGTACTTCAGGCTGGCGGACCTGGGGGGGGTTGGGGGGCTCAGCACCCAAGGTAAGGGAGCCATGCACCTGGGAGAAATTTGTGAAGTCCACTGCAGTGCCCCCTAGGGTGCCTGGTTGGTGTCCTGGCATGTCAGGGGGACCAGTGCACTACAAATGCTGGCTCCTCCCACGGCCAAGTCAATATTCAGCGTTGGACGGTTAAGTTGAAACTGACCAAGGATAGGCCTGCTATTTTGACAGTCTAATTTGGCCTGCCAATCTTAGCTAGTGTTGCACTGAGTATTAGTGGAAAACCTGTTATATCGTGGCTATCTCCCGCTGAATTTTGCTGGATAGCCAGTTAAGTAACATTTAACCAGCCTGGGATGGCTCCTTGATGGTTAAATGTTTTTTAAATATCGGGCGGAGTATGTTTGTGATGGGTGAAAAAATTCCTAGGTAAGTGAGAATGAAAGCTCACAGCACCAGGATCTAAGCCCTGAATCCAATTGAGCTGAAGTCCCCAAAAAACAGAGGAAACTGCCATATCAAACTGAAAATTGTACTTCAGTTTCTTTTTTGATTACATTTTTGGCTGTTGCCGATCAGTAATACTGCATGTAATGAATAACTAATATCTTACATTTTTCAGTTACGAGTAATATAATGTCTAGTTAGTTTATATAGAGGGGCATTTTTCGATATCACGTCTAAGTCTGACTTTAGACGTTTTGAAAAACACGTCCAAAATCTGAATAAGAAAGAAGGTCATTTTCCAAAAAGAAAAACGTCTCTCTTTGTTTTCAAAAATACTGTTTCTAACAAGGTTTTGTTCTTTGGGCGTTTTGTTCCATTTAACCCCCCCCCCCCCCCCCCAAAAGAAAACATCCAAGACTTGTCTACTAAAAATGCTGCCCCCCCCCCCCCCCTACATCCCAATGGCTTGATTTTTTCACCTGGCAGATTATATTTATTGCGTGGACATAAGTACTTAAGTATTGCCACACTGGAACAGACAAATACCTGGCAAGATCCTGAAAATGTTCAATACATTTTGTGCTGCTTATCCCAGAAATAAGCAGTGGATTTTCCCCAAGTCAATTTAATAATGGTCTATGGACTTTTCCTTTAGGAAGCGGTCCAGCCCTTTTTAAAACCCCGCTAAGCTAACCGCCTTTACCACATTCTCTGGCAACGAATTCCAAAGTTTAATTAATCTCAAGAGTTGACAAAACAGATCATAAGTGCCGTCCTTTATACGTTAATCCACTTAAGACAGTAATCAAAAAATGTGGGATACAAATGCAACAAATAAATAAAATAAAATTAAATCAATGTGCAGAGACCCTCAATCAATACACAACATTCTCCCAGCAGTTCAAGAAGTAAAAAGCAATTCTTGTTTTAAATGTCACCGTTTCTAAATTATTTTTGGATCTTCAGATACCTGGCTAGCGAACTGCATATGGACTTTCTCTAGCAATCGTTGCCCATTCGTCATTGATCCAGTTTTTTTAATATCTAACTTTTCATTCTTAGAAAAAGCATATAGCTACTTAGCTTTAAGAATTGGAGACTCTGCCGATATGGCCAGGTTTTGATCAGGATAGAGGTACGAACCAATGCATTGCAATTTCACTTCCAGCATCGGGAAAAAAATCCTTTATCCTTTGACATGTGGCACTATAGAGAAGGTTGGTCTAACTAGTGAACAGTCACACCGAACTTGTCAAGATACCGGCTAAAATGTGCCCCCTCACCTCGGCTCTAGACCCCCCCTACCGTTGAAGTCTGGCTACGCCCCTGGTGCTTAGATGACAACTCTGGCTGTATCAACTGAGGCTAGTACAGGGCTGGCTTGTACATTCCGAGTCCCGCATATAGTGATCCAGCTTAGGATGGGCTGGAGAGAGCTGCGACGGAGAACAGTGCCAGGCAGGACAAATGACAAGACGGATTAGGTTAGGCTGGAGTGGGTAGTAGTTGGAACATAAGGACAGGGTCGGGCGGACTTCTACCATGTCCCAGAAACACCAAAGACCATGATCAGGTATAAGATATCACGTTCATTGATCACTTAATCTAGAATTGAGAATGAATTGACTCCTCCTTTTCCTTCTCTGCACATATTCAGCAGACTGCAAAAACTTGTTGTTTCTTTTTTCTATAATATCAGCAAAATTCGCCCTTTCCTTTCTGAGCACACTACCAGAACCCTCATCCACACTCTTATCACCTCTCTCTCGCTTTAGACTATTGCAACTTGCTTCTCACAGGTCTCCCACTTAGCCATCTCTCTCCTCTTCAATCTGTTCAAAATTCTGCTGCATGACTTACATTCCGCCAGTGTCGTTATGCTCATATTAGCCCTCTCCTCAAGTCACTTCGCTGGCTTCCTATCCATTTCCACATACAGTTCAAACTTCTCTTATTGACCAATAAGTGCATTCACTCTGCAGCTCCTCAGTACCTCTCCATTCTCATCTCTCCTTACATTCCTCCCCGGGAACTCCGTTCACTGGGTAAATCTCTCTTATCTGCACCCTTCTCCTCCACCGCTAACTCCAAACTCCGTTCCTTTTATCTTGCTGCACCATATGCCTGGAATAGACTTCCTGAGCCGGTACATCAAGCTCCATCTCTGGCCGTCTTCAAATCTAAGCTAAAAGCCCACCTTTTAGATGCTGCTTTTAACTCCTAACCTTTATTCACTTGTTCATAACCCTTATTTTATCATCCTCACTTTAATATTCCCTTATCTCTTGTTTGTCCTGTTTGTCCTAATTAGATTGTAAGCTCTGTCGTGCAGGGACTGTCTCTTCATGTTCAACTGTTCAGCACTGCGTACGTCTAGTAGCGCTATAGAAATGATAAGTAGTAGTAGTAGTATGTGACTGTTGGGCAGACTGGATGGACCATTCAGGTCTTCATCTGCTGTCACTTACTATTTTACTTTGTTACAATGTTTCTATTTAAGCACAGAAACCAGGCGCCAATGTGTACTTTCACTTTCAGGTTTGCTCGGATTCACACACATTTCTCTCTCACTACCAGCGCTTACAGGCTTGCATGAGCTTCCTTCGGCTTCCAAAATAAATCAAAACTGGCCAATTTTAAACTGAAAATCAAAAGAAGTCTCCTCTCTCCCCCCCCCCCCCCCCCCCCCCCCCCGCCATGGCAGCTCCAAGCTGGCTGTAGCTTTCCAGTGGTAAGAGCAGGGTTTTTTTGTGCACTCTTCTCTGAGCATTGTAAGGGCATGGCAAATGACCCCCATTAACATCGGTTTGATTACATTTAAATGCAATTTTCGGCAATTTCTCACATGCACTTTGTTTCCCCGAACTAAAGCCCTCTGATCATTCTCCGCAGATTAATGCCAGCACTAGTCCAGCACTATTTGGCTCTAATGCTGATATTAGGTTAGAACATAAGAGCAAAGGAATTGCCATACTGGGACAGAATAAAGGTCCATCAAGCCCAGCATCCTGTTTCCAACAGCGGCCAATCCAGATCACAAGTACCTGGCAAGATCCCAAAACAGTACAATACATTTTATGCTGCTTATCCTAGAAATGAGCAGTGGATTTTCCCCAAGTCCATTTTAATAATGGCTTATGGACTTTTCTTTTAGGAAGCTATTCAAACCTTTTTTTAAACCCCGCTAAGCTAACTGCTTTTACTACATTCTCTGGCCCACAGTCAGTAACATCAGAGCCCTACACATGTAGCAGATACTGTAATGGGGTTCATCCCTCACAGAAAGAGAGCAGATCAAGTGGCAGCAACCGGTAAGCAATCAATGATCAATTAGTATCATGATGGTCAAGAAACCACAGGCACTTAACATTCATTAATGGAGGCATGCAATGAACGTTACAGAATATAATAACAGTGGTCATGTGAAAATCATGAAGAGAAAATCACTTTTCATAGGCACCAGTGCTGAAAAAAACTGGAGACAGCATGTTTGTAAGATCTGCTCTGTAATCATTTTTCCTATGGCAGAAGTTAAAACTAGATTAAGGGAGGGTGGTAAGGGGTGGGGAATTCAATGATTTGTGCTGTCACCTCCACCAAACAAACGAGATGAGTGAGGAACACAAATGATAATCCCACAACAGGGAAGATGGAGAGAAAGGAAGACCCTACACCCCTCTTACAAGTCTGGGTGGTGCAATTCAGCTAGCGGAGTGGAGAAGTAGCCTAGTGGTTAGTGCAGCGGACTTTGATCCTGGGGAACTGGGCTCAATTCCCACTGCAGCTCCTTGTGACTCTGGGCAAGTCACTTAACCCTCCATTGCCCCTGGTACAAAATAAGTACCTGAATATATGTAAACCGCTTTGAATGTAGTTGCAAAAACCTCAGAAAGGCGGTATATCAAGTCCCATTTCCCTTCCCCCCTTTCCCTTATGACATCACAATATCAGAAGTGAGCCAAGGCAATCAAGCCATTGTGACATCACTGATGAGGTTGGCTCTTATTGGTGGAATGAGTGGAGGAGTAGCCTAGTGGGTTAGTGCAGTGGACTTTGATCCTGGGGAGCTGGGTTCAATTCCCACTGCAGCTCCTTGTGACTCTGGGCAAGTCACTTAACCCTCCATTGCCCCTGGTACAAAATAAGTACCTGAATATATGTAAACCGCTTTGAATGTAGTTGCAAAAACCTCAGAAAGGCGGTATATCAAGTCCCATTTCCCTTCCCCCCTTTCCCTTATGACATCACAATATCAGAAGTGAGCCAAGTATTGGGCAATCAAGCCATTGTGACATCACTGATGAGCTTGGCTCTTATTGGTGGAATGAGTGGAGGAGTAGCCTAGTGGTTAGTGCAGTGGACTTTGATCCTGGGGAACTGAGTTCAATTCCCACTGTAGCTCCTTGTGACTCTGGGCAAGTCACTTAACCCTCCATTGCCCCTGGTACAAAATAAGTACCTGAATATATGTAAACTGCTTTGAATGTAGTTGCAAAAACCACAGAAAGGCAGTATATCAAGAAACCCCAGCTCCCAAACTTGGAAAACACTTATTTTGCTTCATTGTCTTCACTGCTGTGCTAAGGCGATGCACCCATACTGAAATGTTTTATTTCACTGATTCCACCTCAAAGGTTGGAAAAGAGACGGATGAGGGGAGACCTGATTGAGGTCTACAAAATCCTGAGTGGTGTAGAACGAGTAGAAGTAAATCGATTATTTTACTCGTTCCATAAGTACAAAGACTAGGGGATACTCAAGGAAGTTACATGGAAATACTTTTAAAACAAATAGGACATATTTTTTACTCAACGAATAGTTAAGCTCTGGAACTCTTTGCCAGAGGATGTGGTAACAGTGGTTAATGTATCTGGGTTTTAAAAATGTTTGGACAAATTCCTGGAGGAAAATGCATAGCCTGCTATTAAGACAGCCATGGGAAGCAACTGCTTGCTCTGGGATTTGTAGTATGGAATGTTGCTACTCTTTGAGATTCTGCATGGAATCTTGTCACTCTTTAGGATTTCAGACTCTTGCTGTTCTTTGGGGTTCTACCTGGAATGTTGCTACTATCTAAGATTCTACATGGAATGTTGCTACTATTGAGATTCTGGTGCTACTATTTGAGATTCTACATGGAATGTTGCTATTCCACTAGCAACATTCCATGTAGAAGCCTGCCCTTGCAGATCAGCAATGCGGCCACGCAGGCTTCTGTTTCTGTGAGTCTGACGTCCTGCGCATACATGCAGCACGTCAGACTCACAGAAACAGAAGCCTGCGTGGCCGCGTTGCTGATCTGCAAGGGCAGGCTTCTACATGGAATGTTGCTAGTGGGAGTAGCCTAGTGGTTAGTGCAGTGGACTTTGATCCTGGGGAACTGAGTTTGATTCCCACTGCAGCTCCTTGTGACCCTGGGCAACTCACTTAACCCTCCATTGCCCCAGATACAAATAAGGACCTAAATATACTATGTAAACCGCTTTGAATGTAGTTGCAAAAGCCACAGAAAGGCAGTATATCAAGTCCCATTTCCCTTAACTTCAAAGGACATAACGTCAGACTCACAGAAACAAGCCTGCGCAGCCTTCTACATGGAATGTTGCTAGTGGAATAGTAACATTCCATGTAGAATCTCCAATAGTAGCAACATTCCATGTAGAATCTCCAATAGTATCTATTTTATTTTTGTTACATTTGTACCCTGCGCTTTCCCACTCATGGCAGGCTCAATGCGGCTTACATGGGGCAATGGAGGGTTAAGTGACTTGCCCAGAGTCACAAGGAGCTGCCTGTGCCTGAAGTGGGAATCCAACTCAGTTCCTCAGTTCCCCAGGACCAAAGTCCACCACCCTAACCACTAGGCCACTCCTCCACGTGGCTTGGGTGCCCTCCAGAAATTGTGTGGTTTGTTGATTTAATAAAGCTGCAGCCTATGACTACTACTGATCATTTCTATAGTGCTAGTAGATGTACACAGTGCTGTACACTGATCATGTAAGAGACAGACAGTCCCTGCTTGACAGAGCTTACAATCCCGCCAGCTGTGACAAACAGGACAATAAGGGATAAGAAAATTACTTAAGGTGGAAATGATAAAACAGAAACGGATACCGAACAAGTGAATATGGGTTAGGAGTTAAAAGCAGCCTCAAGGTTTTTAGCCTAGATTTGAAAACAGCCAGAGATGGAGCTTGACGTACCAGCTCAGGAAGTCTATTCCAGACATATGGTGCAGCAAGATAAAAGGAACGGAGTCTGGAGTTAGCGGTGGAGGAGAAGGGTGCAGATAAGAGAGATTTACCCAGTGAACGGAGTTCCCGGGGAGGAGTGTAGGGAGAGATGAGAGTGGAGAGGTACTGAGGAGCTGCAGAGTGAATGCACTTATAGGTCAATAAGAGGAGTTTGAACTGTATGCGGAAACAGGGAGCCAATTAAGTAATTTGAGGAGAGGGCTAATATGAGCATCATGACACTGGCGGAATATAAGTCGTGCAGCAGAATATTGAGCAGATTGAAGGGGAGAGAGATGGGTTAGCGGGAGACCTGTGAGAAGCAAGTTGCAATAGTCTAAGCGAGAGGTCATGAGAATGTCGATAAGGGCTTTGTTAGTGTGTCCAGAAAGGAAGGGACAGATTTTGGTGATATTATAGAGAAAGAAATGACAGTTTTAGCAGTCTGTTGGATATGTGCACAGAGAGAGAGAGAGAGAGGAATCAAAGATGATCCCAAGGTTACGAGCTGATGAGACAGGGAGGATAAGAGTGTTATCCACAGAGGTAAGGAATGGGGGAAGAGGTAAGGTGGGTTTAGGGGGAAAGTTAAGAAGCTCAATCTTGGCCATATTTAGTTTCAGATGGCAAGATCCCAAAACAGTACAATACATTTTATGCTGCTTATCCCAGAAATAGTGGATTTTCCCCAATTCCATTTAATAATGGTCTATGGACTTTTCCTTTAGGAAGCCGTCCAAACCTTTTAAAGCTCCGCTAAGCTAACCGCCTTTACCACATTCCCTGGCAACGAATTAAAGAGTTTAATTACACGTTGACTGAAGAAAAAATTTCTACGATTCATTTTAAATTTACTAAATTGTAGCTTCATCGCATGCCCCCTAGTTCTAGTATTTTTGGAAAGAGTAAACAGACGCTTCACATCTACTCGTTCAACTCCACTCATTATTTTATAGACCTCGGCATTGCTAATTTGTGGAAAAAGTTTAAAACCTGCAGTAACTGCATGAGAAGTTTTCTGCTTCAGCTTCTCTGTTAGGATATGCCATTGTGATTTTACTATGAGGTCTGTGAATGTCCATCCACACTCATGCCTGGACACACCTAACTGTACCTCACTCCTCCCAGACACAGACCTAAACAAACCCCAGTCCTACCAGACACAGACCTAACTGTACCCCACTCCTATCAGGCACATGCATAAGACACACACACCTAACCATGCTCTGTCCTGGGCACATGCCTACCCACACCTCACTCCTCGCAGGTACACGTCTACCACAGCCCACTCCTCTCAGACACACACACCTAACTATACCTCACACCTACCAGGTGCACTGTTAAACCATGTTCCCTCCTGCCAGACAACACATCTCACCACATTCACCACTCCACATACTGAGAACACTCCTGCCCGTCCCATTCCTTTTTGGGCATACTGCTGTTACCCTAGTTCTCCCAGGCACACCCCTCTCACCTCATTCCTTCTCTGCACTAGCTCTTCCAGGCACACTCCTTCCCCTAAGCCCCAGCCTCTACGTTCACACTCCCTCCTCACCTCAGTCAGTCCAGACATATAATTAGATTGTAAACTCTATTGAGCAGGGATTGTCTCTCCATGTTCAAGTGTGAAGCACTGCGTACGTCCGGTAGCGCTATAGAAATAAGTAGTAGTAGTAGTACATACTTCTGCCTTCCTCTCCCTTCCCTATCCCCAGGTCTTCCCAGGCAGTGGCCCTCCCATCCCTAGCTGCATCTTTCTAGATATGCAAAGTCATTTTGAGCTGTGGGTCATTTTGAATATTTTAATTTTAATTTTCAAATTTGTATTCTGTATCCTTTCACTTTATAAACTGTACAGGACAGATAACAGCAAGAATAATAAACATATCCCCTCTCCTTACTGTGTGCCACCCAGTCAAATCCCCCTCTTCATATTAAAATGTTCTACAAGGTCATTTCCAGCCTTCTCTCAAACCCTGACATCATAAATCCAGGACTGTAGGACACCACTTTTCCCTAGTTAAGCGATTCTTTAAAAAGCCAGGTCTAAACAATTATACTCCTTTCCAGCCATTGAACCCCTCCCAGAGGCTCCGTTCACATTGTTAGACCTGGTACATCCTAACCACCACCCCCCCCCCTTCCTGAGAAATGACCTCTGTCACTCTGTAGCTCCCCCTGCCTACAAAACTCAGCCATAAGAAGAAAAGTTGTCTCTCTCTGCCTCCTCCCTCTGTTTATGAGGTTTGGGTGAATTTATTGTAATAGGTATCTATCTACAGTAGTTATGGGAAGCCCAGTTATTGGATTTTATGAATTGGTGAGTTCTCATGTATTTATTTATGTTACATTTGTACCCTGAGCATTCCCACTCATGGCAGGCTCAATGCAGCTTACATGGGGCAATGGAGGTTTAAGTGACTTGCCCAGAGTCACAAGGAGCTGTTTGTGCCGGGAATCAAACTCAGTTCCTCAGGACCAAAGTCCACCACCCTAACCACTAGGCCACTCCTCCCTCCACTGTTGCTACTATTTGAGATTCTACATGGAATGTTGCTATTCCATGTAGAAGTCGGCCCTTGCAGATCACTAATGTGGCCGCGCAGCCTTCTACATGGAATGTTGCTAGTGGAATAGCAACATTCCATGTAGAATCTCCCATAGTAGCAACATTCCATGTAGAATCTCCAATAGTATCTATTTTATTTTTGTTACATTTGTACCCTGCGCTTTCCCACTCATGGCAGGCTCAATGCGGCTTACATGGGGCAATGGAGGGTTAAGTGACTTGCCCAGAGTCACAAGGAGCTGCCTGTGCCTGAAGTGGGAATCCAACTCAGTTCCTCAGGACCAAAGTCCACCACCCTAACCACTAGGCCACTCCTCCACTGTTGCTACTATTTGAGATTCTATATGGAATGTTGCTATTCCACTAGAAGTCGGCCCTTGCAGATCACCAATGTGGCCGCGCAGGCTTCTGCTTCTGTGAGTCTGACGTCCTGCAGGACGTCAGACTCACAGAAACAGAAGCCTGCGCAGCCTTCTACATGGAATGTTTCTAGTGGAATAAGCAACATTCCATGTAGAATCTCCAATAGTAGCAACATTCCATGTAGAATCTCCAATAGTATCTATTTTATTTTTGTTACATTTGTACCCTGCACTTTCCCACTCATGGCAGGCTCAATGCGGCTTACATGGGGCAATGGAGGGTTAAGTGACTTGCCCAGAGTCACAAGGAGCTGCCTGTGCCTGAAGTGGGAATTGAACCCAGTTCCTCAGTTCCCCAGGACCAAAGTCCACCACCCTAACCACTAGGCCACTCCTCCACTGTTGCTACTATTTGAGATTCTACATGGAATGTTGCTATTCCACTAGCAACATTCCATGTAAAAGTCGGCCCTTGTAGATTACCAATGTGGCCGCGCAGGCTTCTACATGGAATGTTGCTAGTGGAATAGCAACATTCCATGTAGAGTCCCCAATAGTAGCAACATTCCATGTAGAATCTCCAATAGTATCTATTTTATTTTTGTTACATTTGTACCCCGTGCTTTCCCACTCATGGCAGGCTCAATGCGGCTTACATAGGGCAATGGAGGGTTAAGTGACTTGCCCAGAGTCACAAGAAGCTGCCTGTGCCTGAAGTGGGAATTGAACTCAGTTCCTCGGGACCAGAGTCCACCACCCTAACCACTAGGCCACTCCTGTGGGTTTGGATTGGGAGGGGGAGGGGGAGGGGGAGGAGGGAGTGTATAGATGTTGTTTAAATTGTGCTGACAGCAGAGACGTCTTTCCTTAGTGAGAGTGGGCTGGAAGCTTAATGCTGCAACGGGAACTATGTATTCATAATACATCAGTCTGTATTTATGTGGTCTCCACACCCTTGTTATCTTTTCACATTGTCTGAAAACTGCAAAGTAGGCATCCATTCCCAACCCAGGGCATACTTAGTCCCATCAGGCTTTCAGGATATCCACAATGAATATGGATGAGATAGATTTAATTCATAAATATTCATTGTGGATATCCTGAAAACCCAATGGGACTAGATGTCCCCAGAGGACTGGGCTGGGAGTTCAGGATATCCACAATGAATATGGATGGGATAGATTTAATTCATAAATATTCATTGTGGATATCCTGAAAACCCAATGGGACTAGATGTCCCCAGAGGACTGGGCTGGGAGTTCAGGATATCCACAATGAATATGCATGAGATAGATTTAATTTGTGAATATTCATTGTGGATATCCTGAAAACCCAATGGGACTAGGTGTGCCCAGAGGAGTGGGGTGGGAGTTCAGGATATCCACAATGAATATGGATGGGATAGATTTAATTCATAAATATTCATTGTGGATATCCTGAAAACCCAATGGGACTAGATGTCCCCAGAGGACTGGGCTGGGAGTTCAGGATATCCACAATGAATATGCATGAGATAGATTTAATTTGTGAATATTCATTGTGGATATCCTGAAAACCCAATGGGACTAGGTGTGCCCAGAGGACTGGGGTGGGAGTTCAGGATATCCACAATGAATATGCATGAGATAGATTTAATTTGTGAATATTCATTGTGGATATCCTGAAAACCCAATGGGACTAGGTGTGCCCAGAGGACTGGGGTGGGAGTTCAGGATATCCACAATGAATATGCATGAGATAGATTTAATTCATGAATATTCATTGTGGATATCCTGAAAACCCAATGGGACTAGAGATGTGCCCAGAGGACTGGGCTGGAAATGGCTGAAGTAGGGATTCACTTCACTTTCAACAGGAGAGAGCACTTATTAGCCTTGCCAGCTCTGTGGGTTCTTGAGCACCCCCAATATTGAGCAAACCCCCTTGTGCGTGTCCAGGGACAGGCTGTTTCCACTGGGTTTAACACCCTCAATAATTTGGAAAAGTTGGCTCCCATTGCATACAGTAAGTCTTCACATCCTTTGTCTTAGCAAAGCTCCATTTGCAAAACCTGCCGTATCTTCAGCAAAGCTCGTGCCCACTGTCTGATAACTTGGTGGGGGGAGGAGTGCGTGGCAAAGAGCTCCCGTTCAGTCTGTCTTTGGACTCTGAATTATTCAGATCTTTCAGTTTCATTAAAGTCAGCAGGAAAGATGCAATTTTTCACTCTGACAGTGGAGGCTTTCCATCTTTCTATGATTAAACTTACTCAAAATCTGTTGGGCAGCATCTACACAGAGGGAACAGCACCCCAGGATATCTAGGGTACCAAAAGGACCCCATGGCACCGAAGGAACGCTCCATGCCACCATGAGAAGGGCAAGACAGCACTAATATGGCACGCAGACCCCAAGGCATTTAAGCCCGGATGCTCAGAGGTAAATGCGGGCGCTGGAGGTGATGAGCTCTGGAATAGAAAAACATGTTTACTGGCGCACAATGCACAAAAGGTCCTTCTGCAGGAATCAACGAACACGGGCAGGAACACCGCAAATTTTGACATGCATATGAGATCATCAACAAACAGAGCACCTCACAAGGGCACGTCTACTGCTTTGAACCAGGGGCGTAACCAGACTTTGGCGCGTGCGGGGTCCAAAGCCTGAGGTGAGGGGGCACATTTTAACCCCCCCCCCGGCACCGCCGAACCTCCGCCATTTTTGACCTCCCCACCACCACCACCACCTTTGACCCCCCCCAGTGCCAACCCTTTCAACCTCCTCTTCCCGCCGCCGCCAACCCTCCCCCGCCGCTGGGTACCCTTGCTGGCGGGGGTCCCCAACCTCCACCAGCCAAGGTCCTCTTCTCCGGCGTGGCCGCATTGCTGATCTGCAAGGGCAGGCTTCTGTTTCTGTGAGTCTGAAGCCTGCCCTTGCAGATCAGCAACGCGGCCGCGCCAGAGAAGAGGACTTCGGCTGGTGGGGTTTGGGGACCCCCGCCAGCAAAGGTACCCGATGGTGGCGGCAGGGGAGGGTTGGCGGTGGGGGGCCAGGGCCAAATCTATGGGGGCCCAAGCCCCCGTGGCCCCACGTAGCTTCGCCCCTGCTTTGAACCCTACGCTAGCTCAGAGATGGCATTAAGGTGTCTGAAAAAGGGCACGGAACAGAAGTGCCGTGATGGCCACTTGCCAGTCGAGGACTCGGGCTTCAGCTGGTGGGGGGAAAGAGGGGCAGGCACTGTCCGTCCCTCTGTGAAAAGCATGCCATCTGCACGAGGTAAAAAGCAGAAGTCAAGCACAAGGAGCTGTGTGGATGAGGTTTTGTTTGCCCAGACCACTCCCCGGAGGGAGCCCAGGTGTCCGATAACGTAGAGAAGAGGGACTGCAGACAGGGGTGGCCAGGACTTCTCATCCAGCTGCATAAAACCACTGTCTTTATGCTGACTTTCCTACTCTTGCTGGGAGAACCTGGCTGGGTTTGGAGGCTCAACAGTACCATGGCAAACAGGGCATCTCTGTGCCCAATCCGTCTCCACCCTGCTGTGCACAGACATCACTCCTTCCCCTCCTCCTGCTCTCTTGTCCTGGAGCCAGCACATTGTTGCAAGCTTTCAGGCCCATGCAGCAAGGGGTCTCCCCACTGGGAGATGATGCGGCTGGCCAGCCGGCCATTCCTGCAAGCAAACTCGGGAGGCTCCATCAGCCACAGCCGAACCCCTTCACATGCTCACAAGAGCTGTGTTTATTGTACTGCCAGAAAGATCTTAGGACCCCTTCTTTGAAAGAAAAATTCAAACGCAGTCTAAACATTTGTCTGCATCCACAGGATGTCACAAAAGAGTCACTGAAGCACATAACTGAAACATGTATTCATGTAGTGCAATCTGTGGTATCTTCTTGTAGATACTTCTAAGTTTAAAACCTGGTTCTTTTGTCATCTTTCCATGCCACTTACTAGCTTATTTTCGAAAGGGAAGGACGCCCATCTTCCGACACAAATCGGGAGATGGGCGTCCTTCTCCCGAGGTCGCCCAAATCGGCATAATCGAAAGCCGATTTTTTTGAGTCCTCAACTGCTTTCCGTCGCGGGGACGAGCAAAGTTCATGGGGGCGTGTTGGCAGTGTACCAAAGGTGGGACGGGGGCGTGGTTAAGAGATGGGCGTCCTCGGCCGATAATGGAAAAAAGAAGGACGTCCCTCATGAGCATTTGGTCGACTTTAATTGGTCCCTTTTTTTCACAACCAAGCCTCAAAAAGGTGCCCAAACTGACCAGATGACCACCGGAGGGAATGGGGGATGACCTCCCCTTACTCACCAACCCCCTCCCACCCAAAAAAAACAATTAAAAAAACATTTTTCCAGCCTCTATGCCAGCCTCAAATGTTATACCCAGCTCCATGACAGCAGTATGCAGGTCCCTGGAGCAGGTTTTAGTGGGTGCAGTGCACTTCAGGCAGACAGACCCAGGCCCATCCCCCCCTACCTGTTACACTTGTGGTGGTAAATGTGAGCCCTCCAAAACCCACCCGAAACCCACTGTACCCACATGTAGGTGCCCCCTTCATCCCTAAGGGCTATGGTAGTGGTGTACAGTTGTGGGGAGTGGGTTTTGGAGGGGGGGGGGGTTGGGCGGCTCAGCACCCAAGGGAGCTATGCACCTGGGAGCAATTTGTGAAGTCCACTGCAGTGCCCCCTAGGGTGCCTGGTTGGTGTCCTGGCATGTGAGGGGGACCAGTGCACTACGAATGCTGGCTCCTCCCACAACCAAAGAGCTTGGATTTGGTCATTTTTGAGATGGTCGTCCTCGGTTTCCATTGTGGCTGAAAACCAGGAACGACCATCTCTAAGGGCGACCTAAGGATGACCTTCTCTAAGGTTGACCTAAATGTTGAGATTTGGGCGTCCCTGACCATATTATCAAAACGAAAGATAGACGCCCATCTTGTTTCGATAATACAGGTTTCCCCGCCCCTTCGCTGGAACAGAGATGGGCGCCCTTAGAGATGATCATTCCCGTTCGATTATGCCCCTCTTAATGTATTAGGTGTTTAGGGCAGCATCTGGGTTTCTTTATCTGTTTTGATGATCTTCTATTTAATGTCTTCCCTGTCACGTTCCTTCTATAGATTTCTCTGGCAGGGTTTTTAAACTCCAGGCCTCATTTTTATGTTTGCCTGTTCCCGATATATAAGAATGTTGTGAGCTGCTATGATGTCAAGTTTTAATGTTTCAAATGGCAGAAGACCAAGAACCTTAATAAAGACAAATGTAAAGTCTATTGACCAGTTCCAGAAACAGCTTCTGAAACAACTGAATTTTAACATGCGAAATCAACAAACAGAGGAACAGCGGAAGGGAGATGCCAAGACACCAAGGGAAGCAGCCTTCGCTGGATCACCCCAAGGCAGTGAGGGTGAAACTTTTGGGCACTGATATTCAATGGGTGAGGGTGGGGGGTTATCCTCAAAGGCTTCAACCACTAGGGGTTCTTTGGCCATTTCAGTTCTCCTGAGGTAATTGGGTGCATTAAGGGACCCTTTTACTAAGTACATAAGTAATGCCACACTGGGAAAAGACCAAGGGTCCATCGAGCCCAGCATCCTGTCCACGGCAGCGGCCAATCCAGGCCAAGGGCACCTGGCAAGCTTCCCAAACGTACAAACATTCTATACATGTTATTCCTGGAATTGTGGATTTTTCCCAAATCCATTTAGTAGTGGTTTATGGACTTGTCCTTTAGGAAACCGTCTAACCCCTTTTTAAACTCTGCCAAGCTAACCGCTTTCACCACGTTCTCCGGCAATGAATTCCAGAGTTTAATTACGCATTGGGTGAAGAAAAAGTTTCTCCGATTTGTTTTAAATTTACTACACTGTAGTTTCTTCACATGCCCCCTAGTCCTAGATGCACACTAGCACCTAAGTTGCCATGTAAAATGAGTTTATCTTGTTGGGCAGGCTGGATGGACCGTACAGGTCTCTATCTGCCGTCATTTACTATGTTACTCTTTGGGGTTCCACATGGAATGTTGCTACTAATTGGGATTCCGGAATCTTGTAACTCTTTAGGATTCCAGAACCTTCAGAACATTTAGTACAAGAAGAGTGCTGGGCAGACACCTACGGTCTGTGCCCTGAGAAAGGCAAGGACAAATCAAACTCGGGTATAAAGTATCACATACCATGTAAAATGAGTTTATCTTGTTGGGCAGGTTGGATGGACCGTACAGGTCTCTATCTGCCGTCATTTACTATGTTACTCTTTGGGGTTCCACATGGAATGTTGCTACTAATTGGGATTTCGGAATCTTGTAACTCTTTAGGATTCCAGAACCTTCAGAACATTTAGTACAAGAAGAGTGCTGGGCAGACACCTACGGTCTGTGCCCTGAGAACGGCAAGGACAAATCAAACTCAGGTATAAAGTATCACATACCATGTAAAATGTGTTTATCTTGTTGGGCAGACTGGATGGACCATACAGGTCTTTATCTTCCGTCATTTACTATGTTATATTAAGTGTGCTGTTGTCACGCTCTGCCCACACATGGGCATGGGCTGAGTGACCATGCAGACCTCTGGTACTGCACTACCCACCTACAAGACTGGCCGAGTGATCACGAAGACCTTTTTCCCACTTCAGCAGTTCAGTAGTCCAGAAATGAACAAAAACACTATATTCAAGTAAAGACAGTTTATTTTTATTTTAGTTACATTTGTACCCCGTGCTTTCCCACTCATGGCAGGCTCAATGCGGCTTACATGGGGCAATGGAGGGTTAAGTGACTTGCCCAGAGTCACAAGGAGCTGCCTGTGCAGGGAATCAAACTCAGTTCCCCAGGACCAAAGTCCACCACCCTAACCACTAGGCCACTCCTCCACTCGTCCTGTCCAAACAGTAAGGACTTACTTATAAGTCCAGGGTCAGGCCTCCCTCATAGTTTATTCCTCTTAGTTACAGGATTCCAACAGTCCAAACAAGTAAGAATCTCAAGTACCTCCTTCCTGGCATGGCAGTCTTCAGCGTTGGGTCCAGCATCCTCTCGCTCAGCCTTCACACAAGAAGACTCTGATCTATCTGGAGTTCCAGACTCTTATAGGTCTATAGACTTCTCCTCCAAATTCCACCCCTTTGTGGGATTGGTCAGAACTCCAGGAGCCCTGCTCTGATTGGAGGAACTAGATGGGCTGTCTTTTGTATTCAGGTGATTTCCCAGGGATTATTCTTGTGCTTCACTGGGGACCTCTCTTATATCACTTCCTGTGGGGGCTGAACCTAATTCTAGGCTTCCAGTCCCTGTTTCCCCCCTTTTCCTTATCCTCAGGTTCTTCCTAAGTGACCTCGCAAAGCAGTATTTAATTTTTCTTCTTTTGGATGGGGCATGTCAAGGCCTGGATGCACTAATCAGCGAGCACAGTGACGTTACCGCTTCGCTAACTGTTTAGCACGTCCATAACGTGGGAGTCCTTAGTGCCTCCTAAACAGGCGACAGTAAATGCTCCGGTGTTAATTTTTTGAAATGGCCGCACGCTTATACTAACATTAGTGCAGGGCTATATTTTCAAGAAATCGAAAATCGCCTGAAATGGACTTAGCGTCTGGGAAAGTCCTGCAAAAGGACATGCTAATCCCATTTACAAGCATAGTTTAATAAAAGAGCCTGTAGGTTTGTTATCCTGGAGGGCACTTGGATAGGAGGTGCGGCAATCATTTCTCTGGTTAAGATGAAGAGAAGACTTGAGGTAAAGCAGCAGCAGTAAACCGTAGATTGAAGACTGAAAGGCCAAAGAAAGTGCAATGCAGGTAGAGGAGGACGGCTGGCATTTGTGTACAAGAGCCCTGCATGGAGGAGTGGCCCTAGTGGTTAGAGCACCAGGCTTGACATCCTGAGGTGGCCAAATCCCACTGCTGCTCCTTGTGACCTTGGGCAAATCACCTAATCCTCCATTGCCTCAGGTACAAACTCAAGATTGTGAGCCCTCCAGGGACAGATGAATTTAACTCACCTTGAGCTACTCCTGAAAAAGGTGTGAGTAAAATCCCAATAAATAAATAATAATATAAGATGTGAGCTGACACCATTGGTAGTATGATCAGAATGGCAGATCAGTTGGGTCATTTGTAAACAATGTTAAAGGGCACAACAGAACTAGGGAGCTCCCCAGGAACATCAGTATGAGACCAACTATTGCCTTGAAAGGTCAGTCTAGGATAACCCTTTCAGACTAAAGTGAGTAACATAACATAGTAGATGAAGACAGAAAAAGACCTGCACGGTCCATCCAGTCTGCCCAACAAGATAAACTCATATGTGCTACTTTTTGTGTATACCTTACCTTGATTTGTACCTGTGCTCTTCAGGGCACAGACCGTAGAAGTCTGCCCAGCACTAGCCCCGCCTCCCACCACCAGCTCTGCCACCCAATCTCCGCTAAGCTTCCGAGGATCCATTCCTTCTGAACAGGATTCCTTTATGTTTATCCCACGCATGTTTGAATTCCGTTAATGTTTTCATCTCCACCACCTCCCGCAGGAGGGCATTCCATATATCCACCACTCTCTCCGTGAAAAAAATACTTCCTGACATTTTTCTTGAGCCTGCCCCCCCCCCCTAGTTTTTAATTTCTGCAAAATTGACAGGTATGTCAGTTAAACTATATATAAAGCTTGCATTTGTAAACAAAAGCATTCTTGGATCAGAATTGTTTTTAAATGCCAGGCACAGCAACTGCAATAAACATGAACATTCAGCACCAATATCTCTGGACAGCAGCCACTGCTGAATATCCATGCAGGGCCATCAACTCCAGCACTATCCATCCACACAGCAGCAATCTTCAAACTGCTGTTTGGCTGGCTGACTGGCTAAAGTTGGGGCAGGAAATTTTAAGATGGACCGATGGTGCATCCAGTCCAGTATCCTGCTTCCAACAATGGCCAATCCAGGTCACAAGCACCTTGCAGAAGCCTAAATAGTAGCAAGATTCCAAACAGAACCCTAAAGAGCAGTAAGATTCCAGAATCCCAAAGAGTAGCATGATTCCGGAATCCAAAGAGTAGCATGATTCCGGAATCCCAAAGAGTAGCAAGATTCTGGAACCCAAAGAGTAGCAAGATTCCGGAATCCCAAAGAGTAGCAAGATTCCGAAGCCCAAAGAGTAGCAAGATTCCAGAACTCAAAGGGTAGCATGATTCCGGAATCCCAAAGAGTAGCAAGATTCTGGAACCCTGAAGAGTAGCAAGATTCCGGAATCCCAAAGAGTAGCAAGATTCCATGCTACCGATCCCAGGGCAAGCAGTGGCTTCCCCCATGTCTCTGTTTACAACAAACCAAAGACACTGATGCTATAAATCCAAAATGGAAACAGAAAAATAGCACTAAAATGTCCAAAACAATGAACGAGAATCCCTTTACAAAGTCCAAAAAGTTTATTGGTAAAACAAAGAAGCCCAACATGGCTATGTTTCACCTAAGAAGCCTGCATCAGGGGTCATGAGTATTCCACGTTCAATAGGATGTTTTTCCATCATCACGGTGTGTTTCATAACGAGTTCAGTTTGTGCATGTTGCATCATGTTGTGCTACTATGGTTCATGACTCCTAATGCAGTCTTCGTAGGTGAAACAAGGCCATCTCAGGCTTCCTAGATTTACCAATAACGTTTTGCACTTTGTGAAGAGATTCTCTTTCACTTTTTTGGACTTCTTGGTGTTATTCTTTTCCAGCAAATTTCTGGCTTTATCCAGATAGCTATTTGGATAGCAGTCTAAAGACCCCCACTTTCCTTATCATATCAACCAAAGCTGCATAAGACTATGAGTTGAGGAATGGACTAGTGGTTAGGGTGGTGGACTTTGGTCCTGGGGAACTGAGGAACTGACTTTGATTCCCACTTCAGGCACAGGCAGCTCCTTGTGACTCTGGGCAAGTCACTTAACCCTCCATTGCCCCATGTAAGCCGCATTGAGCCTTCCATGAATGGGAAAGCGCAGGATATAAATGTAACAAAAATAAAATAGATACTATTGGAGATTCTACATGGAATGTTGCTACTATTGGAGATTCTACATGGTTGCTATTCCACTAGCAACATTCCATGTAGAAGCCTGCGCGGCCACATTGGTGATCGATCTGGGTGATCTGCAAGGGCCGACTTCTACATGGAATCTCAAATAGTAGCAACAGTGGAGGAGTGGCCTAGTGGTTAGGGTGGTGGTCTTTGGTCCTGGGGAACTGAGGAACTGAATTCGATTCCCACTTCAGGCACAGGCAGCTCCTTGTGACTCTGAGCAAGTCACTTAACCCTCCATTGCCCCATGTAAGCCGCATTGAGCCTGCCATGAGTGGGAAAGCACGGGGTACAAATGTAACAACAACAACTATCCTGGTAACCCGGCACCATTCTGAATAACATTTGGTGACTGGCTAACTTCTAGGCTGCTGCATGAACCAGGATAAGGAAAGGGACTGGGACTTAATACACCTTTCTGTGGTTTTTGCAACTGCATTAAAGGGGTTTACGTAGTATAGACAGGTACTTATATAGGGTTAAGTGACTTGCCCAGAGTCACAAGTGGGAATTGAACCCAGTTCTCCAGGATCAAAGTCTGCTGCACTAACCACTAGGCTACTCATCCACTGACAGCAGACTATCCAGGGTCAATTCAGACTGCAGCTGTGAGCGGCTTACAAGCTTCTTGCTGCCTTGGGCTGAATATTGGACACTATTTATTTTGAACGGTTAGGATTTCAGTGACCGAATGTCCCAGTGATAATTATTGGAATAGTCAAGCCAACTGGGGTCCTCTGGATGTTCATTCCTGTACCTGGATAGATGGTCCCTTTATTAATTACTTAATTGGAATTATGGGGGGGGGGGGGGAGGTTGTGTACTTTTATATTAAAAGTGTAACTTTATTGACTAGTGTAGACTCTCTTTACATTTTACTGTTGTGGTACATCAGATGTGTCCTAGCACAGCAGAATGAGAACCTGCAAAGCTGCTTGCTGGAATGTTCTTCATGACCTTGGGCAAGTCATCTCACCTTCAATTGTTGTGTATACTCCTGTGTTTCTTTGGAAAGAACCAGACAATATGAAGCAGGTGAACCATGGGAAAAATTCTTATGAGAAAAAAATAACCCTAGGCTGGCCTGGTCCCTACTGCTATGCAGAAAATGTCCAGTTCAATCCTTGGGTTGAGTAATCTGTACCACAGGTTGGCTAAGCCTGGAGATTCTCCACATGTGCTACAGCTACCATTCGCAGTGGGGAAGGAATTGTGATTATCCCTTAAGGGAGACACCTAGCGGCAAGATTCAGGGCCTCCAACCACAAGAATCTAGAAGGAGCATGGCCCCTATTTCAGCACCATCACTGCAATGGTCAGACTGAGGTTGCTGATGTACCCACCTGTACAATTCTGACCCAGTTGAGGCACCACGTGAAAAAATATGCAAAAGTACCCCCCCCCCCCCAAACCTGGAAGACGTTATAATATTTTGGCTTCCATGCTTTTTTTCTGCAGAGAACCCTGTTTGTGAAAAACTTTGCAAATTTTGGCCCAATGCTGTATCAGAGATCCGAGGGGTGGTCCATCCCAAATTTGGAGATTTGAAGGGGGCCCAGCCTTGCCTAACACCAGCTCTGGCCGATGTATATTGAAAAACTGACATATTCTAATCAATAAATAGAAAATAAAGTTATTTTTTGTACCTTAGTTATCTGGTTAATTTATTTTTCTAAATATGTTGGTCCCAGTCTCAGGTTTCTGGTAACTCTCTTTCCAGGTTCTCATTGGCCTTTTGGCAGTTCTTTTCTCTCCATATCCATTTTCCATCTTCTTTCTATGTCCCTATCTTCCCTGTGTCCCTATTGTTATCCTCCCACTGTATTCAGCATCTCCCCTCTCTATGTCTTTATTCTTGGCCTGTCCAGCATTGCCCCTCTGTGTCTCTATCCCCCCTCCTCCATATCCAGCATCACTGCTCTGTGTCCCTATCCTCTCCCCCATGTTGATCATCACCCTCTCTATGTCCTTATTCCACTACTACTACTACTACTACTTAGCATTTCTATAGCGCTGCCAGGGTTACGCAGCACTGTACAATTTTAGCATGGGGAAGGACAGTCCCTGCTCAAGAGAGCTTACAATCTAAAGGTTACAAACTATGTAGTCAGTGTAGGTGACTTACAACTTATGTAGTCAATGTAGGTAGCTTACAATCTAAAGGTTATAAGCTATGTAGGGAAGGTGGTTAGGCGCCAAAAGCAAGGGAGAAGAGATGGGCTTTGAGTAAGGACTTGAAAATGGGCAGGGAGGGCGCATGGCGTATGGGCTCGGGAAGTCTGTTCCAGGCATAAGGTGATGCGAGGCAGAAGGGGTGGAGTCTGGAGTTAGCGGTGGTGGAGAAGGGTACAGATAGGAGTGATTTGTCCTGAGAGCGGAGGTTACGGGTAGGAACGTACGGGGAGAGGAGGGTAGAGAGGTAAAGGGGGGCTGCAGATTGAGTGCACTTGAAGGTCAATAGGAGAAGCTTGAACTGTATACGGTAGCGGATCGGGAGCCAGTGAAGCGACTTGAGGAGAGGGGTGATATGAGAGTATCAATTCACGCGGTAGATAAGACGTGCGGCGGAATTTTGGACAGATTGAAGGGGGGATAGATGGCTAAGCGGGAGGCCAGCGAGAAGAATGTTGCAATAGTCCAGACGAGAGGTAACGAGCGAGTGGACGAGGGTTCGGGTGGTCTGTTCAGAGAGGAATGGGCGAATTTTGCTAATATTAAAGAGGAAGAAGCGACAGGTCTTGGCTGTCTGCTGGATATGGGCAGAGAAGGAGAGGGAGGAGTTGAAGATGACTCCGAGATTGCGGGCTGAAGAGACGGGGAGGATGAGGGCGTTGTCAACAGAGACGGAAAGTGGGGGAAGAGGAGAAGAGGGTTTGGGTGGAAAGACAAGGAGCTCGGTCTTTGCCATGTTCAGTTTCAGATGTCGGTTGGACATCCAGGCAGCGATGTCTGAGAGGCAGGCCGAAACTTTGGCCTGGGTTTCGACTGTGATGTCGGGAGTGGAGAGATAAAGCTGGGTGTCATCAACATAGAGATGGTACTGGAAACCATGTGATGAGATCAGCGAGCCCAGGGAAGAGGTGTAGATCGAGAAAAGAAGCGGTCCAAGGACAGATCCTTGAGGAACCCCAACAGAGAGCGGGATGGGGGTGGAAGAAGAACCATTAGAAAATACTCTGAAGGTGCGTTGGGAAAGGTACGAAGAGAACCAGGAGAGGACGGAGCCCTGGAACCCGAATGAGGACAGTATGTCAAGAAGTAAATTATGATTAACAGTGTCAAAGGTGGCCGATAGGTCGAGGAGGATGAGAATGGAATAGTGACCTTTGGATTTGGCAAGGAACAGGTCATTGCAGACTTTAGAGAGTGCTGTTTCTGTCGAGTGTATTCCTCCCCAGGTCCACCCCCTCATTCTTTCCTTTCTCCCACACCACCCCCTTTTCCAGAGCCATCATATCTCCATCTCTCTTCTTTCCCTCCTGTTCCCCCCTTTTCTAATTCTGCGATAACGTTTTGAGATACGGCAACCAGAACTGAACGCAATACTCAAGGTGCGGTTAGCACAATCGCCTGCACCAGGAGTCACAACAATCTGAATGTAAATCTCTTCAGAGTGTTTAGCAGGGAAAGTACTTATACCAATAATTTTATTTTCAGAATTATTTAACCCCCAACAACAGGCACCATTCAGATTACTGTGACTCCTGATGCACTGAAACAAGGCACTGTGTTGAGTCCTTCTTCTGAACTCCTACTGTTTGGGGGGGGGGGGTTGTTTTATGTACACCTGTTGGCCTATTTTTATTATTATTATTATTTTATTTTAATAAACTTTAATTTCAAGGCTTACTTTTTCTCCTTTTTGGAGTTTGTTTTCCTTCAGAGACAGTCAGACAGTGGAGGGAGATTATCCTGCTTATTTTCGAAGGAGATGGCCAGCCATCTTCCGACACAAATCGGGAGATGGCCGGCCATCTCCTAAACCCGGCCAAATCGGTATAATCGAATGCCGATTTTGGCCAGCTCCAACTGCTTTCCATCGCAGAGCCGGCCAACGTTAAAGGGGGTGTGCCGGCAGGGTACGGAAGGCGGGATGGGGGCGGGGCGTGGTTACGAGATGGCCGGCTTCAGCCGATAATGGAAAAAAGAAGGCCGGCTCTGATGAGCACTTGCCTGGCTTCACTTGGGCCATTTATTTTTAGGACCAAGCCTCAAAAAAGTGCCCCAATTGACCAGATGACCACCGGAGGGAATCGGGGATCACCTCCCCTTAGTCCCCCAGTGGTCACCAACCCCCTCCCACCCAAAAAAACATTAAAAATCATTTTTTGGCAGCCTCTATGCCAGCCTCAAATGTCATACCCAGCTCCATCACAGCAGTATGCAGGTCTCTGGAGCAGTTTTTAGTGGGTGCAGGTCACTTCAGGCAGGTGGACCCAGGCCCATCCCTCCTACCTGTTACACTTATGGTGGTAAATGGGAGCCCTCCAACCCCCCCCCCAAAACCCACTGTACCCACATGTAGGTGCCCCCCTTCATCCCTAAGGTCTATGGTAGTGGTGTACAGTTGTTGGGAGTGGGATTTGGGGGGCTCAGTACACAAGGTAAGGGAGCTGTGCACCTGGGAGCAATTTCTGAAGTCCACTGCAGTGCCCCGTAGGGTGGCCAGTTGGTGTCCTGGCATATGAGGGGGACAAGTGCACTACAAATGCTGGCTCCTCCCACTACCAAATGCCTTGGATTTGGCCAGGTTTGAGATCGCCGCCATTAGTTTCCATTGTCGCTGAAAACCAATGCCGACCATCTCTAAAGCCGGCCCAAATGTTGAGATTTGGCCGGCTCCGACCATATTATCGAAACGAAAGATGGCCAGGCATCTTGTTTCGATAATACGGTTGAGCCATCACTTTATGGAGCCGGCCATATAGATGGCCAGCCCCATTCGATTATGCCCCTCCACGTCTCCCTTTTGAATGGAGTCAAGTGAATGCCAGAAAGAAAAGCTGCATTTTATTCATGTTTCCCCACAGTGTATCAGTGAAATACGTCTCTCCCATGCTCTCATCATATCTCCCTCTTAAGAGCTATCAAATATCCAATCTGCTTATAGATACAAAGAGAAAAGAACCCTTCTAAACCATTCCAAAACAGGTTTGCTGCAGACCTTTTTTTTAAAACTATCAATAGAAATCAAACAAAATAAAACATGGAAAAGAAAATAAGATGATACCTTTTTTATTGGACATAACTTAATACATTTCTTGATTAGCTTTCGAAGGTTGCCCTTCTTCGTCAGATCGGAAATAAGAAAATGTGCTAGCTGACTGTATATAAGTGAAAACATTCAAGCATTACTATGACAGTCTGACAGGGTGGGAGGATGGGGGTGGGTCGGAGGTATGCATGGGGACATCAAAGCATATCATTGATATTCTAACAGGATGGGTGTGGATAGGTGAGGGGTGGGGTGATCAACAGAGAAATACAGCTTTATGGTTTATAATGGGCTAGGAACCCCAGATCCTTGTTAAGTCCTCCTCCCACCCTGTCAGACTGTCATAGTAATGCTTGAATGTTTTCACTTACATACACTGTCAGCTAGCACATTTGCTTATTTCCGATCTGAGGAAGAAGGGCAACCTTCGAAAGCTAATCAAGAAATGTATTAAGTTATGTCCAATAAAAAAGGTATCATCTTATTTTCTTTTCCATGTTTTATTTTGTTTGATTTCTATTGATAACCTTAAGAGTGGACTAACACGGCTACCACACCTCTCTTTTTTAAACTAAAAATATATATTCTTACCCTCAAAATACTGATGACAGAAAGGGCTGGATTCAACAAGGACTTTCACCTGTGGGAGAGAGAGAGAGAGAGAGAGAGAGAGAGAGAGACTGTACCTTATAACCCTCACCACTAGGTGCCGCCACAAGACCACCGAATTCCCTGAGAGTGGCGGCTGGAACCCAGTCATGAGTGAAAAGAGCTCTGTTGTTTTTCTGGGTTTTCTTAGAGCACTTTTCATTCCTGCAGTAGGATATAGCAGCAGAAGTTGCTGTCATCTGGCCATAATGACTCTTCTTGCTAGAGGCCTGCTGGATCTGCAGTTCAACCTACCTTTAACATTAATCTTTAATGTTCCAATTTTTCAGGAAAATTCATGATGAGTTTTCCGTCTGACCACTGTTGATCTACCAAGCAGACCAGATGAACTGTTCTGGCCTTGGTCTGCCCTGCAAAACATGTGAATACTCAATTGTTATCAAAAGTTCGATCGCAACTTGAAAACAGGCAAGACTTCAAAGCCCAAAAATCAATTGAATATTAATTTGAAGGGCACCTCAGATAACGGGGAATTTCGATAGAATTTATTGCTGCACCAAACCTAACGTTCAGACTGCTCATCGTAACCTCCCCGTCTCAACCATCGGTCCTAATATATTCATTATATACATTTTTCAATTTTCAGTGCAAATAAGTGTCCCATACAGTCTAAAAATAATGACCATTTAAATGCTGAGTGTACTTATTTCAAAGTCATAACAGTGTCAAAGATCCCTTGTGTCTTTATCGACCATCACTTATCTCCTAATTCAAAAGTTAAGAACATAAGCATTGCCATACTGGGACTGACCGAAGGTCCATCAAGCCCAGCATCCTGTTTTCAACAGTGGCCAATCCAGGTCAATCCAGTACCTGGCAAGATCCCAAAACAGTACAGTTCATTTTATGCTGCTTATCTTAGAAATAAGCAGTGAATTTTCCCAAGTCCATCCTAAAAATGGCTTATGGATTTTTCTTTTAGGAAGTTATCCAACCCCTTTTTAAACCCTGTTAAGCTAACTACTTTTACAACATTTTCTGGCAATGAATTCCAGAATTTAATTACACGTTGCGTGAAGAAGTAGATTTTTGTCCAGTTTGCTTTAAATTTACTACTTAGCAGCTTCATTGCTTTCTCCCTAGTCTTAGTATTTTTGGAAAGAGTAAACAAGCCATTCACTATTTAATAGACCTCTATCATATCTCCCCTCAGCCTTTTCTTCTTCAACCTGAGTCATCATATCCCCTTTATCATTTTTATCTCCTTTCTATGTACCTTTTCCAATTCCGCTATATCTTTTTTGAGATGCGGTGACCAGAATTGCACACAGTATTTGAGGTGCAGTCGCACCATGGAGCGATACCAAAGTATTATTACATTCTCAGTTTTGTTTTCCATTCCTTTCCTAATAATACCTAACATTCTATTTGCTTTCTTTGCCACTGCACACTGAGCAGAGGATTTCAATGTATCATAAACGATGACACCTAGATTATTTTCCTGGTCAATGCCTTCTAATGTGGAACCTTGCATTACGTAGCTATAATTCGGGTTCCTCTTTCCCACATGCATCACTTTGCACTTGCTCACATTAAACGTCATCTGCCATTTAGACGCCCAGTCTCCCAGTCTCGTAAGGTCCTCTTGTAATTTTTCACAATCCTCTTGTGATTTAACAACTTTGAATAACTTTGTATCATCAGCAAATTTAATTACCTCACTAGTTACTCCCATCTCTAGATCATTTATAAATATGTTAAAAAGCAGCGGTCCCAGCACAGACCCCTGGGGAACCCCACTTACTACCCTTCTCCATTGAGAATACTGACCATTTAACCCTACTCTCTGTTTTCTATCTTTTAACCAGTTTTTAATTCATAATAGGACACACCTGCTATCCTATGACTCTCCAATTTCCTTTGGAGTCTTTTATGAGATACTTTGTCAAATGTTTTTTGAAAATCCAGATACACAATATCGACCGGCTCACCTTTATCCACATGTTTGTTCACCCCTTCAAAGAAATGTAATAGATTGGTGAGGCAAGATTTCCCTTCACTAAATCCATGTCGGCTTTGTCTCATTAATCCATGCTTTTGAATATGCTCTGGAATTTTGTTCTTTATAACAGTCTCTACCATTTTGTCTGGCACTGACGGGCACCATTTCCCAGATTATATATATGATGCTCAGATATGCACACTCAAAATGTGTGTGCAAATTAATTGAATAACTATCAATAACTGAACGCTAAGAACAAATTAATTGGCTCCACTTAGGATTTGTGGAGGTATCTAGCTGTGTGCTATTGCATACAGCATGGCACCTCTTTCTGAAAGCAGCACGTGTCATTACAAGAGGAGTGGCCTAATGGCTAGTACAGTGGACCTTGATCACAGCATCCTGGGTTTGATTCCCCACTGCAGTTCCCTGTGACCCTCCATTACCTCAGGTACAAAAACCAAGATTGTGAGCCCTCTAGGGACCGAGAAAGTACCTGCTTATCATTGGATTGTAAACCACATTGAACCTGAACTCTATGTGGGATTGTAAATATAAAAATACTGCCTTAGCACACCTGCCTTGGGTGCCAGCATTTACACTGGATTTTAGCAAATATAAGTCTGACACCTACAGTTAAAGATGAGAATTACATCCAGTTTTGATTATAGAACTCACCCGTTTTTTATTATAGAATACTAGCACATAGGGAAGGGAAATGGGACTTGATATCAGGGGTGTAGCTTCGTGGGGCCACGGGCCCCCACAGATTATGACCTGGCCCCCTCTACATTTGACCCCCCCCTGCTGCCGCCGCCCGCCCCACCGCCGCATCAGGTACCTTGTTTGCTGGCGGGGGTCCCCAAACCCTGCCAAAGTCTTCTTCAGCGCCGGTCAACTCAGGCGCCTTCGTTGTGTGATCATCTGTTTCTGACGCCTTACGTCCTGCACCATGCATGTAGCCCCAAGCAGGACGTAAGGTGTCAGAAACAGATGATCACACAATGAGGGTGCTGGAGTCGACCGGTGCTGAAGAAGACTCTTCGGCTGGCGGGGATTGGGGACCCCCGCCAGCAAACAAGGTACCTGATGGGGCAGGCGGGCAGCGGTAGCAGGGGGGGCAGCTAAACAGTGCCCCCACCTCAGGCTCTGCCCCCCTCCCGCCGAGGTCTGGCTACGCCCCTGCTTGATATACCACCTTTCTGAGGTTTTTGCAACTACATTCAAAGCGGTTTACATATATTCAGGTACTTATTTTGTACCAGGGTCAATGGAGGGTTAAGTGACTTGCCCAGATTCACAAGGAGCTGCAGTGGGAATTGAACCCAGTTCCCCAGGATCAGAGTCCACTGCACTAACCACTAGGCTACTCCTCCACATGTATACTGTATACATATTTGCAGTAGTGCAACAGTGGTATCCTATAACTTTCACACACAATTGCTTTAGTGTATAAGAACATAAGAGTTGCCATACTTTGCCAGGCCTGCTTCCAACAGTGGCCAATCCTGGTCACAAGTACCTGGCAGAATCCCAAAGAGAAACAAGATTCCATGCTAACAATTCCAGGGACAGCAGTGGCTTTCCACATTTCTAATCTCAATAGCAGACTATGGACTTTTCCTCCAGGAACTTGTCCAAACCTTTTTTTTAAACCCAGAAACTGTAACTGCTGTTACCATATCCTTCAGCAACGAGTTCCAGAGTGAAAAAATATCTCTTCCTGTTTGTTCTAAAAGTATTTCCATGCAATCTCATTGACTGTGCCCTGGTCTTTGTACTTTTTGAACGATTAAAACATCGATTCACTTCTACTCATTCTACACCACTCAGATTGTAGTCTTCTAAATTATTCTGTTAAATTACCTGCTATCTTGAACTTGTTTTGGATATAATACCATCCTGTACCCTATTGGAAGGAGATTTATGTATTTTATTTTATTTATTCATGCCTATGTCCCACAATTATCCAAAAACAAGTTTCAGTTCAATGTGGCTCTCGTTTGACATTTATTTGCGATTACATTGGTGCATTGTAATTCCAAATTTGTGTGGTACATGGTTATTACAGAGTGATGGTGTAATATTATTAATGCGCATAGATTAATCATAGAATTTCTTGAAGATCCATAATTTGTTTTAATTCTCCTTTCTGGCATCTTCTCACACACCTGCAGCTGTTGGAAGATTTTCTCAAAGCTGTTAGTGTTGACTTGGGAGATATTGGGGCTCCATCCTGTGATTTTATTACTGTGTGGGATTTTTTTTTTTTTAAACACATCTCTGAATTTTCCCAACTCAATTTTTTCCAATTAAGGTTTTAATGGTTTTGTTCCCTGATATTTTTAAACTTTAATAACAGTTTACCTCCCTTACATTATTTTACAAAAAGATATTGGTCTTCTAGAATTCCTTTCCTTTCCCAGCTTCTACGGTCTACACCCTGATCGTGACTGAATAGATAGGGATGGGCTGGAGTGTAAATTTTAAGGGGCTTCGACATTAGCTTCAGAACTTAGTACAAGAACAGTACTGGGCAGACTTCTACAGACTGTACCCTGAGAATGGCAAAGACAAATCAAACTCGGGTATAAAGTATCACATACCATGTAAAATGAGTTCATCTTGTTGGGCAGACTGGATGGACCGTTCAGGTCTTTATCTGCCATCATTTTCTATGTTACTATGTTTCTCTTTGGGGTTCTACATGGAATGTTGATACTAATTGGGATTCTGGAATCTTGTAGCTCTTTAGGATTCCAGAATCTTCGGAACTTTTAGTACAGGAACAGTGCTGGGCAGAATTTTATGGTCTGTGCCCTGAGAAAGGCAAGGACAAATCAAACTCGGTTATACATATATAAAGTATCACATACCATGTAAAATGAGTTCATCTTGTTGGGCAGACTGGATGGACCGTGCAGGTCTTTATCAGCCGTCATTTACTATGTTACTCTTTGGGGTTCTACATGGAATGTTGCTACTAATTGGGATTCCGGAATCTTGTAACTCTTTAGGATTCCAGAATCTTCGGAACTTTTAGTACAGGAACAGTGCTGGGCAGACTTTTATGGTCTGTGCCCTCAGAAAGGCAAGGACAAATCAAACTCGAGTATACATATATAAAGTATCACATACCATGTAAAATGAGTTCATCTTGTTGGGCAGACTGGATGGACCGTTCAGGTCTTTATCTGCCATCATTTTCTATGTTACTATGTTTCTCTTTGGGGTTCTACATGGAATGTTGATACTAATTGGGATTCTGGAATCTTGTAGCTCTTTAGGATTCCAGAATCTTCGGAACTTTTAGTACAGGAACAGTGCTGGGCAGACTTTTATGGTCTGTGCCCTGAGAAAGGCAAGGACAAATCAAACTCGGTTATATATATATAAAGTATCACATACCATGTAAAATGAGTTCATCTTGTTGGGCAGACTGGATGGACCGTACAGGTCTTTATCAGCCGTCATTTACTATGTTACTCTTTGGGGTTCTACATGGAATGTTGCTACTAATTGGGATTCCGGAATCTTGTAACTCTTTAGGATTCCAGAATCTTCAGAACTTTTAGTACAAGAACAGTGCTGGGCAGACTTCTACGGTCTGTGCCCTGAGAATGGCAAGGACAAATCAAACTCAGGTATAAAGTATCACATACCATGTAAAATGAGTTCATCTTGTTGGACAGACTGGATGGACCGTTCAGGTCTTTATCTGCCATCATTTTCTATGTTACTATGTTTCTCTTTGGGGTTCTACATGGAATGTTGCTACTAATTGGGATTCCGGAATCTTGTAGCTCTTTAGGATTCCAGAATCTTCAAAACTTTTAGTACAAGAACAGTGCTGGGCAGACTTCTACGGTCTGTGCCCTGAGAATGGCAAGGACAAATCAAACTCAGGTATAAAGTATCACATACCATGTAAAATGAGTTTATCTTGTTGGGCAGACTGGATGGACTGTGCAGGTCTTTATCTGCCGTCATTTACTATGTTTTATTATGACCATTTTCTTTAGATGGGGACACTAAGGATGGTTTTCCAGGAGTCTTGATCCAGGACTTTTCACCACAAGAGGGCCCTCAATCTCTTTGATGCCATTTTAAAGACTGATGTGGCTGGATGCTTTCGGGTGGCTCTGTGAATGTAATTATTGCAAAGCCTGGTGGTAAGATATCAGAAGGGGCTTGAAAGTTCAGATTAAATTTACCCTTGAAACAACCAACGAGGAAGATACCCAGGTCTGGAATGGCTTATCAGTAGCAGGGCCGCTGAGGGACCCAGTCGGGCCTGGGGCAGGACCAGACCACTGTGCCCCCTCGCTCAGGCCGCTGCTGCTTCAGCTGTCACCCCCCCCCCCCCACACACACACACACATACACACACTCTCAGACTGCCACTATGCCGCCACATCAACTTGCGTTGCCCCACCCCCTTACGGACTGCTGATGTTCTTTCCTGCTCTTGCTGCGTGCCGCCCAGGACCCCTGATGATTGCATTAACTTGATATCCCATTAATACAATCATCCAGGTTCTGGGCAGCATGCAGAAGGACCAGGAGAGAGACCTATCCCGGAAGCAGGCAGGAAGAAGCTTGCCTATGCCATGCTGGGACCAAGCCCCTCCTTGGAGGCCAGGCCTGGGGAATTCTGCCCCCCCCCCCCCCCCCCCCCATCGGCGGCCCTGACCAGTACAGGCTACGGAAGCCTGCACTGTAAGAGAATTTATTTATTTATTTGTTGCATTTGAATCCCACATTTTCCCACCTATTTGCAGGCTCAATGTGGCTTACATTGATCCGTCATGGCGATCGCCATTCCAGATTGAAAGATACAAGTGGTATTACATAAAGAACATAAGTGATATAGTAGAATTAAGCAAACAGGTATAAAGAGATCAAATTTGGAACAATAGATACAGTGGTAATGCGTTACAGTTCATACAATACTTTAACGTTCAAAAAATGGGTCGTTGTTGAAAAGGTAAGTCTTCAGTAATTTACGAACGTTGGTTAAGTCGCCCATTTTTTTTCACGTCAAGTGGTAATGCATTCCATAGCTGCGGACTTACGTAGGAAAAGCTAGATGCATGTGTTAATTTGTATTTTAGTCCTTTGCAGCTGGGGAAGTGGAGATTCAGGAATTTGCATGTAAGTGCATGTAAATGTGCATGTACATGTGTGTGCATGTACATGTAAATCCCGGTGCATGAGTTTGGTGCGGAGCTCCCAAATTCTATAACCCTGCATGCATTTTAAGGGAACACCCCTGCCCCTCCCATGACCACACACCCCCTTTGCAGATCCACCCGAAACACTTATGCGCTATACTGTAAAAGGACACGTAAGTGTGTTTTCACGCAGAACTGCCGTTTCTACCCCATTTTGGTACCTTGTATCCATTAGAATACTTTATTCATGCCAAAACTTCAGCATGAAAGTAGCACCATATATAGAATTTTCCCCAATGTGTTCATATCACCTCACAGTGTAGAAATTCTGTGCTATGTGAAGCACTTTGAAAGGTACCCATCGTAGCTCTAAACACAGCACTTATGCTGTACCTCTACATAAACTGAGAAGGCAAGTCTTGTCACAGTGGTTCAGGCCATGATAACATCAAGACTGGATTACTGTAACGCCCTCTACACTGGTCCGATTACAAAGGGTTTGCACTGGCTCCAGTTGATTCAGCAAGACTGAAAGAAGGTTGTAATCAATGTTATTACAAATACACTATCACAGATCAAGGGGGCGGTGAGCCCTTGGTCTGTAGCTGCGGACCAATGACAGCAGGCGAGTCCCCAACCCCCACCAGCCGAAGTCCACTTCAGCGCTGGTCTCCGAATCCGACACGTTCGCTAATCTGGACATCAGGACTCACATCAGAAACAGAATCCAGATCAGCAACGCGCCAGAGACTGGCGCTGAAGAGGACTTCGGCTGGCGGGGGTTGGGGACCCCGCCAACAAAGATACCTGACAGTGGCGGGGGGGGGGGGTGAAAGCAGGGGGGTCAGAGCTAAATCTGTGGGGGCCCATGCCCCCATGGCCCTACCTAGCTACGCCCCTGGTTCATACGCAAGGGAGTTCCAGTTTCGCTGGCTGGAAAGCACGCCGCTGACTTCCTCATACTGGGGGAGGTTCGGGTCACAGAGCTTATTGGCTCTCCGCCTGCCATTCAGAGTACTGCAGTCTAGGAGGGAGGGCTGAGCCCGGGGGGCGGGGGCAACAAATCAGGAATGACATTCCACAATAATAATGTCTATTAAAATGTTCTATTACGTATTGTGTTTACATTGTAAGTAGTATTCTATGCCATACTTTGTATTGTTTTTGAATATTTTTACTGCTGTAATTGCCTATTGCTCATGTTTGATCTATTCTTACTGTACACCACCTTGAGGGAATTCTTTCAAAAAGGCGGTAAATAAATCCAAATAAATAAATACATAACAGAGCAAAGTTGGCCTTCAGAAAATGACAGCAGTACATAGGTATACTAGGATCCAATATGAAGGGGATGATTGGGTTCGTGAGTTGTCAGTAGAACCTGCAGGACACCCAGCAGTTAGATTTTGATGACTCTAAAGATTAATATAAGAACATCATAACATATGTGGAAATCAACTAGGAACCAATGAAGGCGCATTAGAGCTTGAGTAATGCGATCAGACCAAGATAACCCTAAAACAAATCTGGCAGCAGAGTCTAATACCAGATGCTGGGACTGGAGTGTTGAAACAGGAAGACCATGTAGGATGATAATACTACCATAATCTATTAGGGGCATAAACACAGCCTGAAAAACACTTTGAAGATCAACAGCATTCAAAAGAAGGCGTAAACAATGAATAATCTTCACAGCACAGCATGTTTGAGTACTTGATATACCATCTTTCAAATGAGAATCAAAATGGTTTTCAATCAAAGCAAAATGCCTAGAAAATGAAAAGAGCTACAAGACATTAACAAGACAGCTGAGGAGAGAAAGCACAATGAATCATCGCCAGCCACTGGGCCGACCAGCCCTATGACCGCTGCTCCGGGACTGGGACTTGACATACCGCCTTTCTGAGGTTTTTGCAACTACATTCAAAGCGGTTTACATATATTCAGGTACTTATTTTGTACCAAGGCCAAAGTAAAAAGATGGGCCTTCAGAGCAGTCCTAAATTTCCGATAGGATTGCTCAATGTGGACGTTAGTGGGAAGACAATTCCAAAGGGAAAGTATGGCATAAAAGAAGACAAAATGATGTGTGGGCTCCAGTTGAGAGCAGTAAACGGAAAGAATAGTGAGGTGGTGTTCGGTGGTGGAACTGAAGACATAGAGGGCGGGTGTATCAAAAGAGGTAAGAGGAGGTACCTGAATAGAGAACCGAAGTTATGTTGAATTCAGTAGGGAGTGGGGAGTCAATAGTGTTGAGCTAGAAAAGGAGTAACATAAAATAATGAGTGGAGTGGAACGGGCAGGCGTGAATGCTTGTTTGCTCTTTCCAAAAATACTAGGACTAGGGGGCACGCAATGAAGCCAGAAAGTAGTAAACTTAAAATGAATCAGAGAAAATATTTCTTCAGTCAACGTGTAATTAAACTCTGGAATTCGTTGCCAGAGAATGTAGTAAATGTAGTTAGCTTAGCAGAGTTTAAAAAAGGTTTGGATGGCTTCCTAAAGGAAAAGTCCATAGACCATTATTAAACTGGACTTGGGGAAAATCCACTGCTTATTTCTAGGATAAGCAGCATAAAACGTATTGTACTGTTTGGGATCTTGCTAGGTACTTGTAACCTGGATTGTCCACTGTTGGAAACAGGATGCTGGGCTTGATGGACCTTCAGTCTGTCCCAGTATGGCAATACTTACATACTTATGTACATATGTAACAAACTGAAGAGCATGTGAAAGAAGTCTTACTGATGAATTTTGGACAGTCTGCAACCATTTCAGGAGAGTAGCAGGTAGACTGGCACAGATAATATTACACTGGCTCACCTTCAGTGCGATTAAAGCAGGCAGGTGAGGCTCCAGCCCACATAATAGAACTTAACGGGGAAGTGACACTGAATATTGGCTCTCAGGGGCGGCCCGACCATTAGGCCACCTGAGGTGGGGGCCTCAGCTGGCATTCTTCAAGAGGGGCATTTCCCACTCTTCCGGGAGCATCTCCCTCTTTGCAGCGTTTACCTCATTAGGTTCCAAACCCGGCAGTGGCAGCGAATCCCATACGCTGCCCTGCCGCCAGCACCCACCTCTTCCCTTTACTGCGGCCACCTCTCTGATGTAACTTCCTGTTTTGTCAGAGGATCTGCAGTAAAGGGAAGAGGAGGGTGCTGGCAGCAGGGTAGCATAAGGAAATCACTGCTGGGTTTGGAACTTGACCAAACAGGTGAACGTCGCAAAAGGGCTGGAGGTAGGAAGGGGTGCAGCATCTTGGAGGAGGGGGAGGCTCAGCAGACAAGATAAGGGAGCAACGATGAGATGTGTACCTGGGAGCATGTTTTTGAAGTCCACCAGGGTGTCCCATTTATCTCCTGGGGTGTCTGGGAGACCTGTCTACTAAAAATGCTGCCCCCCCCCCCCCCCTACATCACAATGGCTTGATTTTCTATGTTTTTCACTTGGCTGTTTTGGGGTTTTTTTTTTTTTAATGGACCAAAGAAATGGACCAAAAAACATAACCGCCAAAGCACAAAATCTTGTTAGTAACAGGATTTTTAAAAACAAAAGATAGACGTATTTCTTTCTGGAAAATGAACTTTTCTTATTCAGATTTTGGCCATTTTTTTTTTTGCAAAACATCTAATTTGGACTTAGACGTCATATCGAAAATGCCCCTCTGTGGCATACTGAGCCAAAGTTTGCATAGCTCCCCCACCCCACCCCCACCCATGATTGGGTATCTCCCTCTCTCAAGTTCCCCCTCCAGTGGTGATAAAGGGTATCAAAATGACAGTCCTGCATTTCTCCCTCCTTCAATCCCCCCCCCCCCCCCACCCTTCAGTGGATACGGATCTACAGGCGGGCGGTGGGAGGGGAAGGAAGAGAGAGGGAGAGATACAGGATCAGGATTTTGGTGCCCTGAGCCAATATCTGACCCGGTCCATAAGCTGAGCGACTCTGTAGTTACCAGCATCCTGGTTGCAGACATAATGCTATATGTATGTATGTATTTATTTATTTATTTATTTGCTGCATTTGTATCCCACATTTCCCCACCTCTTTGCAGGCTCAATGTGGCTTACATTATGTCGTAATGGCAGTCACCAATTACGGAATGAGAGAACAGAATAATATACAATTAAGGTTGCCGTTGTATCGCTCCATGGTGCAACCGCACCTTGAGTATTGTGTTCAATTCTGGTCGCCGCATCTCAAGAAAGATATAGTAGAATTGGAAAAGGTGCAGCGAAGGACGACTAAAATGATAGCGGGGATGGGACGACTTCCCTATGAAGAAAGACTAAGGAGGCTAGGGCTATACAGCTTGGAGAAGAGACGGCTGAGGGGAGACATGATAGAGGTATATAAAATAATGAGTGGAGTGGAACAGGTGGATGTGAAGCTTCTGTTCACGCTTTCCAAAAATACTAGGACTAGGGGGCATGCGATGAAACTACAGTGTAGTAAATTTAAAACAAATCGGAGAAAATTTTTCTTCACCCAACGTGTAATTAAACTCTGGAATTCGTTGCCGGAGAAAGTGGTGAAGGCGGTTAGCTTAGCAGAGTTTAAAAAGGGGTTGGACGGTTTCCTAAAGGACAAGTCCATAAACCACTACTAAATGGACTTGGGAAAAATCCACAATTCCAGGAATAACATGTATAGAATGTTTGTACGTTTGGGAAGCTTGCCAGGTGCCCTTGGCCTGGATTGGCCGCTGTCGTGGACAGGATGCTGGGCTCGATGGACCCTTGGTCTTTTCCCAGTGTGGCATTACTTATGTACTTATGTCCTCTACTTGGCTCACTTTTATTACATAGAGCAGTGATTTAACCTATTGTGATGTCATAGTGGCTCATTCCACCAATAAGAGCCAACCTCATTAGTGATGTCACAATGGCTTGATTGTATAGAATGTTTGTACGTTTGGGAAGCTCGCCAGGTGCCCTTGGTCTGGATTGGCCGCTGTCGTGGACAGGATGCTGGGCTCGATGGACCCTTGGTCTTTTCCCAGTATGGCATTACTTATGTACTTATGTACTTATGTAAGGTACATAAGATATCAAAAAATTAGAAGTAAAGAAATAATCAATACATATTAGGTATGTAAAATGTAGGATCAAGGGTAACATTAGATGATAATAGTGAAATTAAAGTAGTCAGATTAAGGAGTTCAATGTTGATTAGTACTAATACAGTTCTGATGATGAATCTTTATGAAGGATTTTTTTTATATAAGTCTTGTTGAATAACTTAGGTTTCAGCGATTTCCGGAAGGCTGTCAAATCATATGTTGATTTTAAGACAGTCGGTAGTGCATTCCAACGTTGCGTGCAGATGTATGAACAGCTGGATGCATATAGTGACGTCTTCCAGTACAAGCACCCCAGAAAGATCTATAAAAACAGTAACAAGTTCTCCAAATAACTGAGAACGTTCTAGGGCAGTGCTTGTCTATCTTGTTCTGGCTGTGACCCCCATGATCGTGGCCAAATACAATCGTGTGACCCCTGGAGATGCGGAATCATGATGTGCCTATGGAGATCCCACCCAAACTGCCACCTCAAATGGGGGTTTTGTGACCCCCATGGGGGTCCCGACCCACAGTTTGGGAAACTCTGTTCTAAGGCACATTCTGGAGGAGGCCTGTACACGGGGCAAATGGAAAGGCACTTGGTTTTCATGGGTCTCCTGTAAGGTGATAGAAACCTGTAGGAACCCCAAAGATTTCGTTGAGGAATCTAGCACTCCGTCCCCATGCCCCGATTCCCTAATCTTAGTACCGTTCACTCTTCTAAAATCTAGCGCTATAATGCCACTGTGGAGTGGAGAGGAAGACTTAGACTGAGTGGAGTTCTCTTTATAAGCTGCTTTTGTTAGAGAATCTTATCCATACTAATAATAAAAATTAATGATTATTTAATGATTTCTTCTGAGTAGCATGTGTTTACCATCTTAGGGACGTGCCCAATGCTTGCCAGTTCGGAACTACCCCGGCTACTGCATGGCCTGGGCGGTTTTTTTCTTTTTTGTACTAGTGCCCAGTACGTGCGCCGGAAAATTTCGGTAGCATGGCGCTAACTGGGCTAACAGGTACACGCGCTGATTACCGCCCAGTTAACGCGTGAGACCCTTACCACTAAGTCAATGGGTGGTGGTAAAGTTCTCAGGCCCAAAATGGACGCGCGCCAATTTTTATTTGGCTACACGTCCATTTTGGGCCAAAAAAAAAAGCCTTTTTTGCAGGTGTGATGAAAAATCAACCTGCGCGCGTCCAATACACGTGTCTACACCAGCGCAGGCCACTTTTCAGCGCACCTTAGTAAAAGGACCCCTGAATTCTGTCTTTCTACACATGTGAATGTTGTACCCAGGTCATATTTAACTGGGGAAAGAAATGCAAACCCTGCTTGACTGAATAATTAACATGACAATTTAAAAAGCAGGCTTGGTGGACAGAATGAACCTCCCCAGTGCTGAGGTCTGGGAAGTTGCCCACACACTTGGAAGGTGATTTCATTGTCTTAAGGACAGAATGGTTCATTCGCTTCCTCTTGCCTTCCTGCAGTTATAATTAAGGGGAAATTTGGAGTCTCCCAGCAAAGAGCAGGGCCCCCACCCTGTCTTATTGAAGGAGTTTAATGAACTTTTGCTTCTAGCAGGCCCCAAGGTGTAATTAGGATTTATTTTTAGCAGCAGGTAGTCTGAGATTTCTAAGGGGGGGGGGAGTCTGCAGAGAGAACATCTCCTCAGGGTAGGTAGCTGCCCTCCCCCTTCCTCCCCTCTCACCACATAGTGGCTTCTTTCAGGAGTGGAAGCCAGACCCAATCCGGTCCTGGGAGGATACATCTTTTCCACTTCCCAACCCCCACACCGGATAACACCTACCACACCTCGAGAAATAATTAGGAAATATATCAAGCCCACTTTTGGGCTAAGTTATGTGCTTAGGAGTAGCCTAGTGGTTAGTGCAGTGGACCTTGATTCTGGAGAACTGAGTTCAATTCCCACTGCAGCTCCGTGTGACTCTGGGCAAATTACTTAACCCTCCATTGCCCCTGGTACAAAAGAAGTACCTGAATATATGTAAACCGCTTTGAATGTAGTTGCAAAAACCTCAGAAAGGCAGTATGTCAAGTCCCATTTCCCTTTCCCTTATGACATCACAATATCAGAAGTGAGCCAAGTATTGGGCAATCAAGCCATTGTGACATCACTGATGAGGTTGGCTCTTATTGGTGGAATGAGTGGAGGAGTAGCCTATTGGTTAGTGCAGTGCAGCTCCTTGTGACTCTGGGCAAGTCACTTAACCCTCTATTGCCCCTGGTACAAAATAAGTACCTGAATATTTGTAAACCACTTTGAATGTAGTTGCAAAAACCTCAGAAAGGCAGTATATCAAGTCCCATTTCCCTTTCCCTTATGACATCACAGTATCAGAAGTGAGCCAAGTATCAGGTAATCAAGCCATTGTGACATCACTGATGAGGTTGGCTCTTATTGGTGGAATGAGTGGAGGAGTAGCCTATTGGTTAGTGCAGTGCAGCTCCTTGTGACTCTGGGCAAGTCACTTAACCCTCCATTGCCCCTGGTACAAAATAAGTACGGGAATATATGTAAACTGCTTTGAATGTAGTTGCAAAAAAACCTCAGAAAGGCCGTATATCAAGTCCCATTTCCCTTCTCCCTTCTCCTATAATGTTTCTTACAGATCTGTCAAGTCCTGGTCCTGCTCAGGGACTCAGAATGGAGAAAAGCTTTTGAGACAGGGAGATTTGGGTTGATTTTTTACTTGTGAAGCTGCACCTCCTGACCTGAAGCAGCAGACTCAGACTGTCCCTAGTGAGTCAAGGAAATATAACATAGGACGTGTGAGAAAGAACCCCCAGGACAGACAGATACCTAGAGACAGACGGTACCAGAAACTCAGTAGAAAACAAATCAATCCAAAGTTATTTTGAAGCTTATTTTATGAAGCATTACTCATTTCACCCCACACTTCTGCTAGATGAAATCAAAATGATTGGTGGGGGGGGGGGGGCACAATACAAATTACCCCTCCCTGGATACAATGAAGGAGCTTGCTCAATATTTACATAAGTATTGCCAAACTGGGACAGACTGAAGGACCTTCAAGCCCAGCAGCCAGTACCTGGCAAGTACCTGGCAAGATCCCAAAACAGTACAATACATTTTATGCTGCTTATCCTATTGGATTTTCCCCAAGTCCATCTTAATAATGGCTTATGGACTTTTATTTTAGGAAGCTATCCAAACATTTTTTAAACCCCGGTAAGCTAACTGCTTTTACTACATTCTCTGGCAACGAATTCCAGAGTTTAAGTACACGTTGAGTGAAGAAATATTTTCTCAATTCATTTTAAAAGTACTACTTTTAGCTTCATTGCATGCCCCCTAGTCCTAGTATTTTTGGAAAGAGTAAACAAGTGATTCACATCTACCCATTCCACTCCACTCATTATTTTATAGACCTCTATCTCCCCTCAGCTGTCTTTTCTCCAAGCTGAAGAGCCCTAGCCGCTTTAGCCTTTCCTCACAGGGAAGTCATCCCATCCCTTTTAGCATTTTCGTCACCCTTCTCTGTACCTTTTCCCTTATTCCACTTTCAGGCTCATTTTCGAAAGAGATGGATGTCCAAAAAGTGACATAAATCGGCATTTGGACGTCCATCTCACAGAAACGTCCAAATCGGTATAATCGAAACCTCGTTTTGGACGTCTTTCTCCGAAGTCCGTCAGAAGGACGTCCAAATCTCAACGGAGCGTATCCGCTTTGGAATTTGGACGTCTTTGTAAAACATCCAAATTCTGACTTAGACGTTTCTTTCAAAAATGCCCCTCCACGTCTTTTTTGAGATGCGGCAACCAGAATTGAACAGAATATTCGAGGTGCGGTCGCACCATGGAGCGATACAAAGGCATTATAACATCCTCATTTTTGTTTTCCATTCCTTTCCTAATAATACCTAACATTCTATTTGTTTTCTTAGCTGCCACCGCACACTGAGCAGAGGGTTTAAGGAGGCCGGTGACGCAAATATGGAGCAGCCGAACCTAACATGGCGGCTGTCTCGTGTTAGCCCCCGGCCTGAATCGCCCTTCCGCTTCTGGCTTCCCCGCTCTCCCAGGTGACGAGGAAGGGAGACCCACTGCGTCATTGGCGGGGAGACCGGAAGTGGGCAGGACCTCAGCGGGCAGCCTCCTTCCACTGCTTAAATGATTGACGACGAGACAGAGCAAGTCTCTCGGCGGCAAGCAGGCAGTGCACGGGTTTCTGGTTGGTGACTCCTAACGTGGAACCTTGCAGGAAATAGCTATAATTCAGGTTCTCTTTCCCACATGCATCATTTTGCAGTCAGCATCCACTGGCAGCCACTTGCAGATCTGAAATTATCTGAAATGAAATTAACAAAATCAGAGGTACAATGTCCAAAAAAACCCATTTCAGTATTCAAGTAGTATGAAAAATAAGCCTCAGTTATAAAAATAACCAGTTGCTTTAAGTGTGATTCATTTATTTGAAGCAGAGATCAAAATAATTGTTAACAGGCTTGGAAAGATATTTAAAAATTTGTTTTGCCTTGATGGTTTTGCTGTAATGCACTGAAACATCACCGACAGGTTTATTCAGAGGTACAGAAGAAAGCTTACAGAGTGTCATATCTGTATCGGTTTATGTAAAAAGTCAAAGTGTTGGGGGGGGGGGGGGGGATTGAAGAAGCATTCTGAGCCAGAATTGTGCCCTGCATGACTCACCCTCTAGTCACCTTGCCCTGCCCACTGCACCATGGCCACCTCAAGATTGCTCCCTGTCCATTATATCTCTTGAGGTGGCCATGGTGCAGTGGGCAGGGCAGGGCATGAAAAAAAAACCCTATAGTTTAGGGCTGGGGAGTTAATTCCCACACCACAGACTGCACAATATCACCTCTTTTGCAGTCTATAACAGATAGCTGTAGCCTTTGGACCCGAATGCCAAGATCTTACTTTTATTGGGAAGAGAGTTCATGAGTTACATGAATGTCCACCCAACACCCCATATGCCTACTGACTCGCGTAGGGATGGGTGACAGTAGGTGATGTCTGCCTTAAAATGATTGAGGAGCCCAAGTGTACATACAGGAGGTTTTCAGCTGGGAAGAACCAAACCCAACTCAACCATCTGTCATGACACCTCTCCACTAGATTTAGGAGAACATCTAGGGAATTCAGTGTTCCAAGTCACCAAGGATGATGACAAACTGAAACTTTCAGTAGAAGACACTTCTTGAGAATCATGGATATGAAATTCTACAAAGATGAGTCCTGGACCCTAGTGAAAGCAAAAAACTGTACAATAACCATCGCTTTCCTTTTCTCACCAAACCTTCACACCACACAATTACTTCCCTTCCAAATTCCTTCCCCCGTGATTTTGCCAGGGCTGCAATCCCCATTGGCTCCTCCGATTCCTTTTTCTCCGCCCCTTGCCACTCCATGAGCTCTTCCCTCCACCTGTTCCCCAGCTGGTCTCCATTCCCCTGATTATCTCGGCTGCCCTCCTCCTTCCCCTCTCCGTTCCAGACCTGATATTGCGAGCTACCTTCAGTTGCCTTTCCTAGATCTCCCTCTGGGGGCTCTTGGGAAGGGAAGTCCCAAACCCTGTGAGGGGCCCCCTTCAGGTCTCTCTGAGAATCGTGGTCTGAGTTCTTAATGTACGTCTCCCTCAAGAGCTGATGAGAGGGGTAGTTTTTATCCTGACTCCTGTACCTCGGGGACAGAACTTCTCTATCCTCCCAGGCTGGCTGGTCCTTTTCAGTGAGGAAACGGGTTCTCCCTTGCCTGGAGGCAGGCTCCCCTTCTTCTCGCCGTGCCTTATACCTTTCCCACCTGACCTCTTCTCCTTCCCTGTCCCCATATTCCTCACACAATGCTGGCAAAGGTCAATCTGAGGCTTCATAAAATCACCCTCAAAAGTTCAAAAGTAATGAGAGCATTTCCTGCCGAGGATCATAACAAAGATTTAAAGGATTTACATTTAAGAGTAGACAACCCCTCCACTTCAGAGAAGCCTTGGATTACATCGGGACCTAAAGAAAGATGTTTTTACCTTTGAACTGTCCACCCAAGAGAAACCATATACACGCAGAGGTGTCTTGTCCACAGTCAATAGTATGTACAATCCACTGGGGTTTGTTCCTCCAGTCACCGTTCAAGGAAGATTCATACTGAGGGATATTTCCCAAAAGTACTGATATTTCCCACTGCCACCAGAAACGTGACAAGAATAGGAGAAATGGAAAGATTCTCTAAAGGACAACTACACATCTCATGCACTTACATCCCTGAGAGACCTGCATCTTCTCAGATGCTTCTGAACAAGCCATAGCTGCAGTGATCTACCTCATATGAGATTCATCTTAGTAAAGTTTACTTAGCACCACAACCCAATGATACCATTCCACGCTTAGAATTATGTTGAGCAGTGTTAGCAGTAGAGATAGCAGAGATGATACTAAAGTGAAATGGACATTCAAATAGACACAGTCAATTTATACACTGACAAGAAAGTCATCCTGGACTATATCTACAACCAAAACAGGAGATTTTACGTGTACATAGGCAACAGAGTTGAGCATATACTAAAGTCCAAGAGAAATGTGGAGGGGCATAATTGAAGGAAAATGTCTATCTCCATGGGCGTTTATCTCCGAGAACGGGTCCGTGAAGGGGCGGACCGAACCGTATTTTCGAAAAAAATAGACGTCCATGTTTTATTCGACAATTTGTGAGCTGGGCGTTTTGGCTTTTCAGCGATAATGGAAAATGAAAGCGCCCAGCTCAAAAACGAATAAATCCAAGGCATTTGTTCATGGGAGGGGCCAGGATTCGTAGTGCACTGGTCCCCCTCACATGCCAGGACACCAACCAGCCCTAGGTTCCGCATTTTTAGGTATAACTTGTCTGGAATGTTTTTACGTTTAGGGAGCGTGCCAGGTGCCCTTGACCTGGATTGGCTACTGTCGGTGACAGGATGCTGGGCTAGATGGACCTTTGGTCTTTCCCAGTATGGCACTACTTATGTACTTATGTAGGGGGCACTTTTACAAAAACAAAAAAAAAGGTAAAAGAGCTCCCAGGTGCATAGCACCCTTCCCTTGTGTGTTGAGCCCCCCAAATCCCCCTCAAAACCCACTGCCCACAAGTCTACACCATTACTATAGCCCTAAGGGGTGAAGGGGGGCACCTACATGTGGGTACAGTGGGTTTGGGGGGGGCGGTTTGGAGGGCTCCCATTTACCAGCACAAGTGTAACAGGTGGGGGGGGGATGGGCCTGGGTCCACCTGCCTGAAGTCCACTGCACCCCCTAATAACTGCTCCAGTAACCTGCATACTGCTGCCAGGGAGGTGGGTATGACATTTGAGGGTGAAAATAAACAGTTATGAAATGGCATATTTTGTGGTGGGAGGGGGTTTGTGACCACTGGGGGAGTCAGGGGAGGTCATCCCCGATTCCCTCTGGTGGTAATCTGGTCATTTAGGGCACTTTTTGGGGCCTTATTCGTGGAAAAACAGGGTCCAGGAAAAGTGCCCTAAATTCTCGCTAAAAACGCATATTTTTTTTCCATTATCGGCGAAAGGCGCCCATCTCTGATCTGCCGATAACCACGCCCCAGTTCCGCCTTCACCACGCCTTCGACACGCCCCCGTCAACTTTGTACGCTTCCGCGATGGAGTGCAGTTGAAAATGTCCAAGTTCGGCTTTCGATTATACCGCGTTATTCGTTTTTGGGAGATAAACGCCTATCTCCCGATTTAGGTCGCAATATAGGCGTTTTTGTCTTTCGATTATAAGCTGGATAGTAACATAGTAGATGACGGCAGAAAAAGACCTGCACGGTCCATCCAGTCTGCCCAACAAGATAAACTCATATGTGCTAGTTTTTTGTGTATACCTTACCTTGATTTGTACCTGTCTTTTTCAGGGCACAGACCGTATAAGTCTAAGTATAAGTATAAGAAGGGCACAGCAAAGGCGACAAAATAGATGATGCCAATCAAACTTCTACTGGACTCAAGAAAAGTTCACAGCAAGAGTTTATTATTCAAATGGACTCGACACGAATCGTGTTTCGGCCACTCTGGCCTGCCTCAGGAGTCCCTTTTCGAGCAGTTCGGTTCATTAAGGAGCTGAAAGGTTTCTTTGATTTAACATTTTCCAGGCCTTGTTAAGCAAACCCCAACATTGGGAGAAGACTTTTCCTAAAGAATCAACAGCACTATGCCATACAGGGACTCCTGAGGCAGGCCAGAGTGGCCGAAACACGATTCGTGTCGAGTCCATTTTTTTGAATAATAAACTCGTGCTGTGAACTTTTCTTGAGTCCAGTAGAAGTTTGATTGGCATCATCTATTTTGTCGCCTTCGCTGTGCCCTTCTCTTGGATTTTCCATTGCAGAGGTCTGCTTTCTTCTGTGTTTGGCGTTCATATACTAAAGTCAACACGACCAGAACAGAAGTATTATGTGCTAACTAATCCAGCAGATTGTGCCACCAGAGCTGTGCCAGTGTCACATTTAATGGAAACCACGTGGTTATCAGGGCCAGATTTCCTTCTTAAACCTGACCACACATCCCCAGCTATGGAGAACTCCTTTGAGCTTATAGACCCTGACTCTGGCACAGAGATCTGTCCAGAGACAACTGTTCTTGGCACCAACATTGTGTCTTCAGTTTATCAACCAGCTGATGAAAGATCAGACTCCTATCACCAAAGAGCCATCAGAGAAGCAAAACTGCAGATCATCAATGACAACGTAGCACCACCTGGGAAATTCAACACCAGACTCACTCAGGAGACAATGGACTGCATCACCAGTCATCACTGAGCCAGTGATCCGCATATACCATGAAGAGACATGAACTTTGTGGACCGTTGTCCGCTCCAGAGGCTCAGAGACTTTTTCTCTTTTTCATGTTGTTTGTGTTGTCTGTCTCTCATTTCAGCTCGTGTGAGACTGCAAGAGAGAAGTCACATGAACAACAGAGAACTTCAGACAAGCAAGGAGTTGTCTGATATGGTAATGTTGATAATATGGTAAATTAAATAGTGGTATCTAATGATACCAGGAGGGGAATGTTTGCCTCCCCATTTCATGGCAGATGATAGGATATATAATAAGACTACAAATCATTGTAATCTTGTAATTCCCTGTAGTAGGCTCCTTTAGAGCACACATCCAGATCCCTGTGCCTTACGGGACTCTTTCTATTGGCTTGCCTTGTTCTTTAAGCTTGCTGGGCAAGTTGACTCCTCCTACTTTCCCTCTCCATTGGGTCCGTAAGAGTTAGTCTGCAGCATATCTTCTCTCACAACTACTTCCGCTTTAACAATGATATCTATCTGCAAATAATGGGCACTGCGATGGGCACCAGGACAGCACCCCAATATGCCAACCTTTTTATGGCTGAGCTGGAAGAGACATTTCTGAATACACACCAGACCAAACCTCTAAAATACTACCGGTACATCGATGACATTTTTATGATTTGGACTGAGGGGGAAGAAACAATTTTACTATTCCTTCAATACATACCATCCTACAATCAGATTCAAAATTGACTACTCCCCAGAAAAAATCAATTTTTTGGACACCACGGTCTCAATCAGTGATGGCTGTATACAAACATCTATATACAAGAAACCCACAGACAGATGCAGCTACCTCCACAACTCCAGCTTCCATCCTTCACATACAAAAAGATCCATCATTTACAGCCAAGCCACAAGATAGCACCGTATCTGCTCTGACCCAGGGGACAGAGACAGACACCTTAAAAGCCTGACTGCAAACAGAAAGGCTACAACCCCAAAATAATCTCCAAGAATATTGCCTCCTCCCTCAAAACACCCAGGGAGAATCTGCTACAGTACAAGGAGAAAACATCCACAGACAGAATCCCCCTTGTAGTGACATACAATCCAGAGCTGGAAAAACTGAGGAAAATCATAAGAGATCTACAACCTATACTCCAGGAGGATGAATTACTGAAAGAGATATTCCCATCCCCACCAGTACTGGCCTTCCAACAGCCACCCAACTTAAAACACAAACTAATCAGAAGTAAACTTCCATCACAGACTGAAAAGGAACAGAAGGGCACACTTCCCTGTAATTTATCCAGTTGCAAACTATGCCAAAATATTTCACAGGACCCCACAGTCATCCACAAAGGAAAGATATTCAACATAAAGGAATCTTTCACTTGCTCATCTTCCAATGTAGTATATATCATTCAGTGTAAAAAATGTAACGAAGGATGCTATATTGGAGAAACAGGCCAGATGCTTAAGACAAGATTCAATTTGCATAGACATCACATGAACAATACAGCCAGTAGGTGCCCCCACCCTGGTGGGACAGCACTTCACAGAACCAGGACACTGTACCAGTGATTTCACAGTGAGAATCCTGAAAGGTAACTTTAAAACCATACAAGAACGTAAGACCTTTGAAGTCAGAATGATTGAATATTTTAACACCCAACAGAAAGGACTTAACAAGGATCTGGGGTTCCTAGCCCATTATAAACCATAAAGCTGTATGTCTCTGTTGATCACCCCACTCCTCACCTATCCACACCCACCCTGTTAGAATATCAATGATATGCTTTGATGTCCCCATGTATACCTCCTACCCACCCCCCTCCTCCCACCCTGTCAGACTGTCATAGTAATGCTTGAATGTTTTCACTTATATACACTGTCAGCTAGCACATTTGCTTATTTCCGATCTGAGGAAGAAGGGCAACCTTCGAAAGCTAATCAAGAAATGTATTACGTTATGTCCAATAAAAAAGGTATCATCTTATTTTCTTTTATTCAAAATTGACTTCTCTGTGAACTGAAGCTGCCTGTGCTGTATTCTGTTGTATGATCCTTTCAAGCTACTGTGACTCTATTAAGATTTCACCAACATAAAAGTAAAAACAGCATTACGTTTAGCGTGTTGTTGAATTAATTCCTGCTTCTTTTGCATGAGAGACAGCTGGCTGAGAACAGACTGCTAGCTTGCAAAGCAAATACTCTTGTCCACCACATCTGAAATGTAAGTTACTTTTCCATTCCTCACCCATGACAAGCTTTCTCACAAAACATGTTTAGCGCATGCTGGCAGGCAAATTGCCAAAAAATGCTTAAACACATTTTTTTGGGGTCCTGTTACCAAACTGTGGTAAAGAGTGGCCTTAGTGCTTGCATAGTGCGTCATTCCCTCATGTTAAGGCCATTTTTTCCGCATGGGTAAAATGGCCGAATTTCCGTTCTTTTCTAATAATGGCCATGAGCTAATTTTACTGTTAGCGTGTGGCCATTAATACATGACCCTCCACCGCCACCTCTTTTGCAGACAGTAAGGGCTCATGCGGTAAACACGCGCTAATTGGTTAGCACGGAGCAATTAGCGCAGAATATGCCTACTCTCCACCCCCCAGACACCATGGGACACCTGAGCGCACCCCACAGAAAGACCAGGGCAGGGCTGCAGAGAGACAAAGCTAGGCATGGGACAAAAAAATCTTCAGGGCCCCACCACCACTGCTACCATCAGAGCTGCCGAGAGGGGGGGCAGGGGGGACAAAATTCCCTGGGCCCGGGCCTCCAAGAGGGGCCCGGCGCCACAGTCCCACCCATCCTCCGTCGTCTACCGTCTGCCACTGGGCCGGGCCCCCTGCATTGAAATCACAGCGCCTCTCACCTCCGTGTGAAAACACTGCAGGCAGCAGCAGATCGCCTCCCTTCGGGCCTCCTTCCCTCCCTGTGTCCCGCCCTCGCGGAAGTTACATCAGACGAGGGCGGGACACCGGGAAGAAAGGAGGCCTGAAGGGAGGCGATCTGCTGCTGCCTGCAGCGCTGTCACACGGAAGTGAGAGGCGCTGTGATTTCAATGCAGGGGGCCCGGCCTGGTGGCGGACGGAGGGAGGTGGGTGGAAGGGGGAGAGGCGACCTCGGAGGGGGAGGGGGTGTGGCCCCAGGGGTGGCCTTGCCCCGGGCCCGGCCCAGTCTCTCGGCGGCCCTGGCTACCATAGCTGCCCCACCACCACCGCTGCTGCCACCGCTCCCCACCCCTAAACAGGACATTGCAGTACAAAGGGCAGGACGTGGTAGAAGGAAGGCCACAGAGATCCTGTATATGAGACCTACGGGGAAGAAGAGATTTTTTACTGCGGGAACCAAATTTTTTTATCGTTCCTGCGGGGTGGTAAAAAGTTTTGTTCTCGTGTCCAGGGTAATTGTCATTGCCCTCTGAAGGCCTGGCGCCAGGCCCTCTTTGGAGGCCGGGCCAGAGGAATTTTGTCCTCCTTGCCCCCCCTCTCGGCGGCCCTGGACCAGGGCCGCCAAGAGGGCGCAGGGGGAGCAAACTTCCCTGGAACCAGCCTCCAAGGGGGGGGGGGGGGAGGGAGGAGCCTGATGCTGGCAAGCTTCTTCCGGGTCTGTCTCTCTCCTGCTCCTGCATGCCAGCCAGGACCCAGATGATTGCATTAATGCAATAACCTGGGCGACCTGGGATATCGCGTTAATGCAATCATCCAGGTCCCAGCACGCAGGAGCAGTTAGACGCAGAAGGTAAAGGAGTGGGCAGCCCGAACGTGGGGGGCACAATTGTGTGGGAGAGGGGGACGCATCAGTCCAGGTGGGGGGAGCGGTCTTGCCCCAGGCCCAGCTGTGTCTCTCAGTGGCCCTGGGTAAGACATTTTAAGACACCTTAATGCTTAGCATAGGACCCCAGCCTTCTTTCCTGCACTAAGCTAAGTTTAACATGGTTTAGTTAATGGGGCTCCTTAGACCATCTGAGCCTTAAAATGCTGAAATGTAAAAAGCAGCAAGCTTTGACCGTCAGTGAAATCCTTCCCCAGCCTCTCCGATAAAAATGTTCTTCCTCTATCCGTGGAATGTTCTAATCAGAGGAATTACACCGTGGAAGAGCCGAGAGCACTAAAAGAAAAACGTGTTTCCATGAACTGACAGCTTCCACAAAGGGAAAACTCAAATATTTTTACACCAGAAACAGCTTTCAATGATTCTTAAATACGTTCCTATAATGGTGACTAATTCGATGTGCAAGTGGAAAGCGCGTACGGGTGGGAAAAGAATAACTTGGTAAAATGGAGGCTTCGCGTTACCTCATGTGGTTAAACAGCGCTCGATGCAAAGTTTCTCCCCCTTGGAAAGCACAAAATTTATTATTTTGCCCACGGAGATTTCAAAAGGGAAGGATAATTTGTTTATCGTTCTCGAATGGTCCTAATCAACACAGTTGCTCTGTTTGGGCGAAATATTAATCTGGCTTTGTTAGTTATGGCCTGAAATTGTTACAAATGGGCTGATAAAGACGGTTCCCATTCCTGCTTGGAGGAGGGAGAGAGGGAGAATTTGTGTAGATTGCTTCCCCCCACCTTATTTTCAGGTTATTCAGACTTCAAAATTGTTTTCTGAGAAAGAAAACAATGCAACAGTTATAAACAACTGTTATGTAATTTCAGGCCATCAATAAGGCCTCGTTATACGCTCCTTTATTGTAAAGCTTCAAGGTAATGATTGTGCTAAAGGGAGCTGACATCTAATTTCCTCCTGAATACACAGACTGTGGCTTTTACAGCTTTTGAAAGGTAAGTGAAAAGCTGCAATCTCGCACCGCTCCCCGGAAGATTAACACTTGAAACTGGTTTTCAGGGGCTGTGAAAACTAGTTACAGACATCCCTGGGCTTCTCTGCAGAGCCTGTGAGAGACACAAATCGGGGAAACTGGTTTAGAGCTTGGAAAGATTTTGTTTTGTTTTTTAATAAAAGTGGTCTGTGTGATTTGCATACTTATGATAGATGTATCTATTTTTTCTTTTTGCTCATTTTTTTTTTCATTTGTACCCTGTGCTTTCCCACTCAAGGCAGGCTCAATGTGGCTTACATGGGGCAATGGAGGGTTAAGTGACTTGCCCAGAGTCACAAGGAGCTGCCTGTGCCTGAAGTGGGAATTGAACTCAGTTCCTCAGGACCAAAGTCCACCACCCTAACCACTAGGCCACTCCTCCACTGTTGCTACTATTTGAGATTCTACATGGACTGTTGCTATTCCACTAGCAACATTCCATGTAGAAGTCGGCCCTTGCAGATCACCAATGTGGCCGCGCAGGCTTCTGCCTCTGTGAGTCTGACGTCCTGCACGTACGTGCAGGACGTCAGACTCACAGAAACAGAAGCCTGCGCAGCCTTCTACATGGAATGTTGCTATTCCACTAGCAACATTCCATGTAGAAGTCGGCCCTTGCAGATCACCAATGTGGCCGCGCAGGCTTCTGCTTCTGTGAGTCTGACGTTCTCACAGAAACAGAAGCCTGCGCAGCCTTCTACATGGAATGTTGCTAGTGGAATAGCAACATTCCATGTAGAATCTCCAATAGTATCTATTTTATTTTTGTTACATTTGTACCCTGCGCTTTCCCACTCATGGCAGGCTCAATGCGGCTTACATGGGGCAATGGAGGGTTAAGTGACTTGCCCAGAGTCACAAGGAGCTGCCTGTGCCTGAAGTGGGAATCCAACTCAGTTCCTCAGGACCAAAGTCCACCACCCTAACCACTAGGCCACTCCTCCACTCTTGCTACTATTTGAGATTCTACATGGAATGTTGCTATTCCACTAGCAACATTCCATGTAGAAGTTGGCCCTTGCAGATCACCAATATGGCCGCGCAGGCTTCTACATGGAATGTTGCTAGTGGAATAGCAACATTCCATGTAGAATCTCCAATAGTATCTATTTTATTTTTGTTACATTTGTACCCTGCGCTTTCCCACTCATGGCAGGCTCAATGCGGCTTACATGGGGCAATGGAGGGTTAAGTGACTTGCCCAGAGTCACAAGGAGCTGCCTGTGCCTGCAGTGGGAATTGAACCCAGTTCCCCAGGACCAAAGTCCACCACTCTAACCACTAGGCCACTCCTCCATTTAGCTAATAACCCTGGAACATGGCTGCCCAGGAGGGGGGGGGGGGTCAGGGAGGGCAAGATTCCCTGGGCCTGGCCTCCAAGGAGTGGGGGCGAGGTCTGACGCTGGCAAGGTTTCAAGGGAGGAGAAGCTGCTTCCTGCCTGTCTGCTTCTAGGTCTGTCTGTCTCTCTCTCTCTCCTGCAACTGTGTGCCAGGATTAGGGTTACCATATTTGGTCCCCATAAAAAGAGGACACATGCCTCGCCCCTACCACACCCACATCCCACCCCCTGTCACGTATCTCCCCACCCCTTTCACCCCCACTCCCCCCCACATCCCCCTAAGGGTGTCCTATCCCCTCCCCTTACCTTACTCTACTGCCCTGGTGGTCTAGTGACCTCTTCGGGGCAGGAAAGAGCCCCCTCTTTCCTGCCCAGAGCGCTGCCCTGCATTCTCTCTCTTCCCCTTGCAATGCTGGCGCCGATTCAAAATGGCCACCGAGAGTTGAAGCAGCCTCGTGAGACTAGTCAACTCTTGGCGGCCATTTTGAATTGGCGTCAGGACCATCAGCATTGCAAGGGGAAGAGAGAGAATGCAGGGCAGCACTCCAGGCAGGAAAGAGGGGGCTCTTTCCTGCCCCAAAGAGGTCACTAGACCACCAGGGCAGTAGAATAAGGTAAGGGGAGGGGATAGGACACCATTAGGCCCGCCTGCCAGCCTGCCTGTTTGTCCAGAAATCCGGACAAACAGGCAGGCTGGCAAAACCCACCCGGTTGCCCAGCCATGTCCTCAGAAAGAGGACATGTCCGGGTAAAACCAGACATATGGTAACCCTAGCCAGGACCCAGAAGATTCTGTTAACGCAGTAACCCGGGTCCCAGCACACAAGAGCAGGAGACGACAGGCATTCCAAGCAGGGTGGTGGATGCTTGGAATGCCCTCCCGCGGGAGGTGGTGGAGATGAAAACGGTAACGGAATTCAAACATGCGTGGGATATGCATAAAGGAATCCTGTGCAGTAAGAATGGATCCTCAGAAGCTTAGCTGAAATTGGGTGGCGGAGCAGGTGGGGGAAGAGAGGTTGGTAGTTGGGAGGCTAGGATAGGGGAGGGCAGACTTATACGGTCTGTACCAGAGCCGGTGATGGGAGACGGGACTGGTGGTTGGGAGGCGGGAAATACTGCTGGGCAGACTTATACGGTCTGTGCCCTGAAAAAGACAGGTACAAATTCAAGATATGAGTTTATCTTGGGCAGACTAGATGGACCATGCAGGTCTTTTTCTGCCGTCATCTACTATGTTACCATGTTACTATGTTACTATGACAGACCAAGGGAGGAGCAGACACAGGATGGTGAGGGGCGGATGCTGCAGTCTGTGTGTGTGGGGTGGCCCAAGTGTGTGTGGGGGGGGGGGGGGTGGTATGGCAGTGGGCCAGATGGGGGTGTGGTCCTGCTCCTGGCCTGGCTGTGTCTCTTGGCAGACCTGTCCTAGAATGAAACAGTTGTAGAGGGCATAACAACATCATGATTGGTGAACTATACTAGGTCATTTTTCAAATGGGATGTCCAGTGACATCAACTAAGACATTCAAGCACTGTTCCCTCTAAGCTAGGGAAAGGCAGGTTCCCTGGAGTCCTGCAGAGCCTGTCTATCCCTCACTATTGAAAATGTGATAGCAAGACAGCACCACCTACTGGCAGGACTGTAGGTGGAGGACTCCCGCTCAGCTTAGATGGAAGAGTGCATCCGAGATATACATGGATCTGCGGCATTTTCAGTGGCGTTGCATGTATAGGGTGCATGCTGAAAATGTGCAGCTAATCTACACATATACTTAGGTTCAGGTTAAATTTATTTGATAAATCCCTTAGGGAAATCCATCAAAGTGGGATACAATTAAGAAAAACAAAACAAAACATTAGCCTCTAGAGTTTTTTGCCATTTTCTCAGCAATCGCTTTGAATTACCTACTTACTTAACATAGGCAGGCTGCACACACTCTCACCTCGGCCCACAAACCAGGGGCGTAGCCATGGGTGGGCCTGGATGGGCCCAGGCCCAGCCACTTTCCCTCCATGCCTGCCCATCCAACATCCTACTGCTATCGCCGCCGGGTCCGGGAAACAGCGTTCAGCAGCGTTGCCTGCCTGCCTTTTAAAATAATTCGTCTCCCCAGGCTCCGCCGCATTTACTTCTTCATCCGTCGCAAAGCGCTGCCGTTCGCACAGGCAGCTCCGCTCCTCTTTGCTGCGTCCATCTGACCCTACGTATCCATTACAGGAAGTGGATCAGAGAGGGCCGGATGGATTCAGCAAAAGGGAGCGGAGCTGCCTGTGCGAACGGCAGCGCTTTGCGACGGGCGAAGAAGTAAATGCAGCAGAGCCTGGGGAGACGAATTATTTTAAAAGGCAGGCAGGCAACGCTGCTGAACGCTGCTTCCCGCCACTCTGGTAACTGGTGCAGGGATGAGACTTCTCAAGCCTTGGGGGCCTCCAGAAGATTTTTCAGCTGGCAGGGCCCGGAGATCCCCGCTAGCCCAGGTATTTATCTTTACGGGAGGGGGATGGACAGAGAGGAAATATGTGGGTCATGCCCACCCAGTCCACCCCCAGGCCCACCCAAAAATTGAGGTCTGGCTACGCTACTGCCACAAACCTAAGTCACACAATGACTGAGCAAGAAGCAAGTTTTCTTTTGGGAATAGATGACCACAGCTTTATTAAAAACACATTAACATAACCCCTAGGAAGCACCCGAGCCTTGAGTTCTATGTTGTCGAGCTTCCCTCCCCGCTATGCCTTTCCAGCTAGGGAGCGTGACTTCCATATGGCGGCCAGCCATATCTCCGCCTCCAGCGTGGCCGCTTTGGACTGCACCCCAGTCTAGTATTTCACCTGCGGTTTAGAACCAGCTAGGTGATTAGACTGCCACCAGTGAGTGTTCCCGTCCTTGCCTCAATGGACCGAACTCCCTTTCGTCCACTGTTCTAGCACCTCCAGCAGTTCCTAGGCTCGAGTGCTTCCACCACAACCCGGGGATGCGAAGCTTTCCCAGTCCCCCCTTTTCCCTCGGGTTCCCTTTTAGCAATGACTCTCCAAGGCCTCCTGAAGTCACTGAATTGCATGCTGCCTAAAGCTTCCCAGGATGAGAGAACCTAAAACATAAAAGTAGCCATACTGGGTCAGACCAATGGTCCATCTAGCCCAGTATCCTCTTTTCCAAAAGGTGGCCAAGTGAGGACACAAGCACCTGGCAGAAACCCAAATTGTGGCAACATTCCATATAGAACCCCAAAGAATAGCAAGATTCTGGAATCCTAAAGAGTGACAAGATTCCATGCAGAATCTCAGAGTAGCAACATTCCATACCACAGGTCCCAGGGCAAGCAGTTGCTTCCCATGTTTGTCCCAAGAGCAGGCTAGGGGAAGCCCAATCATGCCAAATCTTTACCAAGGTGCTCTGACCACAAACTCATTTGGCAATTTAAGCCTCTAGACCGCAACCTCGCAGGTGAGGGATGATGAGCAGGACCAGTAGCATGGTCCTGCTCAGTAGGACAGACAACTTGAAGCGATCGCGCCTTGCTATCACGATGATTTGCCTGCATGGGGTGTGGCCAATGATGTTGCTGCACAAGTGAACGAGCAAGGCATCCGGAGGGGGTGCGGTATCCAGTAGTGGCTGGACAAATGGGAGGAGCTGGTGCCAGCTCTACCAGGAACCACTAGCCAAGTGACCGTTGTGCCTCTGACGTCCATTCTGAGGTGTAAACCAGGGGTTCAGGCTACCAAGTACTTACCAGCATTTGCAATGTAAGAGTGTCCGATGATCCAAACCGCCCATCGTCGCAGTTGGAGACCTGAGATGGGATCCCATGTTGAGATGCAGTAGTAGCCACTCCTGTACGGAAGGAGTGAGATAGTCTCCCAGGCAATGGTCAGCAGGGGCTTGCATCCTGGTGTAACCAGAGGGGCTGGCCCACTGGTGGCCTAACCTTCAGATGGGCAGAATTACACCATTTGTGATTGGTCCGTAGGTATCATCTGACCCAGAAAGGTGCCAATGTTGGACTGAAGAGGAAGAAGAAAAAAGAGAAGACCGGAAGACTTGTTGGTGGATAGATTGCTCCAAGAAGAGCAAGAGACTGATTGTCTAAACACACCAGTGAACTGCATACCTTATAACCAACTGATAAAGTCAGCTCAGCAGCTCAGCTACAATACTAGGCCTCACCTGAAAGACTGTAAAATAACCCTACAATACGCCTAGGCATATTTCGTTTCGGCACCAAATTTTTTAGGCCTGACATATAGAATCTATAGTTGCATGAACAGCGAACCTATTCTTTCTGCTGAAGTGTTCTTATGGAAAACTAACATGATAGTACGTCTTGTTTTTGGAAATTTTCCTGTTCAAGGCTCTGTGGTTTATCCTTTCCTATTTATTTTTGGTGATCATAGTAACATAGTCTATGACGGCAGGTGAAGACCTAATCTACAAAACTAAATCCCAATTCTCCCACCGTCATCTTCAATATTACTTTTTTTTTTGGGGGGGGGGGGGGAGAAGACCTTAATGACTTAATGGCCTTATATTAGGCACATTGAAAGCCTTACAATAAGACCACCATCATTGGTCTGAAATCCCCCCATTTAACTTAACAATTAAATCACACACTTTACATTTACTAATATATACGTTCACTTTCAAAATTTCCCGCATCCAGTAATTGACCATATATTTATATGTTTTTTTTTAAATTAATGATACCAAAGTCTATAACTTTTCATCTTTGAAAGACAAGAGCGAAGACAAGAGCAAACCTTATCTTTTATAGGGCTCATCAATTTCGCTGATGTTGGCTTCTTCAGGAGCCTGTGTAAGAAAATCTTATACTGGGACAAAAATGCTCTTAATGCCTCACAACCTTTCTCGTGACAGTTTCTTTGTAAAGATAAATACCCACGTCGTCCATCTAATCTGTCTGATAATGTGGCCAGAGCCACACCTGCCATTCTGTGCTGAATAGACTCCATCATGATCAAATACAGGCACCACAAATAGGCCCATCGCACAATCATGGAAGAGAGTTTTTTTTTAAAGTTTGATGTAGAATAGTCATATTTATTATCAACGCTTGAATAAACCAGCAATCCAACAACGTTGCAAACTGATATTTCACTCACTATCAACACTCGTTTTTGATCTGTCCTTGCTATCCTCAGGTCGCAGACCGTAAAAGTCTGCCCAGATTTGGTCCTACTTCCCAATAACTGGAGTTGCTGTCACAACCCACTCCTGCCCATCCATAATCAGGACACAGACCATCAAAGTCTGCCCTGTTTTGCCATATTTGGGCCACAGACTGTAGAAGGAAATCTACTGTAGCTGCATTTAATTTTCGAAAGGGTGACTATAATAAAATGAGGAAAATGGTTAAAAAGAAACTAAAAAGATTGGCTGCACAGGTTTGGACAATAAATCAGGCATGGTCGTTATTCAAAAATACCATCTTGGAAGCCCAGACCAGATGCATTCCATGTATTTGCAAAGGTGGAAAGAAGAGAAAACATCAGCTAGTATGGTTAAAAGGTGAAGTAAAAGAGGCCATTACAGCCAAAAGATTGTCCTTAAAGAATGGAAAAAGGACCCAAATGAAGATAATAAGAAGCAGCAACATAGGCACTGGCAAGTGAGATGCAAAGCATTAATAAATAAGGCTTAAAGAAAATATGAAAAGAAACTTGCCATAGAGGCTAAAACTCACAGTAACAACTTTTTCAGGTACATCAGAACCAGAAAGCATGCAAGGGAATCCATGGGACCATTAGATCGTGAAGGAACAAAAGGAGCGCTCAAGGAGGACAAGGCCATAGCGGAGAAACTGAATGAATTCTTTGCTTCTATCTTTACGGAAGAAGATGTAAGAGATCTGCCTGTACCTGAAATGGATTTCAAGGGTGATGATGCGAAGGAATTGAAAGAAATCTCGGTGAACCAGGAAGATTTACTGAGCCAAATTGACAAATTAAGTAATAATAGTAAATCACCTGGACCGGATGGCATACATCCAAGGGTACTTAAAGAACTCAAGCATGAAATTGCTGATCTGCTGTTAGTAATATGTAAACTGTCATTAAAATCGTCCGTAGTACCTGAAGATTGGGGAGTGGCCAATGTGACACCGATTTTTAAAAAGGGTTCTAGGGGTGATCCGGGAAATGATAAACTGGTAAGCCTGACATTGGTGTCGGGAAAAATAGTGGAAACTATTATAATGAATAAAATTATAGAACACATAGACAAACATGGTTTAATGGGACAGAGTCAGCATGGGTTCAACAGAGGGAAGTCTTGCCTCACCAATTTGCTTCATTTCTTTGAAGGCATGAATAAACATGTGGATAAAGGTGAGTCAGTTGATGTAGTGTATCTAGATTTTCAGAAAGCTTTTCATAAAGTTCCTCATGAGAGACTCCTGAGTACATTAAAAAGCCATGGGATAAGAGGCAAGGTTATGGTGTGGATTAGGAATTGGTTATTGGACAGAAAACAGAGGGTAGGGTTAAATGGTCATTTCTCCCAATGGGGGAGGGTGAACAGTGAAGTGCCGCAGGGATCAGTACTGAGATCAGTGCTATCTAACATATTTATAAATGATATGGAAATCGGAACGATGAGTGAGGTGATCAAATTTGCAGATGATACAAAACTATTCAAGGTTGTTAAAACACGTGCGGACTGTGAAAAATTACAGGAAGACCTTAGGAAACTGGAAGGCTAGGAATCCAAAAGGCCGATGAAATTTAATGTGGACAAATGCAAAGTGATGCACATTGGAATGAATAATCCAAATCATAGTTACCTAATGCTAGGGTCCACCTTGGGGGTCAGCGCTCAAGAAAAAGATCTGGGTGTAGTTGTAGATAATACGCTGAAATCTTCTGCTCAGTGGTGGCCAAAAAAGCAAACAGGATGCTAAGAATTATTAGGAAAGGGATGGTGAATAAGATCAAAAATATTATAATGCCTTTGCATCGCTCCATGGTGCATCTGCACCTTGAGTATTGCATTAAGTTCTGGTCGGAATTAGCGGAATAGCGGAATTAGAAAAGGTTCATAGAAGAGCGACCAAAATGATAAAGTGGATGGAACTCCTCTCATATGAGGAAAGGCTAAAGAGGTTAGGGCAACTGATATCTCAGAAAGCCCTGTAGAATGGCAGCCCCCACCCAATCCAGCTGCAGGAAGAACAGCAGAAGCCGACACCATGGAGACCTCAGCAGCTAGTCTACTGGGAGCAGATCTGGCGTCTGGTTTTCTGCATGCGGTTGAGTCTCCGGATAGAAGAAAGGAGATCCCCTCTGTTGGAGAGCTTGGGCAGTCTGGATTGGTAGATCACGGGCAAGATGTCAACAGAGGACAGGTTCTTCCTGTCTTTATGTTTTTCCTGCAAAAGGCTACCGAAATTTCCCTTTCTTCAATATGGACAGCGATTGAGGAATTAGATAAACTTTTATCTTTTCAATTTACTACACAAAATTGGCATTTCAAGAGAATTTGAGGTTTATCAACAAGAGTTTAATGTTTTAAAATTTAATGTCCAGAAGAGAGAAACCCGGGTGTCAAAACTCATCGTTAATTAAGGACAATTAAATGTTATATAATAAGATAGAAAACATGGAGAATGTTCTGAGGAATAAAAACTTATATTTTATAAACTTTCCAAAAGCGCCAAATATATCTGCTAAGGAAACGTTAAGGAAATATTTTGTGGAAATTTTGAAGATCCCAGAATATTTGCCTCTAAAACCCAAACCTTCCTCTTCTGTGAAATTTTTTTCATTCTTTGGACCCAATACCTGAAATGGAGAAGATGGACATTTTTAGAAACATCTACAGAACAGCAAGCTTCAGCTGCCACTTTGATAGCAACTTTATCTTTCGATACTGATCGTGAGAAGATCTTGAGGACTTTTTTCTCTAATAAAGATGCCTTATTTTGCGGGTTTAAGATTCAGATATTTCAGGATGTAGCCTGAAGAGAAAGCAGTTTCTCCTTTTATGCCCTAAATTTTTATAGTTAGGAGCTATGTTTTTGTTGAACTATCCATGTAAATGTCTGGTTAAATAACGTGAGAATAAGTTCATATTGTTTGAATCCTCACAACTGTCCATGTTTCTTTCTGATAACTTTCCAGTAGGAGCTTGTACACCGACACAAGGTTTCTTTCCATCTGATCTTGCTCATAGATAAGTCAACAGAAGAGTAGCGTGATCAACAGGTCTCTTCCAAAAAGCCAAGGAGACGTGATGTAAAAAAATATCTATTCCATTTGTTATTAAAAGATATTTTTTACATCATGTCTCCTTGGCTTTTTGAAAGAGACCTGTTGATCACGCTACTCTTCTGTTGCTGCATCCACTCCCATAGCGGATCCAGTTTCTCCACCTTGGTGGTTGTTTCCTGTCATAGATAAGTCAGTCAGATTTGGACCGTTCATATATGTATGCTGTCTACGTAGAGCTAGTTGCCTACTCTTCCTCGTTTTCGTATGTCCTATATTATTGGTTCTACTTTTTCATTACTATCTCCCTGGAAATTGGTGGTCTTAACTAATTTACTTTATTTGAAATTTTTAAACTGCTTGTACCTAATAAGTTCTAAGCGGTTTACATTTTGGGTCTTGAATACAAAGATGGGATCGAGACAATACCTTGGGATTTACAGCAAATATTACAGATCAAGTTACCATTGTAGAGGAATTAACGTAGGAATTTTTTTAAGAGAAATGTTTTTATATGTTTTCCAAATTGCCAATAGTCGTTTAAATAGTCTAGACTTAAGTTCAAGCATTCCAGACTTTGGGTGCTTGGTATACTAATAGTTGCTCATAGATACTGATCCGTTTTATACCTTTAGGGGACAGTAGAGCAAAAGGCAAGTTATTAGGCCTTCTCAACTCTGATTGGCAACAACTTTGTTAAGGCATGCAGCCTGAACAATCTCCTTTGAGGATTTTGAATAGTGATCAGGCTAGTTTGAATCGAATCCTTGCCTCTACCGGTAGCCAATGCAGCTCTGTATAAAGATGGGAACTGTGGTTGTGTTTTTTCAATAAGTAAATTAGACAGATCGCTGTGTTGTCAATGGATTGTAGTTTGCGTATTTGGGGGGGGGGGGGTTGTTGTTGTTGTTTTAGCTCCTAATAGTATATGGTTGCAATAGTCCAGTTTCGATAAAATCAAAGATTGAACCAGTAATCTGAATTGTACTGTCTCGAAGTACTTCCTTATTCATCTTAAGTGTGAGAATAGGCTTTTATTAGTTCTCTCATATTTGTTTTACCTGAGTTTGATTGGTTGTATTCCCTGAGTGCTGGGAATGAGAAGAATCCCCAACACTGCACTAAAGATACATTTAGCATATTATTTGCATAAGAAGGTGAACAATGGACATTGCTGATAAAACCCCGGGAAGGGGGAAAAGGACCGTGTTAGGCCCAAAGGGGGGGGGGGGCAGAGGAATGTAACATAGTAACATAGTAGATGACGGCAGAAAAAGACCTGCACGGTCCATCCAGTCTGCTTTTTTTATTTGTACTGTCCTCTTCAGGGCACAGACCGTATAAATCTGCCCAGCACTATCCCCGCCTCCCAACCACCAACCCCGCCTCCCAACCACCAGCTCTGGCACAGACCGTATAAGTCTGCCCAGCACTATCCCCGCCGCCCGACCACCAGCCCCGGCACAGACCGTATAAGTCTGCCCAGAATGCTTGTTTACCCCAGGGTGGTAATCAGCATGGTATGTGCATTGACGATTACCTTCCTCTCTATCACTTGTCTCTACCTACCCATCCATCCTATTACTATGTGATACTTAATGTCCTACTTTACATAACAAAATTCTGTGTTACCTATTACTATGTAAGCCGCATTGAGCCTGCTTTTAGTGGGAAAGTGCGGGATGCAAATGTAATAAATAAATAAATAAATAAATAATAAATAAATTAACGAGTGAGACCTTACCACTAAGTGAATGGGTGGCGGTAGGGTCTCAGGCCCAAAATGGACGCATGCCAATTTTCATTTTGCCACATGTCCATTTTCGGCCCCCCAAAAAGACCTTTTTTGCAGGTGTGCTGAAAAATGGACCTGCGCGCGTCCAATACATGGATATACTCTAGCACAGGCCACTTAGTACTTGGCACAAATTTTCTCAATTACTTGAGTTATGGTGTTGTCTAATGGTAAACGAGAAAGGTGTGTGTGTGTGTGTGGGGGGGGGGGTTCCTCACAGTTCTCACAAGAAAGTCAAGTAGCGCCAACGAGGGTGAGAAACGTTCCACATGACCAAGACGAACAAAACGTTTATTTGCCAAGAAACTGTTGACATAAAGACCCTACACGGGCTGTGTTTCAGCACAAAGCCTTCTTCAAGGGGTCGTAGAAGTTCAAAGGAAATCAGCATCACAGAGATACAAACGAAAAAGCATCAGTAATACGCAGGAGCAGTATGCACAGCCTTTCCCCACAAAGAAAAAGCGACACATACGTAAGCTATTGAACTTTGCTTTTTCCTACAATTTTTTTGAGGCGCTAGGCATGCCTATCAGCAGACCCTTTCCAAGCAGAAATATTTACAAAAACAGGTTTGTTCTATTGAAACCTCAGTGGTTTCCACAGTTCGTGTGGCTTCTCACCTCACCCCCGCTGGCTTTGCTATTGGTGGAACGTACATTTTCATTCCTGACCAAATGCTTCCTCATCCCACGGTCCAAGCCTGATTCTTATTGATGTCCAGCTGTGTCCTCAAATTGAGCCGGAGATTTGCAAGATTACTGAAATTTCCCCTGCGCTCAAGAATAACAAAAGCCTGTACCCAGGAAGCGTCTGTTAAAAAGTACATGAAATTTACTCCAATAAAAAGATATCACGTTATACTTTTTATTTATATTTCATTATTAACCTTTATTTCTGTGCATTCGGATGGACTGGCACGGCAGCCACGTCACTTTATCCATGAGCTCAGCCAAAGAATTCGAAGACTCTGGTCCTTTTCAAAGCTTTTCACGGTACCTTTTTTTAAATATTTTGATAGGCTGAAATCTGCCTTAATATTCGTTCTCATTATAATACACCTAGGCCTAGCACAGCTGTCTGCAGTCAATACTGAGGCCTCTGGCACTGCACATGGATTTATTTTACCTCAACAGCAGTTCACAGAGTGATAGCAAAGGATGAAACAAATATAGGAACAAATTATATCCTCTTTCCTAAAGAGAGGAATGAGGACATAAATTGTTCCTGTATTTTACCTCAGACATACACCGAGTATACGAAAATAAGAACATACACATTGCCATACTGGGACAGACCGAAGGTCCATCAAGCCCAGTATCCTTTATCCTGTATCCAACAGTGGCCAGTCCAGGTCACAAGTACCTGGCAAGATCCCAAAAAAAGTAACACAGATTTTATTCTGCTTATCCTAGAAATAAGCAATGGATTTTTTTTTCCCAAGACCACCTTAATAATGGCTTACAGATTTTTTTTCTTTTAGGAAATTATCTAAACCTTTTTTAAACCCTGCTAAGCTGACTGCTTTTACCACATTATAAAGTTCTACACGTCATGGACACTCTCTGAAATTGTACCCCCTAAAAGATTATGTTTTATTTATTTCTGAACTTCTCTTATTTATTACTTAACTTTTTAACAGAAAATATTTTAAACAAAAATCAATATAAAAAGATGCTCAGTAGGCTTATACTCAAGAGGACTCACTGATCCAAAAAAGTATCGCCTATCTGTTTAAAGGCTTAATGTCAACAATATATAAGTTCAAAACATGACCGAAGCTTACAAGGACACTTGAACGCATGTACAACATTTTCAGAATCACAGGCGGTACGATGTTTCAACTTCAATTCTCCACGCTGCCGTCTATACACTGAATTCTCCATTGTAACAGGACAATTGTTGAGTGGTATCACATACCCTTCTATATCTTAAAAACAGAGAAGGGAAGACTATTCTTTAATTGAATAGGATGCATGCTATCATATGCCAGTAATGAATTCCTACCAGTAGGCTTAAACTAAATGTCCGTCCTTACTTAGCATCCCTCTTTCATAATCCATACATCTAGAAGACTCAGATGAGCTTTATGATGAGTACAATCAAAGTGAATGATGGATTATACCAAATAAGCTCTTGCACCAATGCCGTTAACTCTGAAAAAGTACCATTCCATAACAAGAAAATATCATCTTATGTACCTCCCCCAATATACCACTTTCAAGTAGCTTGATGAGGAATACCCGTAGTGTTCTTCAAAATTTCTCATGTACAAATCAGCTATAGAGGGAATGAATGATGCTCCCATAGCAATGTGTCAGACATGTGAGTTCTTGTATGGAGTCCAGGGAGAGCTCAGCTGATAAAGTGCTGGCATCTGAAATCAGCAGAGAGAAGGGGCACAGCCCCTGGCTTGAGGTGGCATGGAAGTTCTCATAGATTTGGGCAAGACTTAGGTTGTGGAGGCAATGCAGGCAGGATTGAGCATGGGGTAACACTCTTCGGGTTCTTCAGAAGGGTTGAAGGTCCTGGATAGGGCATCAGCTTGCGTGTTTTTCTCGGCTGGTCGGAACACCAGGCGGAAGTTAAAATGGGCAAAGAATAATGACCAGCGTGCCTGCCATGGGTTCAACCTTTTGGCTTCCTGAAGGTATAGGAGATTCTTGTGATCTGTGATTACTGTGATGGGGTGCAAAGCACCTTCCAGGAGGTAGCGCCATTCTTGAAAAACCAATTTAAGGGCCAACAGTTCCCGGTGTCCGACGGTATTTTAGCCCGAGAAAATTTTTTAGAGAAGAAAAAACAGGGATGATGTTTGCCAGACTCTGAGGCTTGAGAAAGAAGAGCCCCTGCCCCAAGGGAAGAGGCATCAACCTCCATAACGAATGGTCTTTTAACATCAGGACTTCGGAGTACTGGGGTTCATTTAAGGGTGGTGAAGGTGTCTAGGGCTTCCGGTGTCCAGTTCTTCACATCTGCCCCCTTCCTGGTCAATGTGATGAGAGGGGCAGTGATGATGGAATATCGATGGATGAACTGCCGGTAGTAGTTAGCAAAACCCTAAAATAGTTGCAAGGCCCGGAGACCCTGGGCCAATATTTATTTTTTGTCTATTAGATTGTAAGCTCTTTGAGCAGGGACTGTCTTTCTTCTATGTTTGTGCAGCGCTGCGTATGCCTTGTAGCGCTATAGAAATGCTAAATAGTAGTAGTAGTAGTAGTTTAGCGGGGTCCATTTGGAGGCCATTCGAGGAGACGATATATCCTAAGAATGGGATAGACCGTTGATGAAACGAGCACTTCTCCAGCTTGGCGAATAGGTGGTGGCTCCAGAAGCGCTGCAGGACTGTACGCACATGATGGACATGGTCCTTAACAGAAGTAGAGAAAACCAGGATGTCATCCAAATAAACGATGACCGAGGAGTACAGAAGATCTTGAAAAATAAAATTGATGAGTTCCTGAAACACTGCAGGTGCATTGCAGAGGCCAAATGGCATAACTAAATACTCAAAATGTCCCTCATGGGTATTAAAAGTGGTCTTCCATTCGTCCCCATGGCGAAGTCAGACTAGGTTGTATGCCCCTCGGAGATTTAACTTAGTGAAGATAGATGCCCTTTGCAGACAGTCAAAAAGTTCTGGAAAGGGGAAGCGGATACCGATTCTTGATGGTTATTTTGTTCAGACCTCGGTAGTCAATGCAGGGTCACAACGAGCCATCCTTCTTGGAAACAAAAAAGAACCCTGCCCCCGCCGGGGATGAAGAGGGTCTGATGAAGCCCTTACGGAGGTTTTCTTGAATATATTCCTGCATGGTATTAGATTTCTCCCGTGAAAGGGTGTAGAGCCAGCCCCGAGGGGGCATTTTGCCTGGAAGTAGCTCAATGGGGCAGTCAAAAGGGCAATGAGGAGGAAGAGAGTCCACCTCCTGTGAATTAAAGATGTCTTGGAAATCACGATATTCCTTGGGGAGAGAAGCTTCACCCGGGCTCAAGACCCCCGGGAAGGTCGCAATAGTCCTCAGGGAAGACACCACCAGTGTGAGACATGTGGCGAAACATTGAGAACCCCAACTGCCAATATCACCCGTAGTCCAGTTGATACTTGGTACGTGTAGTCGTAACCAGGGTAGGCCCAAAATAACGGGATGAATGGCCCGGGTAAACTCCAGAAATTGAATTTCCTCCTTATGCAAAATTCCAACTTGCATCTGCAAGGGCTGGGCAACATGAGTGATGGAGTAGGGAAGAGTTAAACCTTGAATGGAGGTCACTTGTAGCATAGGTTTGCAAAGAATTGAAGGAGCTCCTAGTTGGTTCAGGAGACCGGCGTCAATAAAATTTCCTCCTGCTCCTGAATCGATCAAAGCCACAGTGTTAATGCTGAGTTCCTTCCAGCGCAGGGAAATGGGGATGGAGACAAGATTATCCAGAAGAGGTGAAAAATGACACAGGGCCACCCCCTTCAGTGAGCCTGGGTCATGGCATTTCTCGGTTTATTCGGTCAATGTCTTAGGAAGTGGCCGGCCTGCCCACAATAGAGGCAAAGTTGATTGTCCCGATGGTGAGCCCTCTCCTTCTCAGAGAGGCGATGCCATCCGATAACCATTGGCTCTTCAGGGACTCTAGATGTAGAGCTTCCGCACCTTTGGGAGAAGAAGGGCGCAGCATCTGGGGAGATGGTCTCTGAGAGCGGCACTGAGCAGAGCATTCCAGTGACCTTTCTTGAAACCGTACGTCAATACGGATGCAGAGGGTGATCAGAGCATCCAAAGCATTTGGAAGTTCCCGGCCGGCCAGTTCATCCTTGATCCGGTCATTGAAAATGGCTGTAAGGGCCTCTTGGTTCCATCTTACCTCTGACGCTAGGGTTCGAAAGTGAACGGCATAAGCACCAACAGAACAATTGCCTTGTTGAAGTCGTAGAAGTTCTGCAGCTGCAGAGGAGGGCTGTCCCGGCACATCGAAAACTAACCGGAAGCGGTGAAGAAATTATCCAAGATCAGTGACTAAAGGGTCCCATTGCTCCCAGAGAGGAGAGGCCCAAGCCAAGGCGTATCTGGAGAGTAGAGAGATGATATAGGTTATCTTGAATCTATCCATAGAAAAGGCTGCTGGTTGCATTTCACACAGCATAAGACATTGGTTGAGGAACCCTCGGCAAGCAGAAGGGGTGCCATCGAACCAGGGAGGCTCAGGAAGCCGCAACCCTGGAGTAGGTAACACGGATCCGGACGACACAACAGGAGGCTGTCATTGGGATTGAAGGGTTGACATCTTGGAACACACCTCCTGTAGAACTCCAGACAGACGGTTTAACTGGGCCTGTTGCTGCTGAAGAACCTGGGCCAATTCAGACAGGTCGGGTTTCTCCGGCGAACTCATGGCTTCGGCTTACTGTCAGACTTGTGAGTTCTTGTACCAAGTAGAGCGCTGCTGAGCCTGGTACTTGGACCAGGTTCTGCTTAGCGGCTGGACAACCCCAGGTTTCACCTGCGCTGACCGCCGTTCCCCAGAGGTTGAGCCCCTAAGTGCGGGCGGCCTGCAGGACTTACAGGACGGAGCTGGAAGCGGGGTGATGAATGTTTCAGCCAGGCAGGCAGCAGGTCAAGAGAATAATCCATGCACTGGCAAGTCAGTAGGCAGGCGGCAGGCAAGAGAGTAATCCGGATGCAGGCAAGTCAGTAGGCAGGCGGCAGGCAAGAGAGTAATCCAGGTACAGGCGAAAGTCAGTAGGCAGGCAGCAGGCAAGAGAGTAATCCAGGTACAGGCGAAAGTCAGTAGGCAGGCGGCAGGCAGAAGGGTAATCCAGGTACAGGCAAAGTCAGCATCGAGGGACCAGTAGATAAGAAGCAGACTACAGAGTTAGAAACACCTACTAAAGTAGAAGCCGAAGCATGGAGTCCAGGGAGAGCTCAGCTGATAAAGTGCTGGCGTCTGACATTAGCAGGGAAAAGGGGCACAGCCATAGGAGAAGAGCAGGGGAAGGAGGAACCAGAAGACCAATAGGAGAGAAGCAAGGGAAGCCAAAAATACTAGGACTAGGGGGCATACGATGAAGCTATAATGTAGTAAATTTAAAACGAATCGGAGAAACCTTTTCTTCACTCAACATGTAATTAAACTCTAGAATTCGTTGCCAGAGAATGTGGTAAAGGCGGTTAGCTTAGTGGAGTTTTAAAAAGGTTTGGACGGCTTTCTAAAGGAAAAGTTCATAGACCATTATTAAATGGACTTGGGGAAAATCCACTATTTCTGGGATAAGCAGTATAAAATGTTTTGTACTTTTTCGGGATCTTGCCAGGTATTTGTGACCTGTATTGGCCACTGTTGGAAACAGGATGCTGGGCTTCATAGACTTTTGCTCTGTCCCAGTATGGCAATACTTATGTACTTATGTATACCTAATTGTTCAACCACCCTTAGGATTTATCTTTGGGTTTAAAAAGCAAAACCATATGCATGTAAGGACTGGATAAATGAATTAAAACAAAATTTAAAGCAAATCCTTAATGTGTAATACTTGGTAGCAATAATGAAACAGTGATGGAATATTCACATAGCAAGCAGCCTGAGCCAATAGATTTATTTTCCATTGAACATAATTAACTTTTATGAACTTGGTGGATAATAGTGTGCTAAACTGGACAATGTTGGCACATAATGTCTAGCCAGACTTAGTTTCAACCAATAGTTCCACCTCCTTCTCTTCCACCTTCTCCCCATTAAGCCTTTTTACCCCGTCCCTACACATCTTCCCATGTCCCACAGTAGTTACATCCTTATTTAGTATACCATGACCTATTTCTAGAAACTTCTATTACATGTTATTCCATGTTATGCCACGTTATTCCCTTTTTTTAATTGTATCTCCCCTGTCCCATGTAAGCCACATTGAAACAATACTAATTGGAAAATGTGGGGTAGAAATGCTAAAATAAATAAATAACTCAACAGAACGTCTGCATGAAGGAAGCCCATCCCTCATAATTCAATACCTCTCTGTGAAATAGTAGCAATAAAAAGTGCATTTTTATGATATACCACTGCAATCCACAAAACAAAAGGAGCAAGTTCCCACATGCCATCTTTTTCTTTTGATGTAGGCACAGGAAAAAAAGATGTTAAATCCTCCCGGGTTTCAACCTAATTAATGTTTTTTTTGTTAATATTGTACTTATAAATAGTAAGTCTTATTGTTAAGCACCTGATTCTCATAACACGATGTCTGTTTTGGTAGCCCTTTACTAGATGAAAACTTCTCTGTACAAATACAAGGAGTCCCTATAACCAGCCTCTCCAAATGACACAATGATTTAAAATGTAGAACTAATTACTGCTCTAACCAATGAAACCAATACTTCTTCTATGTACATTCAGATGTTGCACAAGCTGGCATGTTTAAAAATTTAAGTGAAATCAAATAAAAATACTACCAACAATAAAGAACGACAACGTAGACGGAGCAGCTCCTAGGTTTGCTTGCTTTGTTTGGAGTGAACAGGGATGACGGCAGCATGGTGGAGAGGGAAAGCAAAATTAACCTAATTGGCTTCAACTTTTTGATGTCATCTGTGCCCACAGCCCACTACCCACTTCCCATGATTTTCACTCTGGGCACCTGGCAGCCACCCGCTGGATTGTTTGCTAAACTGTATCCACTTGAAATTCAAAGTGGGGTGGATTAGACACCATCAAAATGATGATTTCTTCTAAAATCAATTACATCCTAAGTATGAACCCAATTTTATTTTCTCCCTCATTCTATAAACAAATAGACAAAACCCTTAACGCTTTCCTTTGGTCTAGGAAAACACCTAAAATAGCCCTATCTACCCTCAAACTTCCAAAAGAAAAAGCAGAAGTTTCCTTCCCCAATTTCCTTCCTTATCACAAAGCCTTTATTCTGCAACAAACCTCTAAATGGCTAATAACAGACTCAGAATATATTCCAATATGGTTACTAATTGAAAAAGAAATCTGGAACTTTTTTCCACTTAGTTCCTATCTCCCTCTCTCTCTCTCTCTCTCTACAAGATAAGCAAAACAATAATATACTAATATCTACTGCATTTTCATGTTTAATTATGTTGGATAAACAAATGGACATTTCCTCTGACACATCTCTACAGTCAACTTTATGGATCAATCCCAAAATCCCAAAAAATAACCAACCAATTTTATGGAAAGAATGGTATAATAAAAACATCTGGTCTTTTCACTATATCTTAACGAACAATAAACTGAAATCATTCTCAACTTTGCAAGAGCAATTCAATCTCAACACCAACCAATACTTTCATTGGATTCAACTTAAACATTGTCTCAAATCTACTCATTCATGCTTACCAAAAATGACATCGGATAGCCCTTCAACTTTTGAATTTCTTATATCAATCAATAAAAAAGGACGTGTGGCTTCTCAAATAAATTAATTTCTAATTTCCCATAATTTCACTGGAAAATCAAGCCTTCATTCAATACGGGAAAATGACGTGCAACATCAATTAACAGAGCATCAATGGACACTCTTCTGGACCAAAATAAGTAAACCAATTGCTTCTGCAAACTATCTTCAATCTATTTTCTTTATTCACCTTAGATCTTTATGGACTCCACAAAAAAATGCATATCGCTGGATTTCTCAATAATAATCACTGTTGGTCCTGCAAATCCGAAAAAGGCACCCTCAAACATATGTTGATAGAATGCAAATATACTTTCCAATTTTGGAATAACGTGTGGCAAATAATTTGGGAAATATTACCCCTATCTGAAAATCTCTCCATAAGCAAAAAGCATCTTTGGATCTCTCACTTTGGAAAACCCAATAGACAAATACCTATCTAGACTTTATGATACTCTAATTGTAATAGCTCTTAAAATGGTAACATCCAATTGGAAGGATAACACTAACCTCAATGTTCACTTTTTGTGGCACTCTATTTTACAGATTCATAAATTTGAAACTTCCCTTGCTATTAAACTAAAGACGATTCAACAAACTAACAAAGTTTGGCTACCAATTGACCACCACTTAGCAAACGGAAAACCTAACTAGCTCCACGATGTTTATACTTGTACTGCTTGTGACATTCAGATATATGACATTGTATTACTTAAATACATCGTTTACATCTGTCTATGTATTTATTTGTTACATTTGTATCCCACATATTCCCACCTATTTACAGGCTCAATGTGGCTTACATAGTACTGTAATGGCGATCGCCAATTCCGGTATGAAGAAATACAAAGTGATGTTGTGGTAGAATAAAGATCATGTGTAACAGACACATTAGGGAATCGTAGGGAGGAAGAGTTAAGTTATGTCCAGTACGAGCTTTGGTTTTGTTGGGTTGCAAGGTTCAGGCATTTAAGTTGGATCGGTAGTTGCAGCCACTCATTACCTCTCCACCCTCATCTCCCCTTACGTTCCTACCCGAAACCTCCGCTCACAGGTCAAATCCCTCCTCTCAGTACCCTTCTCCACCACCACCAACTCCAGGCTCTGCCCTTTCTGCCTCGCCTCTCCTTATGCTTGGAATAAACTTCCTGAGCCCTTACGCCAAGCCCCTTTCCTGCCCATCTTCAAATCCTTGCTCAAAGCCCACCTCTTCAGTGTCGCCTTCGGCACATAACCATTACACCTCTATTCAGGAAATCTAGACTGGCCCAACTTGACATTTTGTCCTTTAGATTGTAAGCGCCTTTGAGCAGGGACCGTCCTTTTTTGTTAATCTGTACAGCGCTGCGTAACCCTTGTAGCGCTTTAGAAATGTTAAATAGTAGTAGTAGTAGTATGCCTTTTTGACAGGTTAGTTTTTAGTGATTTCCGGAAGTTTACGTGGTCATACGTTGTTTTCATGACGTTTGGTAATGTGTTCCATAGTTGTGGGGAGGAGTGGCCTAGTGGTTAGGGTGGTGGACTTTGGTCCTGGGGAACTGAGGAACTGAGTTCAATTCCCACTTCAGGCACAGGCAGCTCCTTGTGACTCTGGGCAAGTCACTTAACCCTCCATTGCCCCATGTAAGCCGCATTCAGCCTGCCATGAGTGGGAAAGCCCAGGGTACAAATGTAACAGAAATAAAATAGATACTATTGGAGATTCTACATGGAATGTTGCTACTATTGGAGATTCTACATGGAATGTTGCTATTCCACTAGCAACATTCCATGTACAAGGCTGCGCAGGCTTCTGTTTCTGTGAGTCTGACGTCCTGCACGTATGTGCAGGACGTCAGACTCGCAGAAGCCTGCGCGGCCACATTGGTGATCTGCAAGGGCCGACTTCTACATGGAATGTTGCTAGTGGAATAGCAACATTCCATGTAGAATCTCAAATAGTAGCAACAGTGGAGGAGTGGCCTAGTGGTTAGGGTGGTGGACTCTGGTCCTGGGGAACTGAGGAACTGAGTTTGATTCCCACTTCAGGCACAGGCAGCTCCTTGTGACTCTGGGCAAGTCACTTAACCCTCCATTGCCCCATGTAAGCCGCATTGAGCCTGCCATGAGTGGGAAAGCGCAGGGTACAAATGTAACAAATATAAAATAGATACTATTGGAGATTCTACATGGAATGTTGCTACTATTGGAGATTCTACATGGAATGTTGCTATTCCACTAGCCTGAAACCACTAATATCTCCAATACCACGAATCTTTGGAAACTGCTATCTCGCTCTTCACTAGTCCAAAGATAAGAACTAAGCGTATGCACACAGCAATTATATAAATACCTCTATGAATATGTGTTAATATATATGCAGGTTTCACGTGTTTTATATATTTATTAGGAACCCTCGGACGATACCACTTAACGGCAATTTCATTAGTTTTTTGCCTAGTGGCTAGGTCTCTCTTCATAGGGCAATCCCTTTTATTAAACCATAAATAATTGCAGTTGCAAACACTTTCCACTAGTGCCCAAAAGTATACGTGCCCAAAATATAATAATTCAAAAAGAAAAAATAGAGAAAACTTATCTTGAACATTACTGCATGTCTCTCTGTTGAAGTCCACTTTGGCTTCCCCTAAATTACGCCCGACGCCGCGGGTTTCAATATTTTCATCAGGGACTCGGGTTAATCTTGCCCGCCTTGAATCCTCAACAGTCCGTGCACGCAGACTCTCGCTGTGCACTGAATTGTTCTTCCTTGGCGCTATTTAATGACAGTGAAGTACTGGCGCTTCACTAGGACGTCACTGTGGGAACAAAATCTAAAGTTGGTAAAACGCCCCCCTGTCACCGTTGTTTGTTACAAAGTACCCAAGATATCTTTTTCATGATACATTTAATACTTGAAATTTATGCTTATAGCGTTTCACTGGTCCAACTTATTAAAACAAAGTAAATATTTTGAAAAAATATATATATGTATTTAAACTGATTAAGAGAATAACATATTAAGGTAAAATTAAATCATGGAATTCCATTCAACCGATTCATTCAATCCATAAGGACTGACTGTATGTAACCTATGTATCCACCATTGTTCTCTTCATGTCAAAACTGTAGCTCGATCCCGTCCCGCGATGGTCTCTGGGACTTGCTCTATGATAAACCATTTTAAATCCGCAAAAGTGTGATGGTACTGTAAACAGTGTGGTACCAGAGGAGCTGTCAACGTTTTTGTTTTTAATTTACTTTTGTGTTCTATGAGTCTTATTCTCATGGTCCTTATAGTATGACCAACGTACTGCAAAGAGCAAGGACAATGTATAATGTACACCACATACGATGATAAACAGGTAGTTTGTTGTTCCATGTTGTATGTGCGTCGGGTGTTGACATGAGTCCACTGAGACATAGTGCTTGTTTGGGCACAAAATTGGCACTGACCACATGGCTGATGGCCTCCTGCTATAACAGTAGAAGATTCTGAAAGAAGATGAGTATGAACTAATTGATCTTTTAAATTTCTGCCCCTCGTGTAGGCTATACATGGATATTCCTGAAATGCTGGATGCAATGAAAGTACCTGCCAATGTTTAAAAATTAGATGGGCCACCTTGGGGGCCAAAGTGGAAAACCCCAATACACATACCATCTTGTCCATCTGTTCCTTATCTCTTTCTCTTTCTTTATTCAACAGCAATAAAGAACGCTGAGCATACCAAGCTCTGTTGTATGCTTGATGAATACACTTCTGATTGTATCCCCTAGCTTGCAACTTTAACATAAGCATACGGGCTTGCTCCTTAAACGTTTCATCGGTAGAGCAGATCCTACGTAGCCGTAAAAACTGACCTATCGGGAGAGACCACTTCAATTTATGTGGATGATGGCTCTGCCATGACAAAAGGGTGTTGCGATCAGTGGATTTGTGATATACTGTAACCTGTAGCTTATCAGATGTTTTATAAATCCAAGCATCTAAAAATGAAATATGAATAGTACTACTGTTAGACGTAAATTTTAAATTACTATCTAGATGATTTAGCCATCCTAAAAAATGTTCCAATTGATCTTGAGTCCCTGTCCATAAAAAGAATACATCATCGATGAAACGTAGCCAATGGGTAATATGATCCTTATACCAAGATGATTGGTATAAGTTGTCTTCCTCAAATTGACTGACATACAGATTGGCGATGCTTGGGGCGGCTGCGGTGCCCATTGCCACTCCTTTCTTTTGTAAATAAAAAGTATGATCGAATTCAAAATAATTGTTCTTAAGTATCAACGTAGCAAACGCCACAAGTAAGTCAGTGGGGATTCGTTCATCAAATTTACGGTCACTCAATGTTTTTTGAACTATAGTTAAAGCAGCCTCTTGTGGTATGTTAGAATATAAGGCCTCTATATCTAAAGTGACTAACAAAACTGTAGAGGATATCTGCCCTATTGCCTCGATATGTCGTAAAAAATGAGCTGTATCCTGTATGTATGATTTTGCCAGTTTGACATACGGTTGAAGAAAATAATCAAGCATCTTGGACAATGGTTCTAAGATAGTGCCCGTAAGGGACACTATCGGGCGTCCTGGGGGTTTTGTCAAATGTTTGTGCACTTTAGGTACCGTGTAAAACACTGGAGTCCGTGGTTTAGATGTTTGTAAAAATCTTGACTCCGCTTTTGTTAGGGTAGCCTGTTGGACTGCTTTTTCTACTAACTCAGAAATAGCGCCTTGTACAGTTTCTTTTGGATCTTCTATTAACACTTCATAGAACTCCAAATCCTGAAGTTGTCGGTTTACTTCCTGAATATATGATTGTTTATTTTGAATCACAATTGAACCACCCTTGTCTGCCGGGCGTATGACGATATTAGGGTCTGTTGATAATTCCTGTAAGGCTAGTCGTTCCTTCCGAGATATATTAACATGCTGCTTCTTCCTAAGGTTCTGCCCTGCCTGATTAGTTTCTAAATGATCTAGGTCCCGTAATACCAAAGCTTTAAACATGGCTATATGGGGATCCATCGGCCCAGGTGGAACCCATCGCGATTTTGGGCGAAAAATAGACACGTCCCTGCTAACACCTGTGCCCTGAGCAAAAAATAATTTAACTTGTAAATTACGAAAAATACGGGCCAAATCTATACGGGTGTTGAAGGGATTATATGCAACGGTAGGGACAAAAGACAAGCCCCGTTCCAGTACCTGAGATTGTTCCCCTGTCAGTTGTTTATCAGATATATTGATTACATTTGATTGCGCAATTGAACAGACCTTGTTACCGGGCCTGAGCCCCCTAAAAAAGATTGTGTAGGGGGTAAAGAAGCCCCTGCTACGCTGCCCAACGGTGCACTAGATCTAGTGGATGAAAAAGACACTTGAGGCTGGGCAGTGGTAGGGAGAGGAGGGGGAAGAGCAGAAGAAATAGGGGGCAAAATAGACGGAAATGTTACCGCCGCCGGGGGCTGTAAATTACCCGGGCTCATATATGAAGGTCCCTGTTGACCATGACTTATATTTGTGACTGGTACCCATGTGGATGGATAATAACTTGATTGCTGATGATTTTGTTGCACATATTGCTGGTTATCCCAGTTGCCTCTTCTTCGATTGCCCCTTCTGCGGGACCGTCCTCCTCTACCCCTTCGTCGGGTCTGCACGCTGAGACCACCATCTGAATATTCTTCAGAGCTACTTAAAGCTTCCGGGATATTTTTCATGGAACTTTGTAATGAAGGGTGGTTTTCTCGATTGTCTTTGGACTAGTGAAGAGCTATTCCACTAGCAACATTCCACGTAGAAGGCTGCGCAGGCTTCTGTTTCTGTGAGTCTGACGCAGGACGTCAGACTCACAGAAGCAGAAGCTTGCGCGGCCACATTGGTGATCTGCAAGGGCCGACTTCTACATGGAATGTTGCTAGTGGAATAGCATCTGAAATAGTAGCAACAGTGGAGGAGTGGCCTAGTGGTTAGGGTGGTGGAGGAGTGGCCTAGTGGTTAGGGTGGTGGACCTTGGTCCTGAGGAACTGAGTTCAATTCCCACTTCAGGCACAGGCAGCTCCTTGTGACTCTGGGCAAGTCACTTAACCCTCCATTGCCCCATGTAAGCCGCATTGAGCCTGCCATGAGTGGGAAAGCGCAGGGTACAAATGTAACAAAAAAATAAAATAAAATATAGGAGAAGCTGGATGTTTAAGCCATTTGTCCTCTCTGTGTATTTATACACTGTTTGCATAAATGCTAACCAATGCAACCTTTCCTCCTCTCAGTTCTACGCCCTCTTTTCCTTCCTTTCCACCCTTCCCTCTCTACTTTCACTCCCCCCTCCCTATGTATCTCACATTTTCCACTCCAGTGCTATATGTCAAAAGAAACTTAAGGACTAAGTACTTATTTACCGTGATAGTCTTACTCACATTATACAGAAACTGTTCAAATATGAAGTTAACTTAATAACTTTAACATTTTCCTCGTGTTTTTCTAAAATGTTTTCCTGTACAACAAAAATGCAATAAAATCTCTTTAAAGAAAAAAAAGAAATTGGAAGTCACAGTTCAAGAGGAAACTCACTGTGTTGTGACCTCCATCTGGTCCTCAGGCCATAACTCCCATCCCTCCACCACGTCCGTGCTTTCCTCCAATGGCTCAGGAGTAGCGCTACTAGCCTGCTTTTCTTCTGCCCTGAAGGACTTCTCCCATGGTGCAATGAGCTGCTCCGTCCCCTTGCAGCCTCTCTTTGGTTCTAATGCATATTTAGGCCCCATGATCAGATGCAAATCATACTAGTGCCCATATCCCCACCCCACGATCAGAGCTGGCGAGCGCATGAAACAATGCGCTCACCTGCTCTCGCTGCAAGTAGCATGCAAATGCATGCTAAACAGGGCATTAATTATTCCTCCCCAATGCTCAGCTCACCAAACAAGGGTGCTGCTTCCGTAGCAAACCCTACGCCAGCTCAGAGCTAGCGTTAGAGTTTGCAGAGAATTAGGGAGGAATGGGGAGCCCTGTCCAGCAAGCATCTGCATGCTAGCAGACCTCCCCAACCCTCCCTGGACACAAGAAACTCCCCTATATAATAGGGAAGCCCCACCAGCGCATTCCAGGATGCACTGGCAGGGCAGATCACCACCATTTTGGAGATGGCGCTGGAAGGAGGAGGGAGTGCTACTCCATTCTCCATCCTCAAGGTACGGGGAGTGTTCGGGGGTGCTACATCACCAGGGTGAAGGGCTGGAGGTCCTAGGACTGGACCACTGGACCTAGGGTTACCATGTGTCCGGTTTTACCCGGACTTGTCCTCTTTTTGAAGACATGACCAGGCAACCGGGCGGGTTTTGCCAGTCTGCCCATTTGTCCGGATTTCTGGGCAGGCGGGCGGACCTAGTGGTGTCCTATCCTCCACTTCCTTTACCTTACTATACTGCCCGGGTGGTCAAGTGACCACCTCTTCGGGGCAGGAAAGAGCCCCCTCTTTCCTGCCCCCAGTGCCTGCATACTGTTCCTTTGCTGATGGTCCTAGCGCCGATTCAAAATGGCCGCCGAGAGTTGACGTCTCGCGAGGCCGCTTCAACTCTTGGCGGCTATTTTGAATCTGCCCCGGGACCGGAGTCAGCAAGGAACAGTATGCAGGCGCTGGGGGCAGGAAAGAGGGGGCTCTTTCCTGCCCCCCAAGAGGTCGGGGCAGTATAGTAAGGTAAGGGGAGGGAAGGATAGGACACCCTTAGGGGTGTGTGATGAGGGGGGCGGGTGTGTGTGTGAAAGGGGTGGGGCGGTATGTGACAGGGGGCGTGTGGGTGTGAAAGGAAGTGGGATGGGGGCATGTGTCCTCTTTTTTTGGGGGGGGGGCAAATATAGTAACCCTAACTGGACCTCTAGTCCTTTCTGTCCGGGGTGAAGGGGAATTGGGGGTTTGACCCTCCAGCCCCTTGCACTGGTATGTTTGACAAGTCTGGTCTTTTTTTACATATATAGCCCGGACCTGTCAAGCAACTTCTGCAGGAGGACTGTGCCTTAGGGCGCATGCCCAGTCACAATCCTCAGGCAGAAGTAGCCCCATGATCAAAGCTAATAGCCTTGATCATAGGAGCATTATTTTCCCACACATTTCCAGTGCTGGTTGGAACAGCGAGGGGAAATCGATCCTCAGGACCACAGTTTGGTAACCCAGAGAAATTGAGCCGCTTCCTTACTCCTCCCCTTGGGCGGAGCTCCTGAATTCTGCAAGCCGCTCCTTCCCTGGGGCCAGGCCAGTTCTTCCTTATTTATAAATGATTTAGAGATGGGAGTAACTAGCGAGGTAATTAAATTTGCTGATGACACAAAGTTATTCAAAGTCGTTAAATCGCGACAGGATTGTGAAAAATTACAAGAGGACCTTACGAGACTGGGAGACTGGGCGGCTAAATGGCAGATGACGTTTAATGTGAGCAAGTGCAAGGTGATGCATGTGGGAAAAAAGAACCCGAATTATAGTTACGTCATGCAAGGTTCCACGTTAGGAGTTACGGACCAAGAAAGGGATCTGGGTGTCGTCGTCGATAACACACTGAAACCTTCTGCTCAGTGTGCTGCTGCGGCTAAGAAAGCAAATAGAATGTTGGGTATTATTAGGAAAGGTATGGAAAACAGGTGTGAGGATGTTATAATGCCGTTGTATCGCTCCATGGTGCGACCGCACCTTGAGTATTGTGTTCAATTCTGGTCGCCGCATCTCAAGAAAGATATAGTAGAATTGGAAAAGGTGCAGCGAAGGGCGACTAAAATGATAGCGGGGATGGGACGACTTCCCTATGAAGAAAGACTAAGGAGGCTAGGGCTATACAGCTTGGAGAAGAGACGGCTGAGGGGAGACATGATAGAGGTATATAAAATAATGAGTGGAGTGGAACAGGTGGATGTGAAGCGTCTGTTCACGCTTTCCAAAAATACTAGGACTAGGGGGCATGCGATGAAACTACAGTGTAGTAAATTTAAAACAAATCGGAGAAAATTTTTCTTCACCCAACGTGTAATTAAACTCTGGAATTCGTTGCCGGAGAAAGTGATGAAGGCGGTTAGCTTAGCAGAGTTTAAAAAGGGGTTGGACGGTTTCCTAAAGGACAAGTCCATAAACCGCTACTAAACGGACTTGGAAAAATCCAAAATTCCAGGAATAACATGTATAGAATGTTTGTACGTTTGGGAAGCTTGCCAGGTGCCCTTGGCCTGGATTGGCCGCTGTCGTGGACAGGATGCTGGGCTCGATGGACCCTTGGTCTTTTCCCAGTATGGCATTACTTATGTACTTATGTACTTATATATTTCCTGGGTTCCAGCCTGATCCTGAAACAGCCTGGGAAATGCTTTGTCCTCTGAAGCCCCCTCCCGACCACTACGATATTCATTGTGGTAATCCTGGAAACCCGGCTGGCTCGGTGTGCCTCCAGGAGAGATTTGAGAAGCCCTGGCCTAGGTACTCTTGCACCAGCCCTGTATAGATAGAGAGCTAGTACAACTGATACGCTGCAAAATGACTTAGGCAATAATATTCTCAGGACACACTCAGCCAGTTTTTTTTTTCAGGCTACCCACAATGAATATGTATGAGACGGATTTGCATACAGTGCAAGTTATCTCATGCATAGTCATTGCGAGTATCCTGAAAACCTGACTGGCTGGTGTGTATTCCTATGCATAACCTTTTATCCTTTTATCAAAGATCGATATATTTATTTAGATTTTGCTCAAGGCCTTTCTCTGTCCCTGAAGGCCTCACAATCTAATTTTGTACCTGACTGACCCAAGATCACAGCGGGATTTGAGCCGGCCACCTCTGGATGTCAAAGCCGGTGCTCTAGCCACTAGGCCACTCCTCTGAAGAAATCCCCCCTCCCCCTCCCCAGTCAGTGTGAGAAAAACTCCCCCCCCCCCAGCTCCTACCCAGCCCCTAAAGTCTTTGTGAAAGGGGGCCAGTGTGCACATGTGTCCTTTTCACCCCGCCCAAGCCCGGCTAGCAGACAGCCAACACTCAGAAAATTGTTTGTTAATAGTCCAATTAGATAATTACCATCTTTCACTCCCTGTGCTCTACCTTCCCCATAAAGGGCTGAATGGGGAGAACTGCCTGAAGAGGTCTTCTGCCCCTTCGAGGTGACGACGAGGGCCGGAGAAGGCTCCCTGCTCAAGGCCATCGCCTTGAATTCAATCATTGTGCCCCGATCAATGGGTTTATTGGATTACTGGCTCTACAGACATTGTTGCACTCACAATGAACTAGGCAGGCTAAAAACTCCCCCCCCCCTCCCCTCCCCCCTCCGCATTTTCAACAGAATATGCTGCAGTGAGCTGTGACTTGAACCCTCTCGACTCTCTTCCTCACTGGACGCAGCTGGAAGGTGGGCGACAGTGATGGCAGCAAGCAAAGGGCTGGAAAATAGCGCGCGGAGCCGGGATTTAATAAGACGGGAAGGCGTTTAAACGCGGTGGGGAGCGACCCGGCTTTTCCAAAGACTTCTGGGCATCCGTTAAAAGAAAAGCGAAACTCGGCCACCTCGGGGAGTTATTGTCGGTCCTGGAAGCCTTCTTTTGAGAGGGAGAGACTTCCCTGCTTCTGGGGCGCTTTTTTGGGTTTTTTTGCAGACGTATTTTTTCATGGATGAAGAACCACTTTGCTGAAAATAAATAACCATAACCTAGACGTCGGAGGTCAAACGGCAATCAAAGTGGGGAGGGGGGGGAGACAAGAAAAAAAAAATACAGCCACCCTCAGTAATGCTATTCCCAATTCAGGATGAAACTGCTCATCAAAACAGAGAAAAAAGTTTGGCGCGTTTGCTATATTTTCCTTCGGGAAGTCTCCCTCAAGCAAAACCCCCAATCATTTGCGTTTTATTCGCCGCCTAAACTCCGCTTGATTGGGGCCAAGCACAGAAACCATCCATTTGCGACCGGATATATGATCCAAACAATTTAGTGTATTCATGAGGTAACCTAAATGTGGAGGCTGCGAAATTACCCGCAATCAATCGAAACAGCGAGCGACGTCCCCGTGTGCGGAACAGCTAATAAGACACGGACGGAATTAAATCAGTTTTCACTTGCACGGTTAAGTATCTGATCAGTGGGCTAGAGGAGGCTGGACAACCCAACCCCGCTTCTCCAAGTGCTCCAGGCTCTGCCTTGCCAGAAAAGTGACTTCCAGATCCACAAACCCTTCTACCTGCTAGTGGAAGTGCAATAAGTCCCCCCCCCCCCATAAATATATTTATAAATAGATACGCGCATAAACACCCTCTCTCGTCTATAGAGAGATATACGTTCTTTGTACTGTATGTTTGAGAAAGCACAGAAAATGGACATTAGATGCAATTCGGATGCTGATGCTGCCAGGCTGGCGAAGACCCTCCACCCAGAAGGAAGAGACAGTAAAGATATTGAAGGCAAGAGTTCAAATCCCCCTCTGAAGGAGCAGCCGGGGCCTTTCTCTGCAACCGACTCGGCTGACAACTGCACCAACAGCGACTCTCTCTCTTCTGACCCGGATTACTGTAGGAGAATTCTTGTTAGAGGTAGGATATATCGACATTGGGTGTGGGGAGGGGGGGGGGGACTATTTCTTTTTGGCTTGTTTTATAGAAATAAGCAAAAGTGTCAAAGCCTTGCAATTTAGGCATCCAGCCCCTTTTGCACTGGCTTCTTCGGTCCGGTGCCTTCGGTTGCAGGGAGGGGAAAAAAAAGTTGATTCGATATATTTGATTTCGTTCAGGCGGTAGAGGGGATATTTTTATTCCAATTAAATCTAAGAGGCAACTTTTAACATTATTGTGCTGTTTTTGTGTCCAGCAAGTTGCTGTAACAGAGTATTTCCCAGTAATTGCGTTCTTAGACTGTATTCCTAAAGTGAAATTGTCTGGGAGATGGGGGGGGGAAAAAATCTTGCAATTATTTTTACTGCATTTGGATATTTCATAGGTCTATGTTTTATTTCAAAATTAAAAAGGCGACGAATTATTTTTTTTTAAACGGCTGCACTGATGAAAATTACAGTTAAAAACAAATAGCTCTGGAAATAATATTTAAAGATTCTGGCTAGTACGAAGGGGTCGGGAAATTTTTGAACGTTGCAGTTAAAATAGATTTCGAATTTCTTTTATAACATATGTAGGAAATTACATATTTAAAAGAAAATGTTTCAACTCCAGTTTCTTGTATTTGCCTGAATTTTTACAGACCAAAATATTTTGGGGAAAAATAGTAGCGTCTCATGCACTTTTCTAAATTATTTGATGGAAGTTTTAAATAGGAATTATCTATACACATATATCTGGTGGACGTTTTAAAAAATGAATTTTAAAAATAGGGCAGTGCAGGCCTAGCAAAGTAATGAATCCTTTGGCGACCGTTTGACCTGAGAGAAAGGTCACCGCAAAATAATGTGCTCTGCCCTGATTCAAAGCCCTCACGCCAAAGGAAATGATGGTTCAGATGCTTGTAGTGAAAAATGAATATTTATCAGAAGTTTACCTAACCTCTTTCTTTCCTTGTAAAATATAGACCTGTTTATGATCGCATTCGCTGGCATATAGGAACGGAAGCCCTTCGTTTTCTTCTTTTTTATGCCAGCAGATTTTAATTTTGCAAATCATTCTATAAATAAATCTAAGGTACGATTAAATCGAACAAATTATTATAGGCTCAGCATGTTTCAAAAATCGTGGAACCGGCCTTTGAGCGACCGGGGAGGTTGATAAACCAACCCATAACCAAGCAAGGCCCACTAGGATTAGACATAAAAAATAATTAGAAAACGAACTCGTTCCGAAGCTCCAGGTGCAAATTAAGCATAAGCACCCCATCCATTTACTACTGGGGCAGAAAGTCCTTGAATACCGGAGAAATGCAGCCCGTATGGTGGTGGGGGGGGGGGGGGGTCTGAGTTTTAGGACGTTGTTGAAGGCTGACCTACCGTCACGGTCAAACTCTTGTCACTTCCCAGTCGTTAAAAATAGTATTTTGCTGGTTAGTTTGCAGCCCGCCTACATTTATTTTTTTGATCGCTTTTCCTTTACCAGATGCCAAAGGTTCTATCAGAGAGATTATTCTGCCTAAGGGACTGGATCTGGACCGGCCTAAGAGGACCCGAACCTCCTTCACGGCCGAACAGTTATACAGGCTGGAGATGGAGTTCCAGCGGTGCCAGTACGTGGTGGGCAGGGAAAGGACCGAACTGGCCAGACAGCTCAATCTCTCCGAAACTCAGGTAAGGCGCAATGCCTAGACTTTACGTTCACGTCTTCAAGGAGCATAACACGCAAAAAAATCTCTCTCTCTCTCTTTCTCTAGCAAAGAGAGAGAGAGAGAGAGAGCGCAAATGGCCAATAAAACCAAAGTGGGATTGTTAGTTTTTACTTGATGGTACTATAGTAGGGATACTGTGACTTCCAACAGATATAAATGAACTGAACACGTGCACGCAAAGAAAGTGAGACAAGCAAAGTTAGGTGGGCTCTTAAGACAGACTCCGAGACACACAGGTATCACTCAGTTGATGAAAAGGATGAAATTTAGAAATTCGTTCACACACAGAATTACTCACAGTCCCATATATTCTCATACAGACACAGCACAGACGTTCTCTGTACCGCCTGTGTGCATTTTCTGTGTGCATCCATGTTGTAAATATGCACACGTATATACATGACACTTTAAATCACGCATTCACCAAAATCAAGAGAGCCGCACCAGACACATTTTGGGCATAAACGCTGTACATACTGGTGAATTTGGGCTTTATTTGTAGCCGTCTGTGTCCCTCCGCCAACATACACTACATAGGAGCCGACTCTGTGGGTGCTGTGGATGCTTGAGCACCCCCAATATTGAGAAAATTCCTTGTATGTGTCCAGGGAGGGGTTATTTCCACTAGGCTTAGCACCCCCAATAATTTTGAAAAGTTGGCTCCTATGCATACACATATGTAGAGTGAAGGCAGAGAGTCTCTCAGATACATGTTGAAGTGCTGGAAAATAAAGGAAAGGAAAAAAAATGACTTGAAAGGACATATCGCCCCCTCCCTCCCCCCCCCCCCTCAATATCCAAACTAGAATGGAACGCGGCAAAGTGAAAAAAATCTTTCAGGAAATTTTACTCCTGCGGTCTATCCAGGACATTTCCTGAGCGACCTTCAGAAGGAGAAAGTGCAGGAAGGCACAGAAGTGTCCCCAGCTAGGATTCTGCACTTAAACTAGACGCAAAAATCAGAATTCTTCATATCCCGATTCTCTAAAGAACGAACTGTAACTTGCAAATCGAAACTAAAGGGAACTTTTGCTTGGTATTTACTAAACTGTTTTTTTTTTATGAGGGGGTTGGTTAGTTATGTTCTATTTTCATTTTACGTGAAATCAAATGAGATTAGCGCACTTGCTGAGTAATAACTTAGATATATGAATGTGAGAGTGTCATTAAGGCAGAGTTCAAACTGAGACAGAGGCGTTAGTATTTTCAGAAGAGGTAATTTTGTCTCTTCTGTGTGATCGTGGAATACAATGAAAGGATTAGGTCATGATGACGATGCCACATTTTAAAGCACCAGCAAGAAAAAAAAAAAACCAACTAAACTTTCTTGGTGTTTTGAATCGCTGCCTCGTGATGGCCTTAAACCACGCAAATTCTTACGACGATCTGTTTCACATTTACAAAAACGTTTCAGATTTAGTGCACGTTTCGTTTCTACTTAAGATGAAAATGTGGAAAGCTTCTTGGCCTATAATATTTGGAAAAGTGTGTGTGTGTGGGGGGGGGGGGGGGGGGCAAAAGACTGTTTGTGTTTTTAAACAGAGAATGGAAAGGAAGAACCCGAAGTAAAAGTTTCCCTCTGTTTCTCCAAGTTCTTATTTAAAATTAAACGCTTAATGCTAATTCCCAATTTCCAATGTATTTATGGATGGAATCTGAATTTAAAAATATGGAGGCAAAACAGATCTTGCAGTGTCGGCCACGCGCCCACTAAATCCAGCCTGTAAGTGGTTTAAGGAAGGGGGTCACTGTGTGAAATCCACATTTAGTAGACGTGCAATAACCTGCCTCTGCTTGCATTTTGAATCCGTTCACATAAATATTTGTGAAAACTCTGTAGCTAGAGGTCAGTCGCCCAGTTTTGAAGTCTTTTGCTTTGAAATCAAAATCAAACACCAAATTGAGCCGTAATCCCCCTTTTCCCCCGTTCTCTTTCTATACGGAGAAATGTAATTTCTTGAGAGACAGGGCATGTTTCCCTATAACAGAACACATGTGGTCCCTTCCTCGGATATAAAGAAAAGGACAGTACGAACCTTTTGCAATTTTCATCTCCAACTGAAAATCTGGAAGCTGTTGGGGTAGTGACCCCCTTTAACAAAGAGGGAAACTCCCTGCCAGATTAAATGAAGGATTTTAGGAGTTTCACAGCTCCAGAAATGTCTGTGATTAAAGGAAAGCTTTGCGGGACGGCGGGAGGGAGGCCGACTGCATCCGGTTAACAGTCGCTGGTCTTAATTTAAAACGTTTATTCTAAGGATATATTGGGGTCTCTAGCTTGCAAACCCCGTGAGGGTGTCAGCTTGAAGCTTTCACATTAACAGATTCACAGACATGATCTTGCAACCGTTTGGTGTGGCAGGTGTAAACTTTCCCTCTTTTCTTCTGGTGACCGGGGACTTTGCGTGTTTTCGGGACAGGTTTTGACTAGCGCTTTTTCTTTTGTCCTTGCAGGTGAAGGTTTGGTTCCAGAACAGAAGGACTAAGCAGAAGAAAGACCAAGGCAAGGACTCCGAGCTGAGGTCTGTGGTGTCAGAGACAGCCGCCACCTGCAGCGTCCTCCGCCTCCTGGAACAGGGGCGACTGCTGTCCCCGCCGGGGCTACCTGGGCTCCTGCCTCCCTGTGCCACCAGCGCCCTGGCCTCGGCCCTCAGGGTGCCCACCATGGCCGGGAACAGCACAGGAACCGCGGGGACCTCTCCCCACCCTGCCGGCCCTCCCCAACCAGGACTGCAAGCCTCCACCCCAGGCCACGGCATCTTCAGCCTCCCGGTCCCCTCTCTGCTGGGCACTGTGGCCAGCCGCCTCTCCTCCAACCCCCTCACCATGGCTGGCTCCCTGGCAGGGAACCTGCAGGAACTATCTGCTCGCTACCTGAGCTCCTCGGCCTTTGAACCCTACTGCAGGACCGGCAGTAAAGAAAACCTGGAGAAAAAGGCACGGGACTGACATTAAGTATTCTATCATGTATTTATATTTATAGGTTTCTATATACACACACTTATGTATTTGTGTATATGGCAGGTGTGTGTCTGTGCATATACACGTACAAACACGGCACAGGCACACACACGCACATTGTGATTATATTTATGGAAATAGCTTGGAAAGACCCCCCCCCCCCCCCAACGCCCACCCTAAAATCCCTTCTTTCGTAGAATCTTTAAATCCACGCCTGATACATAATGACTGGAAGTTATGGCCACACTCAAGACCTATGTGGCATTTTCTGTGGGGAGCGGGTTCTCTTAGCTGTCGCCGATAAACGTGTCGCGACTCAGATGCAAGCAGTGGAAGTTGCTGGGGAAAGACCCCGATTTCAGCTTGAAATAGATTCAACCTGGGCAGAGCGGCAGCAGCAGCCCGCTTTCGAGAGGAGTCAGCTCAGGGGGCCAGGGAGCATGGGGACACATAGATTGGGGCCAAATTTTATCAATTCCATTCTGTCCTTTCATATTCAAAAACGGACACTAGCTTTTCACACTTTTTATTAAGTTTTCACACTTTTTTTTGCAGAACACGTCTTGCGAAATGCATCATAATTTTGTTTGTTTTGGGTTCATGTTCACTAGCTGTACGCATCTATTTTTTTTCCTGACTTTTTTTTTTAAGTAAATGGATTCTTTACTCTTGAAAGGTAAATAAACGAAAACAAAGCAGAAAAGTAAGATGATACTTTTTTAAAATAATCAGACTAACAATACATATTTGAATTAGCTTTGGAAGACCAGAATTTTCTTCCTCAGATCAGGACAATATGGCTCATCTTATGATTTATTTCGTTTGGGTTCTATTTATTACCTTTATAAGATGACCAACACCGCAACCAGCCCTAGCTTCGTTGGGGCAGAATTACACTTGAGAAGTATCAGACTGTCTTATCTTCTGGTCCAAGATTTCTGTTCTATTCTATCTATATTTTTACACCGTCAACACTCAGATAAGGACCTCAGCATCTGAGGGATGTGATATCAAGAGCAGATTCATAAGCAATCACATTAATTTTCAAAACAAATATGTTTTCAAGGCCTTTCTAAAACATAGGTAGGATGGAACTCGGCTTAGCTCAGGAAGCAAAGCGTTCCAAATCCTTGCACCTTGAAATGGGGAAACGAACAGACTTTAAGTGAAGGGTATTTGAAACTTGCAGAAAAACAGAATTATGCTTATAAGGAGGGAAAGCAAGTAACTCTCCCTGAATTTTGGCCATAAATTGATTTAAACACTAAACTGCCAAGTTAAACGTAATACTTTATTACAGATAAACCAATGGAGGTCTGTCAGAAAGCCTAGCAGCAATGTCAAACTTACATTTGCTAATCAATGTTTTCCCTCAAACTTTCGGGGATTTTTTCCTTATAACCCCCCCCCCCCCCCCAGACACACATGAAATAGGAAATAATCCAGCAAAGACTCACCAGGTCCTCATGACCTGCAGCCAGTGCTCATCCTCTGGAATTCGTTGCCAGAGAATGTGGTAAAAAGCCGTTAGCTTAGCAGGGTTTTAAAAAGATTTAGATAATTTCCTAAAAATTCACAATCCATTATTAAGATGGACTTGGGAAAATCCACTGCTTATTTCTAGGCTAAGCAGCTTCAAATCTGTTTTACTGTTTTCGCCAGATTGTGACCTGCTTTAGTCTCTGTTGGAAAATTGATACTGGGCTTGATGTCCCAGTGTGGCAATGCTTACGTTCTTATGCTTTTTAGCTTTGAAAATATTGTTGCATATTAATAGTAATTTTCCAGGATCCCAGATCTCCTGGATATTGTACATTTCCGAGTCTCACCTGATACCTTACCGCCATCTGCTCATACAGATCCCAAACGGGTGGTCCCCATGAAATCATCCCCAAAATAATGTTACTAAAATTGTTAAAAACGGCTAAATGTAAACGCATTAATATTATCAGAAAGGAAAAGTATCATCCGAAGGGATGGGTCAATAATCTAGACAGACCTCACCGTACACAAATGCTTTCTACCAATAGCTACATTAAAAAAAAAAGTTCTAATGCTTTTTTTTTTCCTGCTCCGCTTTCTTTCCCATCTAAGATTTGAAGGTTATGTAGTGGTCGGAGTCTCCCTTTTCAAATATTCGTCCCTTTTCAGTTTGAAAGGTGTTTACAAGTTATTGCTGGGCGGGGAGGGGGGTTGAACAGTAAAGGCAGACAGGTTTAAATCATCTCATTTCAGCTGCTTTAAAAGAATCGAACAAGGAGAATAAATTAACACAATACACAAAAAAGCTATAAAAAAGATTTGACAGAAAATGCGCGTCCATTTATTACAGATTTCTTGTTTTGTTTTTGCAATAAACGAAGAACTATAACACAGATGTGCTTTCCTCCCCCCCCCCCCCCCCACACAAATAGTCCTTCCAAATAAAGTGAGTATAATTTAATAAAAACGAAATTAATTATAAGGATCATTTCGCTTTTTTTTTCCTTTAACAAAATCAATCTCTATACATGTGGAGGTGTTTTGTGCTTTTTTTCTTGTGTGGTCTTAGTCTGAGAAAGTACTTCGAGAGAGTACCACAAACCGAGCTCACATTTTGATGCCTTACCCAAAGGAGGTAAAATCCGCCACAAAGGGCAGCCTGTTCTCATTCATTAGGGTATTGCTTTGGGACTTTTGTGTGGTGCTTTTCAGGTTGTATAATTACCGGGCATCCAAGTCTAACCTCAGACAAAAGGGAAGGGAAGGAGCGGAGTGACTGGAGCAGTTCAAGAATTTGAGGGAAACGAAACACGGACGAGAGTTTAGGGAATCTAGGCTCAAGGGGGTGGGGGGGACTGGGGGCTAACGAATGGGTGATCACGGGGTAATTCCGTGCATTTGGCAAAAACTTACAGGGAAAGATGCAGGTCGTGTGATTTTAGGGAAGACGTGAAAGAAAAAGCCCGTTTCCGCTGCTTGTGGAAGGGAACTGTTAGACCAGCCCTGCTCTGTGGCCAGAGCCGTGGGAAAGCCTGGGAGGAGAGTGGACACACGCACAGCCAAAAAAACCACAAAAACCCGCTTTCCTTTTGCAAACGCTGGTCATCAGATCGAGAAAAAATAAATTCCGCCTCAGAAGTGGACGCGGGGGGAGGAAAGACCACTGGAAGATGGTTTTTTCAAAGCCAGAAGAAAGTTTCCTGAATTAAAAAAAAAAAACCCCGGCTTTGCAAAAACCCAGCTTTGATGGTCTAATTTCTACCACTGTTTTAGATGTTTAGTGATATGTGATGAGAAAGATAAATACCAATAGGATAAGAAAAACGTTACATTTATTATAAGATAATTTTGAATTCACCCATTCAATATCAACAATATAGCATAGGTAAATTCACAGACAGGGTTTTCAAACATTTCATCTTTTTGAGCTTTTCGCCCTCCAACAAGCAGCTCAGCCGAAGTTTCATTTTGTTGCAATTATTCGTTACTGTTAATATTTTGGGTAAAAAAACCTTTGACCTTAATAAATTCCGAACACTTTAGGCTGCAGTAAAAATGTCAGAGGTCACAAGTAATTGCAATGCCCAGGTCAAGACTTGACTTGATTTGCCATGAGGTGTGGTCCAGTCAAGTGATTATTAAGCCATGTGAACCGGCTCTGCCCCAGACTCCAGGAGATAGGAAGTCACCCGATTTCCCTGTCGTTTGCGTGAGTACTAATCCCGGCTCTGCCCCACTCTCCAGCTATTTTTTTGCTCTGTAAATCTATGGACAGCAGAGACGGGAGAGTTGTCCTAGGGTCTTGAACCCAATCAAATGGAAGCGAGTTATTACAATGTCTCTCCCCTACCCCACATCACCAGATTTTTCAAAGCAGGATAAACCTGACAGCCATTGCTTTTAAACCCCCATACAATTCAAAAAGAATGAATGCAAGTTTTAGGGCACCACAATCGTTTGATCTGTTAAGAGCAATCAAAGAAAGTTTATTTCTACATACTGGTGTGGCTGCACCAAACAAAATAGGCAGTTTCCTTAAATAAACTCCCATTTGAAGTGTTAGTTTAATGCAGAATAGGGCATTGGGGGGGGGGGGGGCAGAACCACATCCTGAGCCCCTATCGTGCGTTGGCACCTGAGCATGGCAGAAAAGTTATAACAGTTAATTTAAAGTGTTTTCATAACCAGAAGAGTATTCTGGAGAACGAATTTCAAAACCGTTTCAGTGCAGTGTTTTATCATGGAAATGGGGCTGCTTAGAAATTATAGGGGTTGAGTGGGGTTAAAATTTTATTTTGAGACTTTTCTGGGGCGAAATTAGGGTGGGTATGAAAACAAGACAGTATTTTTGCTTTCAGAAGGCTCTTTTTTTTTTTTTTTTTGCAAGTGAGGACAAAACAGATACAAATGTTGTTTTGCAGGTGGGGTTTTTTTTAAAAACCATTGGAACTGGGACTGACTTAATCATTAACCTCCCCCTTCCTTATATTTCTTACTCAAATATATTTCCTCCTTTTCAGGTGAACATGCCTTAAGTTTTAACCCTGCTCAGAATAATTAAACAACATGCAACTAACCCTGGTCATAGTAATTTAACAACATGCGAATTGGCAGTAAACAGTAGGCTGCAGATTTGTTTGATCACCACTCTTAACATAGTAACAACAAATATGAAAAGTAACACCCCGAGCTACACTTAAATTTAATTCAGTGTGTAATTAAACTCTGGAATTCGTTGCCAGAGAATGTAGTAAAAGCGATTAGCTTAACGGGGTTTTAAAAAGGTTTGGATGGCTTCCTAAAGGAAAAGTCCATAGACCATTATTAAAATGGACTTGGGGAAAATCCACTACTTATTCTAGGATAAGTAGCATAAAATGTATTGAACCTTTTCAGGATCTTGCCAGGTATTTGTGACCTGGATTGACCACTGTTGGAAATAGGATGCTGGGCTTGATGAACCCAATATGGCAATACTTATGTAGAACATACTTCTTCCCCCCAGCTACTTGTCTTGTCAGCTATGTAGCAAGTCTATCCCCGATTCATCGCCACCAATCCCAGGTCTCACAGCTCCGCCTTGACAGCAAGAGCCCTGGTGTAGGCATGTGCCTCCATGTCCGTTAACTGGGTCTTGTGACCCACCCCTTGCTTATTGTTATGACTCATCCTTCCATGAGTCACAACCCCCATAGCTCGGGTATCTGCCACATGAATCAAAGACCCCTACCCCCACCAGGTCCCAAATCTGTGGCCTACAACATCACCCTGAGGAATTAAGTTCAATAATTTCCTGGAAATCATTGAGAAAGAGATCTAGTCCTATATCAGATAAATTAATTTTATCCCTTCCACAAAACCCAGCACACCATGGATCAACCCAATCATGTTGTAGTTGGAAGCCCCCTACCCCTAGCCAACAGCCAAGACCCCCTTCTGTCTGTTGATTTTTGCCAGACTACGTGTCCACTTTCTCATGGCCCATCTGGCGGGCCTGGAAATTATATCTGACCAAACCACTCAAGAAGATGCATAGCAAGATAGTATAAATCTAAAATTGTCCTTCATAGTATCGAGTCTCTTTCCAGTCAAGTCGTCCACATCATTTCCTCCCAGGTGGTTTTTATTAATTTTATTTGTTACATTTGTATCCCACATTTTCCTACCTATTTGTAGGCTCAATGTGGCTTGCATGGTTACAGAAAGGTGATTAAGACTGCGATGTTAACAATTACAAGGTGATAGTATGATTAAAATGGGTCTATTGTGGTTCGCCCACACTGGGGGAACGAGCAACTGAAGGTTTGTGTTATATCCATGTTGTGTTTTAGTGATGTTGTGTTTCAGTGGCCGGGCGTTTATATTGGTTCTGTCTGGTAAGCCTTTCTAAAAAGATGAGTTTTAAAGTTTTTTTCCGGAAGTTTAGGTGGTTGCTCGTGGTTTTCAGATCTTTTGGTAATGCGTTCCGTAGTTGTGTGCTTATATAGGAAAAACTGGATGCGTATGTTGATTTGTACTTCAGTCCTTTACATCTTGGGAAGTGAAGGTTTAGATATGTTCTTGCTGATTCAAATGTACATCCTATATAATAAAACACACCTCCAACATTCTGAAGCTGACTGCATGGCTGAGGCATTCCTGCTCTCTGTATCCATCTCCTGAATTGACATCACATACTTCCGGGTTCGTCGCAAGCAGAAGTGACCAACCACACGAGGTTTCTCGGCTTCAGAATGTTGGAGGTGCATTCTATTAAATAGGATTGGTCAGTTCCTTTTCTATATAATAAAACACACCTCCAACATTCTGAAGCTGACTGCATGGCTGAGGCATTCCTGCTCTCTGTATCCATCTCCTGAATTGACATCACATACTTCCGGGTTCGTCGCAAGCAGAAGTGACCAACCACACGAGGTTTCTCGGCTTCAGAATGTTGGAGGTGCATTCTATTAAATAGGATTGGTCAGTTCCTTGAAGCACAGCCAGAGCTCAGCGTCCTGCACAGTAATGCTCAGACACCAGAGAGAGAAAGAGGGGGGGGGGGTGTATCTCTGTCACACACACACACACTCTCTCTCTCTCACAGTCAATGTCTTTCTCTCTCTCTCACATACTCTATGTCTCACACTGTATCATATTCACTATGTGTCACACTGTCACTCACACACTCTCTTGGCCTCATATACTCAGTCTCACAGAGAGTCTGTGTCTCACACACACTCTCTCTCTCTCGCACACACTGTATCTGTGTGAAACACACACACACTCTCTCTCTCTCACTGTGTCTCACATATGCACTTGCACACACTCTCATTCTCACACACACACACTCTCTCTCACAGACACACTCGCACCCAGACTCACTCTCTCTCTCACACACACACACACTCGCACATTCACTCTCTCTCTCACACACAGTCACTCTCACATACACTCTCTCAAACATACACACTCCGAGGAAAACCTTGCTAGCGCCTGTTTCATTTGTGTCAGAAACAGGCCTTTTTTACTAGTAAGTACATAAGTATTGCCATACTGGGAAAGACCAAAGGTCCGTCAAGCCCAGCATCCTGTTTCCAACAGTGACCAATCCAGGTCACAAGTACCTGGCAAGATCCCAAAAAAGTACAAAACATTCTATACTGCTTATCCCAGAAATAGTGGATTTTCCCCAAGTCCATTTAATAATGGTCTATGGACTTTTCCTTTAGGAAGCCGTCCAAACCTTTTTTAAACTCTGCTAATCTAACCGCTTTTACCACATTCTCTGGCAATGAATTCCAGAGTTTAATTACACGTAAAGTGAAGAAATATTTTCTCTGATTCGTTTTAAATTTACTACATTGTAGCTTCATCACATGCCCCTTAGTCCTAGTATTTTTGGAAAGCATAAACAGACACTTACATCTACCCGTTCAACTCCACTCATTATTTTATAGACTTCTCATTGGTAGGTTGATCAGGTCGGTCATGTAGTATTTCATGAACCAGGGTGCATACTGTGAAGGCGATACGTTCTTTGATTGGTAGCCAGTGTAGTTTTTCGCAAAGGGGTTTCGCGTTTTTCAAATTTTGTTTTACCATAGACAAGCCTAGCTGCCGTGTTCTGACCGGTCTGGAGTTTCTTTAATATTTTTTAGTTTGGATGCCGAGGCTTGAATCTCACATTATATAGAAGTGGGAGCAACTGCCTTCATCTCATGCCTCACTCCTCGAACCAGGAAATCTGAATCCTCCGATGCACTGTGCCCAAATGGATACTGCCCGGCATATGCCCAGCTCTGTGGCCAGCCCAATGAATATATGAATGTCCAATTATTCAGACAGAGCACACTCGGCCAAGCAGCATCTGGGGAAAAAACACTAGTCATGGGAGAAAGGCAACTGATGCACAGGGAAAATTAGTGATAGAATCCAAGCCATCAACAGAGAGAAGAACAGAGCAACAGGCTCATAAAGATCATGAAAACGTGTGGAGAAGTGATCCCAGTCAAGTTGATAATGTATCCTAAGGTAAATCCGAAAATCCTCTCCCAAGCCACAAGGCAGACTAGGAAGGATGAATATTTTTATTTATTTGTTACATTTGTACCCCACATTTTCCCACCTATTTGCAGGCTCAATGTGGCTTACATAGTACCGTAAAGGCGTTCGCCAGTCGGTTGATAACAAATAACAAGGTTATATTGTGGTTGAACGAGGTAGTTGTGTATCAGGCATCTTGTGGGTCGAAGGGTATTGTCCAGTACGATCGTTGGTTATGTTGTGTTGTTGGGTGTAGGGATTTACGTTAGATCGGTGGGGTAAGCCTTTTTGAAGAGGGTGGTTTTTTAGTGATTTCCTGAAGTTTAGACGGTCATGGATTGTTTTCACGGCTTTTGGGAGTCCATTCCATAGTTGTGCGCTTGTGTAGGCGAAGCTGGATGCATGGGTTGTTTTGTATTTGAGTCCTTTGCAGTTTGGGTAATGTAGGTTTAGGTAAGATCGTGATGATCTGATTCTGTTCCTGGTTGGTAGATCTATGAGGTCTGTCATGTATCCTGGGACTACGCCGTAGATGATTTTGTGGACCAAGGTGCAGATTTTGAAGACGATCGGTTCCTTGATTGGGAGCCAGTGTAGCTTTTATAATATAATCCTAAAGTGCTCTAGAGGTCCAACACTCTTAATGGTCTCATCACCCAACCCCACTGAACTGGCACTCGTCGCCACACCTATTCAAAAAAAATGGGTACCAAAATCCTTTCAATCCTCCTCTACCGCTGCAAACATTTCTTCAAGATTGCAGCAAATTGGTATTTGATTAAGACTACACCATCAGCATGAACAAGGAAGGACCAAGTGCAGATGAACAGACAGCTAGAAATGCCCTCACCAGGCCAACAGGGCAGGTACCAGTCCCTTAGACTCGCTTCAGCACAATAGACTGCCCAAAACTTGCTTGGTCAGTTTTGGAATGAGTCAGTTGGATATGAAGGATGTCGCTCTGCACCCCCGCATTCTCCAGAAGCAGACCCCCACCCCATAGAGCTCCTTTTACTCGGACCACCAACTCACTCACTCTAAATGCACCATAAAAGGCAGATGCAAACACAGCTCTGAACAATGCTGCCTCATATTCAGAGTACGCAATCGCAGGCACAACCTTCAACAAGGCTGCCACTAAGTAATGTGTGATTGGCTGGCTGGAATCTGACGCAGGAGGATGCATCCTACCCCAGCCCACAAACATACGTTGGACAGGGAAGATGGAAGCTGGATTCCCCAACCCAAAGCCTTACAGAAAAAAAGGCAAAGTCAGCCACCTGCCTGACCACCACACCCTTGGAATATCCCTGGGCCCTCATGTGTAACACATCCTCAGCCACTTTGGCATCTGACATCAGCCCCGAATCCCAACTCCCACAGTGTAGAAAGGACACAACTCGTTCAAAACTGGCAACATAAGCAGATCATGTAGCAGAGGCAAGAGAGTGTCCCAGCGTCACCCACACTTCTGATTGCCCAACTCCCAATGGTGGGATGGCATTGGTACGTACTCCTTGTCCGCTTCTGGTACGAGGGTCCGGAAATGCTGAAACTGGAAACGAGAAAGCGTATCAGCTATTCTGTTAGTGGCTCCTGGGCCGTGTCTAGCTCTAAGATAAATGTTAAGTGTCAACCAGCTTAATATTAATTCCCTGACCAAGGAGTTCACAAGCGAGCATCTAGCTACCTGCCTGTTCACCAGCTTGACCACCCCTTTGTTGTCACACCACACCAGTAATCGCTTGTCTCACAGTCTGTTAGGCCAAATTGCACAAGCCACAACAAAAGGAAAGAGCTCTAGAAAGGTAATATTCTTCATCAAACAAGCTTCTATCCAGGATGTAGGCCAAGATGCAGAACATCACAGACCACTACAGTATATGCTGAACCCCAAACCACCCACCACATCCGTGAACAATTTCAGGTCAATGTTGAACACCTCCATGCTCTGGAAAGCTAAAATCCCATTAACTCCAGCCACATCCTAAGATCCATCTGTATACCCGCGGATAAATGGACAAAATATTGAGGTTTCCTGACACAAGCAGTCACTAAGACCAGCCACCAAGAAAAGGCCTGGCCCATTGGAATGACCCTGTATGCAAAATTCAAGCTACACAGAAGGAATTGAACAGTATGAAGGGGGGCTTGCAGACCACAAAGAACAGATGCGTAAGTGCCCCTAATTGTTCAGCCTTGTCTTTAGGCAATCTGGTCACCATCTGCACCAAATCAATCTCTATACCCAAGAAGGTAATAACTGTGACCAGACCCTCAGTCTTATCTGCAGTCAAAGGTATACCAAAGTGGTTGGCTACATCTATAAGCCTATCACACTCGTTACTACCCACCATACCCATGAACAAAAAATCATCGAAATAGTGAACTGTGTTGACAAGGCCTGCCCTCTGGGCCACTACCCAATGGACAAAGGAGCTGAACAGCCCAAAGTACGCACAGGAAACTGAGCATCCCAAGGGCATGCACTTGTCAAAATACATCATCAAACCTAAATCCCAATAGTGGAAAGGAAGAAGGGTGAATCGGCAATAGCTGAAAGGTGCTCCAGTTCCACATCTATGGACCAAACCAAGAACACAACTCCTTTGGGATGCCATCATTGACCGACTGACCAACCAGATGAGAGAGGTTATGAATCATCTGAATTTCCATAGCTCCTTCTTAGGGATCCCTGCCAAAGGAGAAAGCATCAATACCAGAAGTCCTGTAGCCAAGAGGGCCAGCAATCTTGCCCAACCGGAGCTCCTACCCCATTTTGTTGGTCACAAGCTCTCTCAACTGCTTGATCAACAATGAATTGTGAACAACATTATTCATCAATGAATCCTAGAATGGTATAAGGAACCCTTCAGTGAAACCTCTCTCCAGCATCCCAGCTGTCTCTCTATCAGCGTAATGCTGTAACCACGGTTGCATAGTGGCAATCCATATTGGGGTAAGTGCTCTCTGAATGGGATTATTGCTTTCCCAAGGGGGTAGGTCTGTCAGCTCCTCTCTTAGGGCATTTGGTGGCTGCATATCCCTGACCACAGTGAAAACATATATCGGAGCCGGCTCCTGATCCATAGGTACCTTCTCCAGTTCCAGGGGAATGAAAGGAACAGTTGACCCTGAAGTAGATGGCCCTGCTTGTCTCATACTGGTCATGCCAGTCCCACCTGATTGAGGGGCCATGTGTGTGAGCACATGACGTGCAGGTTTTCTTCCATCTTGTCACAGAAGGCCTCATTGTAGTTCAACCATGACCATCCGCCATACCGCTGAAAAGCAACAAGCACAGTGTTGACATAAGACAACACAAGACCACTCTGATCCAGGTCCATATGTCCTCACACACTTGCCAAAATGTGGGAAAGAATGCATCCAGTTAACGATATTCCTGGCTAACCTCTTCTCTTTCCTGACATCACCCTGCATCTTTTGACATCTTCTTTTTCTTCCTACAAATCCTACCCTCCATCAGTTTAAAAACATTAATATACACCCTCTTCCTTATCTTCCTATTCAGGGTGCAAGGGACCTGCTCCAACAATTCCGACAATGCCACCAGAGCATGTGGTCCTCTAGCCTCTTTACCCTCCCCTTTCAGGGTCCCAGATGACAGCCTGGCTACATCCAAAGAGGAAGAGGAGGCAGATCACAAAGAAGAAGAAGAAGGCAAAGAGATCCTATGCTTTTTTCCCTTCCTTCTTCCCTTCTTAGCACCTCAATCATGCTTTGCAGATTTTTACGGTCTTTCACCAGGTCTAGATGTACTAGCTCCTGCCATAGTTGTCCCAGATGTAACAGCACAGTCATCATCATCTGATCCCTGAGGAGGGTCCCTCAATGATGCAATGGCCCCTTCGTCTAGCAAGACCACACCCTGGCAAGCCGCTTGTACGGAGTGCTTCAGGCTGGTGGCTTGCCACCAGATCCCTTGTAGCCGCTATTCTGCTTGTAGAAGGTTCCTCGCTGGGGACCATTCATCCCTGATCATCAGTCAGAGGCATCTGTAAAGACATAAGGGAGACACTAGCAGAATCGGCTCCAGGTTCCCCCGCTCAAGCCCATGCCACAATGAATGCCTCTCCCCCTCCTATAACCCTGGGCTGCTCCAGTCCTAAAGGTTGGGGCACCATAAATGTTAACCAAGGTCCAGCCAGGCCTATTGGATGTAGGACAACCAAAGGAGGCTAATAGTACTGCTGCCACTTGCCCATGACCTGAGCATCCTGTTGTGGCACCTGTGGCTAACCCATCAACATGCTGGGAGATCCCACACACCCACCATTGGGCTCAGAAGACATAAAGGAGGGCTGAGACACAGTAGCAGGAACCTCCTGAGTCCCACCTTTGGCTGGATTTGAAACCCCAAACCCCTGGATACTGCACTCAACTCCCAAAACCTAATGGCCAATGCTTCAAAGCTGGAGGGGGGGGGGGGGGGGAGAGAAGGACAGCAACAGCTGGATATGCAGAAGCAGTGATCCCAGGAGAGGGTGCCAAGGGCTGCACAGGTCCTGCAGTCCCAGGGGGCACCAAGGTCAGCCTGGGATAGCTCTGCGAAGAACCAGCAGCCTGCAAAGATGGAGCAGACTCAGCGAGAGAACCCACCCCATCCAGGCCGTGACCTTCCTGACTGCAAGACCTTCTGTATGGAACCCATCAACGAGATACATCTCTGACCATGCTTGGAGCCCAATGTCATTGTATTTGTTATCAACCAACTGGGAAAACGCCCAACGGTACTATGTACGCCACATTGAGCCTGCAAATATATGGGAAAATGTGGGATACAAACAGTGGTGTGCTGGTAAATTTTTAACAACAGGCTCTCTCCCCGGGTATAGCCAGCCCTGCCGAGACTTACAAGGGTGGCCTCGCAAGACTTCAGTGGAAGTCTCATGAGGCCGCTGCTGGAAGTCTTGGCAGCCATTTTTAAAGAGCGATGCAGCAGTGGGAGGGTCAGCGCCGGCAGCGGGCAGGAAAGACTGTGGATCTTTCCTGCCCTGAAGAATCCAGTAGAGCACCAGGGTGGCTGCCTTCAGGTATGTGCTGGGATCCTGCACATCTTTTCCGGAGATGGGAAGGCGGTAGAACGAGAGGACATGAAATGAGATTGAAGGGGGGCAGACTCAAAAAAGATGTCAGGAAGTATTTTTTCACGGAGAGGGTGGTGGATGCTTGGAATGCCCTCCCGCGGGAGGTGGAGGAGATGAAAACGGTAACGGAATTCAAACATGCGTGGGATATGCATAAAGGAATCCTGTGCAGCAGGAATGGATCCTCAGAAGCTTAGCTGAAATTGGGTGGCGGAGCAGGTGGGGGGAAGAGAGGTTGGTGGTTGGGGGGCTAGGATAGGGGAGGGCAGACTTATACGGTCTGTACCAGAGCCGGTGATGGGATACGGGACTGGTGGTTGGGAGGCGGGAAATACTGCTGGGCAGACTTATACGTTCTGTGCCCTGAAAAAGACAGGTACAAATTCAAGATATGAGTTTATCTTGGGCAGACTAGATGGACCATGCAGGTCTTTTTCTGCCGTCATCTACTATGTTACTATGTTCAACAACCGGTTCACAAAATGCTACAAAAATTAACAACCGGCTCTTGTAGGCCAGTGCGAGCCGTCTTCAGCACACCACTGGATACAAATGCAACAAATAATAATATTAATAATGGTCTCAATGTCTATTACCACACAGGCGCTCACATGATTTTCACACTGGTAAAGGAGGTTCCAACACAGGGGAAACACCCACCTGCTCTGGGCTCCCATCCTCATTGAAGGAGTCGCTGGCCCTGAGGGAGACCTCCTCATTGGCCAAATCTTCAGCCGCTGCCTCTGAGGAGCATTAAGCCACCTAGGAGGGATTGCATTCAATATTCAGCAACCAGCCCACCCCTTTGTCACCCACCCAATAGGGGATCCACGAGTTCAGCATGCATAATTGGATAATGCAGGGTTAACACAGGAGTCCTTAGCCTCTCTAAGGGGCCCTTTTACTAAAGGGTTGCCAAGTGGCCCAGCACTGTTTATTTATTTGTGCATTCTTGTATCCCACTATTCAAAGTGGCTTACAGTTTACATTTTGGTGGAGTTACAATAGTGTTGTGCAATGTGGAGAGGGCATCTCCAGTTCGTGTGGTTATTCAAAGAGTTTTTGAAGAGATAGAGGGAAAGGTAGTGGTAGCTTTTGCGTTCAGTTGTAGAGTTTGGGTGATGTTTATTCATATAGTTTTTGAAGAGGTAGATTTGAAAGGAAGACGACAATATCTCTGTGATTAGCGGTAGAATTTTTTGAAGAGGTAAGGTTTTCATTTCTTTTCTGAATTGAAGGAGATTTGTGATGCTTCTTACGGTTTTTGGTATCGAGTTCCATCATTTGAAACCCAGGTAGCTAAATCCTGGTGTGTAGATTTTATTTTTATTTGTTACATTTGTATTCCACATTTTCCCACCTATTTGTAGGCTCAATGTGGCTTACATAATACCGGAGAGGCCTTTGCAGGCTCCGGTGTGAACAGATACAGGGTGATGTTGTGGTAAGATCAAGTTCATGTGGCACAGCCACACTAGGGAATCGGAGAATGGAAGAGTTGTGTTATGTCCGTTACGTGCTTTAGTTTGGTTGTGTTGCAGAGATTAGGCATTTAAGTTGGATCGGTAGGGTATGCCTTTTTAAACAGGTTGGGTTTTAGTGATAGTTTTGTAGATGGTGTTTTTGCAGTTGGGTAGATGAAGGAGTAAGTAGTTTCTGTTTTCTGGGCTGGCATTTCTTGAGGATCTGTCGAGCAGGGACTGTCTCTTCATGTTCAGGTGTACAGCGCTGCATACGTCTAGTAGCGCTAGAGAAACGATAAGTAGAAGTAGTAGTAGTCTTTGGGATTCTGGAATCTTGCTACTCTTTGGGATTCCGGAATCTTGCTACTGTTGGGATTCTGTGCGGAATCTTGCTACTGTTGGGATTTTTTGTGGAATCTTGCAACTCTTTGGGATTCCGGAATCTTGCTACTCTTTAGGATTCTGCATGGAATCTTGCTACTCTTTGGGATTCCGGAATCTTGCTACTCTTTGTCCTTATGCCTTATTTGTCCTGTTTGTCCTGATTAGATTGTAAGCTGTGTCGAGCAGGGACTGTCTCTTCATGTTCAAGTGTACAGCACTGCGTACGTCTAGTAGTGCTATAGAAATGATAAGTAGTAATAGTAGTAGTAGGATGGTTCAATCATGTTAAGCACATATTTGGGTGCCATTCTTGAAGATTATGGTGCTCGCTTTGAAAAATAAGGAAAACTATTCCATAATTTCTAGCACACTGCTAACCTGGCAGTAATCGGGCATCACCATGCACTGCCCAGTTACTGCCAGGTTACTGTGGGAGCCCTTACTGCCACCTCAGGGACTGGCAGTAAGTGTTCCCTCTGCATTGCCATGCAATATGAATAATCTTACCGCGTGGCCATGTCTTTTTTAGGGTCTTTTTATCGGCTGCGGTAAAAAAGGCCCTGACGAGAAGCAAAAACAGCCTCCACCGCTACCGCATGGCCCTTTTTACTGTAGCTTGGTAAAAGACCCCTAAATCTAGATTTCAGTACACCTTAGTGGTTATCAATAGAAATCAAACAAAATAAAACATGGAAAAGAAAATAAGATGATACCTTTTTTATTGGACATAACTTAATACATTTGTTGATTAGCTTTCGAAGATTGCCCTTCTTCCTCAGATCGGAAATAAGCAAATGACACCCAACAAACAGGACTTAATAAGGTCTGGGTTTTCTAACCCATTATAAACCATAAAGCTGTATTTCTCTGTTTATTTCCCTCCTCTCACCTACCAACGCCCATCCTGTTAGAATATCAATGAAATGCTTTGATGTCCCCATGCATACCCCCACCCTCCCACTCTGTCAGACTGTCAAAGTAATGCTTTGATGTTTCACTTATACATACTATCTGCTACCACATTTGCTTATTTCCGATCTGATGAAGAAGGGCAACCTTCGAAAGCTAATCAAGAAATGTATTAAGTTATGTCCAATAAAAAAGGTATCATCTTATTTTCTTTTCCATGTTTTATTTTGTTTGATTTCTATTGATAACCTTTAAGAGTGGACTAACATGGTTACTTAAGTACACCTTAGTAAAAGGGCCCCTTATTAAACAAAACAAAATAATATTAAAAGAGGTATTTAAAACAATTATGAAAGGGTGACAGTCTAAAAACTATCTTACATAAGTACTTAAGTATTGCCATACTGGGACAGACCGAAGGTCCATCAAGCCCAGCATCCTGTTTCCAACAGAGGCCAATCCTGGTCACAAGTACCTGGCAGAAACCTAAAGAGTAGCAACATTACTACTACTACTACTACTACTATTTAGCATTTCTATAGCACTACAAGGCATACGCAGCGCTGCACAAACATAGAAGAAAGACAGTCCCTGCTCAAAGAGCTTACAATTCCATGTAGAACCCCAAAGAGTAGCAAGATTCTAGAATTCTAAAGAATAACAAGATTCCATGCAGAATTTCAAAGAGTAGCAAGATTCCATTCAGAATCCCAAGTACATAAGTACATAAGCATTGCCATACTGGGACAGACCAAAGGTCCATCAAGCCCAGCATCCTGTTTCCAACAGTGGCCAATCTAGGTCACAAGTACCTGGCAAGATCCCGAAACAGTACAATACATTTTATGCTGCTTATCCTAGACATAAGCAGTGGATGTTCCTCCAAGTCCATTTTAATAATGGTCTATGGACTTTTCATTTAGGAAGCTATCCAAACCTTTTTTAAAACCCGCTAAGCTAACAGCTTTTACTACATTCTCAGGCAATTAATTCCAGAGTTTAATTACACGTTGAGTGAAGAGATATTTTCTCTCAATTGTTTTAAATTTACTAGTTTGTGGCTTCATTGCGTGCCCCCTAGTCCTAGTATTTTTGGAAAGAGTAAACATGCAACTCTACCCGTTCCATTACACTCATTATTTTATAAACCTCTATCATATCTCCCCTCAGCTGTCTCTTCTCCAAGCTAAAGAGCCCTAGCTGCTTTAGCCTTTTCTCATAGGGAAGTCAACCCATCCTCTTTATCATTTTTGTTACCCTTCTCTGTACCTTTTCTAGTTCCATGGAGTGATACACTACTACTACTATTTAACATTTCTAAAGCACTACCAGGGTTACGCAGCGCTGTACAATTTAACAAAGAAGGACAGTCCCTGCTCTAAGGAGCTTACAATCTAAAGGACAAAAAGTGCAGTCAATCAAATTGGGGGCAGTCTAGATTTCCTGGATAGAGGTACAATGGTTAGGTGCCGAAAGCGACATTGAAGAGGTGGGCTTTGAGCAAGGATTTGAAGATGGGCAGGGAGGGGGCTTGGCGTATGGGCTCAGGGAGTTTATTCCAAGCATGGGGTGAGGCGAGGCAGAAAGGGCGGAGCCTGGAGTTGGCGGTGGTGGAGAAGGGTACTGAGAGGAGGGATTTGTCCTGTGAGCGAAGGTTACAGGTAGGAGCGTAAGGGGAGATGAGGGTAGAGAGGTAGTGGGGGGCTGCAGATTGAGTGCATTTGTAGGTTAGTAGGAGAAGCTTGAACTGTATGCGGTACCTGATCGGAAGCCAGTGAAGTGACTTAAGGAGAGGGGTGATATGAGCATATCAGTCTAGGCGGAAGATAAGACGGGCAGCAGACATCATAACATCCTTATTTTTGTTTTCCATTCCTTTCCCAATACCTAACATTCTATTTGCTTTCTTAGCCGCCGCCACCGCACACTGAGCAGAGAGTTTCAATTTATCAACAACGATGACATCTAGATCCTTTTCCTGGTTGGTGACTCCTAACGTGGAACCTTGCATCACGTAGCTATAGTTCAGGTTCCTCTTTCCCACATGCATCACTTTGCACTTGCTCACATTAAACATCATCTGCCATTTAGACGCCCAGTCTCCCAGTCTCATAAGGATCTCTTGCAATTTTTCAGAATCTTCTTGCTATTTAACAACTTTGAACAACTTTTTGCTGTCCTAAGACTTCAAACTCTGGTTGCTGGTTTTGAAATCTGCAGTTCTTGTGCTCTTTGAACTTTAAAGTGTACTCGAATGCTCCAGTATCAAGGTATCAATGCCAGAAGTGTGGAAACCACATGAGACCATTGCATGGGATTGGCAGCAGTGAGAAACTGAGGGGTCAGTTTGCTTCTGTTTGGGACTTCATAAAATTACCGAAGAGTCTCTGCACAGTACAAAATGTCCTCAGTAAGCCCTCTTTACACTGGGACTTAGCCCAATCTCCATTCACTAAGGGGCCCTTTTATTTATTTAGATTTTTGCTCACAACTTTTTCAGTAGTAGCTCAAGGTGAGTTACATTCAGGTACTCTGGATATTTCTCTGTCCCAGGAGGGCTCACAATCTAAGTTTGTACCTGAGGCAATGGAGGGTTAAGTGACTTGTCCAAGATCACAAGGGGTTTGAACTGGCCACCTCTGGAGTACAAGACTGGTGCTCTAACCACTAGGTCACTTCTCCACTGGCAACATTCCATCTAGAATCTCAAATAGTAGCAACATTCCCTGTAGAATCTTCAATAGTAGTAGCAACATTCCATATATTTATTTATTTCAGTAGGAGCTCAGGGTGAGTTACATTCAGGTGCTCTGGATGCTTCTCTGTCCCAGGAGGGCTCACAATCTAAGTTTGTACCTGAGGTAATGGAGAGTTAAGTGACTTGCCCAAGATCACAAGGAGCAGCAGTGGGATTTGAACCGGCCACCTCTGGACTGCAAGACCAGTGCTTTAACCACTAGGCCACTCCTCCACCTCAAAGAATCTTGTTACTCTTTGGGGTTCTACATGGAATGTTGCTACACTTTGAAATTCTGCATGGAATCTTGTTATTCTTTAGAATTCTAGAATATTTATTTATTTAGATTTTGCTCACACCTTCTTCAGTAGTAGCTCAAGGTGAGTTACATTCAGGTACTCTGGATATTTCTCTGTCCCAGGAGGGCTCACAATCTAAGTTTGCACCTGAGGCAATGGAGGGTTAAGTGACTTGCCCAAGATCACAAGGAGCAGCAGTGGGATTTGAACCGGCCACCTCTGGACTGCAAGACCAGTGCTTAACCTTTATGTGGCTATGCAAAGTCCCAACACTTAAAATGAGTGAAATAAAAAGTATAACACATGCTCAGGATGTGCTGCCTATGTGATGGCAAGAAGTCAAAAACGCTTGTCCACACTGAAATCAACCCAGTGCCTCTACTACTACTACTTATCATTTCTATAGCGCTACTAGACGTACGCAGCGCAGTACACTTGAACATGAAGAGACAGTCCCTGCTCGACAGAGCTTACAATCTAATCAGGACAAATAAGGCATAAGGACAAAGAGTAGCAAGATTCCGGAATCCCAAAGAGTAGCAAGATTCTGCCCAGAATCCCAACAGTAGCAAGATTCCGGAATCCCAAAGAGTAGCAAGATTCCGCGCAGAATCCCAACAGTAGCAAGATTCCGGAATCCCAAAGAGTAGCAAGATTCCGCGCAGAATCCCAACAGTAGCAAGATTCTGGAATCCCAAACACTACTACTACTACTTATCATTTCTAAAGCGCTGTACACTTGAACATGAAGAGACAGTCCCTGCTCAACAGAGCTTACAATCTAATTAGGACAGACAAACAGGACAAACAAGAGATAAGGGAATATTAAAGTGAGGGTTCTGAACAAGTGAATAAGGGTTAGGAGTTAAAAGCAGCATCAAAAAGGTGGGCTTTTAGCTTAGATTTGAAGACGGCCAGAGATGGAGCTTGACGTACCGGCTCGGGAATCTATTCCAGGCATATAGTGCAGCAAGATAAAAGGAACGGAGTCTGGAGTTAGCAGTGGAGGAGAAGGGTGCAGATAAGTGAGATGTACCCAGTGAACAGAGTTCTCGGGGAGGAATGTAAGGAGAGATGAGAGTGGAGAGGTACTGAGGAGCTACAGAGTGAATGCACTTATAGGTCAATAAGAGGAGTTTGAACTGTATGTGGAAACGGATAGGAAATCAGTGAAGTGACTTGAGGAGAGGGCTAATATGAGCATAACGACACTGGCGGAATATTAGTTGTGCAGCAGAATTTTGAACAGATTGAAGAGGAGAGAGATGGCTAAGTGGGAGACCTGTGAGAAGCAAGTTGCAATAGTCTAAGCGAGAGGTGGTAAGAGTGTGGATGAGGGTTCTGGTAGTGTGCTCAGAAAGCAAAGGGCGAATTTCCAACACATAAACCACCCTGCTCCATAGGAAATGATGGGGAAAACAGCAGCAAAGCACAGAGAAAATTAAGAAAAAGAAAAGCATGAGGGTTTAGACAGGGAGAAGAAAGCAGGATGATGTGCCTTCTTATAAAAGCTGCCTTTCTGATGATGGAACGAAGATAGGACAGAATGTTCTGGGCCACAGGTTTTGCTCTCTGTAGTTCAGAATGGCCAATGGCTAGCTCCATGCTGTCTTCCCTCATTCCTCAGGTCTCTCTGGTACATAAATGTGCAGGCAGTGTGACTTGTGTGTTGGGTCTCCAGAGCAGCAGTGTCCCAATGCAGATGCAGTGTTGGTCATGCCAGTGTCTTATTCCACGGTCACCTTCAAGTCTGTACCTCTCTGCAGCAACAACACCCCGATGCGTTAGACCAGTGTTTAAAATTGACTGGACACGGTACCATGTTACGGCACAGGATAGTTGTGATTGTTAGATATACGCATCAAGACTCCTGAGGCTGGCACATATGTGCTGAAACACGGTACCGCGTGGAGTCATTTTTAATAAACCTTAAATAAAGGGGAAGGGGAAGGGGAATGGAACTTGATATACTGCCTACCTGAGAGTTTTGCAACTACATTCAAAGCGGTTTCCATATATTCAGGTACTTATTTTGTACCAGGGACAATGGAGGGTTAAGTGATTTGTCCAGAGTCACAAGGAGCTGCAGTGGGAATCAAACCCAGTTCCCCAGGATCAGAGTCCACTGCACTAACCACTAGGCTACTTCTCCACTTTTCATTTTATGTTCGGAGTCCTGAGTCTGTTTTCGTAGAGTCTGATCTAGTTCCCACGCCTTGTTTTTTGACTCTGTTTCATTCCGTGGGACTTTCGTGTTCTATCCACTTTTTGGGGCATTTTTTGCATTTGTTGGACCAGTGTTTCCCACGTCCGGTCCAGGAGTATCCCTTGCCAGTCAGGTTTTCAGGATATCCACAATGAATATGGGGATCAGCCAAGCGAACTAGAAGTACCTGTTAGCTAACTCTGCACAACTGATCCGCCCTATATCCCTCTACCCACTAAGAGTCCCCCCCCCCCCCAAACACTGAACTACTCTACCTCATTGTAAATCCCTACAAAACACCCAACAACAGTTCTCATGATTCTGCAAATAACAACCCTCTTTTAACTACTCTATGATTTCTCTAAGCCACGTTGAAACTATATTTATTGGAAAATGTGGGCTATAAATGTCAAAATAAATAATAAAATAAATAAATAAACATATAAAATCATCTACGGCGAAGCCCCGGGATACATGACAGACTTGATCGACTTACCAACTAGAAACACATCCGAATCAACATGTGCATTTCTAAATCTGCACTACCCAAGCTGCAAAGGACTTAAATACAAATCAACTTACGCATCCAGTTTCTCCTACATAAGCACGCAACTGTGGAACGCACTACCAAAAGCCTTGAAAATGACGTACGACCACCTAAACTTCCGGAAATCACTAACCTGTTTAAAACGTTATACCCTACCAATCCAACTTAAATGCCTGATCTCTGCAATACAACAAAACTAAAGTACGTAATGGACATAACTCAACTCTTCCGTTGCACGATTCCCTAATGTGGCTGTGCTACATGACTTTGATCTTACCACAACATCACTTTGTATTTGTTCACACCGGAGTCTGCAAAGGCCTCTCCGGTACTATGTAAGCCACATTGAGCCTACAAATAGGTGGGAAAATGTGTTCAACTCGATCATACCTAAACTTACATTACCCAAACTGCAAAAATACAAAACAACTTATGCATCTAACTTCTCCTACATAAGCGCACAACTATGGAATGGTCTCCCATATGCAGTGAAAACAATACATGACCACCTAAACTTCAGGAAATCATTAAAAACCCACCTCTTCAAAAAAAGGCCTAACCCACTGACCCAACATAAATCTCCACAATCAGCTACACAACATAATCTACGATCGTACTGGACAACATACTATCCTCTTCCCTTGAGCCCTGACGTCTGATTCACTTCTACCTCATTTGACCACAACACAATCTTGTATTTGTTATCAACCGAAGTGGCAAACACGTTTACGGTACTTTGTAAGCCACATTGAGCCTGCAAATAGGTGGGAAAATATGGGATATAAATGTAACAAATAAATAAATAAATAAATAAATAAAAATAGGTGGGGAAATGTGGGATACAAATGTAACAAATAAATAAAATAAATATAACGGAGACAGTGTGTGCAAATCAAGTTTATGCATATCCATGGTGGATATCCTGAAAACCTGACTGGCAAGGGGGTACCCCAGGACTGGACTTGGGGAAGCACTGCATTAGACCCTGGAGTACTGCTTGGAAAGTGGATCGCAGACAGACCTCCATTTCAGATATGCTTCTATCTTTTTAAAAATAAACAATGCCCAAGGTCTGTTTCCGTGTGTGGACTTCATTTTCTCCCTCACTTAGGTGAAACACTGGCACCTGAAAAGATAAAGAAGATCTTTCTCTTTTTTTTTTTTTTAGAATTTTCAGTTATTAACCCTTACTCTGCTGTTACACCTGACAGCTCACAGGACAGCGGCGGGGGGGGGGGGGGGGGGGGTCGTCATGGAGCCTCATCTGTCCCATTTAAGGGCTCCATTTCTGCAACACCTACCCTGCAGGAGTCCATACAGGACATGACCACTAAACCTGACTTCACACAAGGGACTCTGCTTTTATTATGTACCACTAAATGTTAGGATCCAGGAAATTTGGCCGCTATGGGGAAGATTCGATACATCACGCCTAAATCTAAGCATAGTCCATAACAATGCGTGTAACTTAATTGGCTTAACAAGCCAATCAGCATTGATAGCAGCACTTAACAAGCAATAATAAGCACTAATTGGCAGTAATTAGAATTTACGTGTATAACTTGCTAAGCATATGCTGTAACTCACTGCGTCTAAATTCTAAAGATAAAAGGGGATTTAAAGGTTAATAATCTGAAATGGGCTGGAGGTGGGGGGAGAGGCTGAGGGCTGTCTTTGGGAAGGTGAAGGATGAGGAAGATGAGGGTGGGAAGGGGAAGAAGAGGGGGAGGAGAACTGCAGGAATTGTATACGGGGGGGGGCAGAGGGTGGAGGGTGGGAAGGGGAAGGGAGGGGGAAGGTATGTGTCTTGGTGTGTGTGGTATATGGCTGTGTGTATGCTGGGAGGGGGGGAGGGGGAGCTAAAAGGACCAGGTCAAGGGTTTGAGACAAAGGTTTGGAAACGAGGAAGAAAGCGAGAAATGCTGAGGAGGTGGGAACGGTCTTTAGAGTGCCTTGATGTAAGAATTTGCTGGTCCAGCTGGGAGGCCGGCGAATTTGGTGCAGGAGTGGCTGCTGCGGGTACTTTTCACTGTGATTTGAATGGCTAATTTGAAAGTAGTCACTCTCAACGTTGATGGGTTACATTCCCCTGTCAAAAGAGCCAAGGTGCTCAACTGGCTTAAAAAAGAGAGGTCCGATATCGCATTCATACAGGAGACACACCTAACCGCAACAGAACACCTAAAACTCCAGAGGGGGTGGGTGGGAGAAGTAGAATATGCCTCCTATAATTCAAGACAAAGGGGGGTGGCTATTTTAATACATAAGCAACTGCCATTTACCACCCATAAAGTGATACCGGATAAAGAGGGAAGATATGTGCTTGTACTGGGGGACCTGTGGGGACAGAGCATATTATTGTGTAATGTATATGGACCCAACATCTACTCCCAAAAGTTCTTTTCGGAGTTGATAGCTAAAGTGGCTCCCTTTTCGGATTATCATATAGTGATGGGGGGCGATTTTAATTTTGTCGCTGACCAGACGGTTGATTGCAAACCCAGGAGGTTGAGGGGAGGGAATTGGGATGGGAGAGGAGTCAATTTCTTGTCTTCCCAACTGGGGCTGATTGATATCTGGCGTCTATTGCACCCACATGACAGTGAGTTTACCTTCTATTCCCATCCCCATGATTCGTACTCCCGACTGGATCATTTGCTTATTACACCATCTTTGCTGTCTAGATCCTCTCACGTTCACATAGTGGATTGTGCCATTAGTGACCATTCGGCAGTTACCATGATGGTGTCCTTCGCCGCAGGGCAGGGAGAGAGGGTGTGGAAATTTCCACTCTCACTGTACCACGACAAAGAATTCAGGGAATACTTACGAAATCAGTGGTTAGATTATCAAATGCATAACCAGACAGCGGATGTGAGCGCGGGTACCTATTGGGAGGCTTCAAAAGCAGTGATGAGGGGCCACATACTAGCTTACACTGCAGGGAGGAGGAAGAGAAGAGAGGCGGATCTCATATGCTTGTCCAGGGAGTTCCAACATTTGAGGAGGGCACATATGCGGTCCATGGATGCCGGAGATAGATCTCGATTGGCGGAGGTTAGACATCAGATAGACGAAATCTTGACACAGAGGGCACAACAGGATATCTATTTTCAGCGTTTTAAATTATTCAAATGGGGAAACAAAGCTGGGAAACTACTCGCTACGCTGGTTAGGCCCCATCGTAAACGGCAACTTATCACCAGCATCAGGGATGCTGCTGGGAGGGAGTACACATCCGAGCAGCATATTTCCCAACAATTTGTCAAATTTTATAGATCTCTTTATGGGGCTAGGGAATTTGATATTGACGCCTGTGAGGCTTTTTTTCATGATGTTCATCTTCCCCAGCTCACGTTGGATCAATTGCAGGCTCTTAATGGCCCTATTGATGAGCAGGAGATCAGGCAGACCATTAAATCTTTAAAACTGACTAAGGCGCCGGGACCTGATGGATTTGGTCCAGAGTATTATCGAATCCTGGCGGATTTGGTGGCGGCGCCTTTGGGTGAGTGGTTTAATGGGATCATAGATCAGGGGCTGTCCATACAAAATAATATGGCCCACATCGTACTTCTCCCGAAGCCTGGTAAGGATCATAAACAGGTGGATTCTTATCGCCCCATTTCCCTGTTGAATCAGGATGTGAAAATACTGGCTGCTACACTAGCACGGCGTCTAAATGGGGTGATTTCTTGTTTGGTTCATGAAGACCAGGTGGACTTTGTCCCGGGAAGGCACGCCTCTATGAATATTATGAGAGCTCTTCTTGCTATACACGAACATAGAGGCAAAGGGGGTCTTGCGATAATCGCGGGGCTGGATATGGAAAAAGCTTTCGATAGCATCTCGTGGCAATTCTTGTTTTGGTCCTTGGAGCGCTTTGGTATCACAGGTGCATGCACATCCTGGATTAAGGCGTTATACTTAATAGTTAGTTAGTTTGTACTTTTATTTAATTTACTGTAAGCCACATTGAGCCTGCACGAGTGGGAAAATGTGGGATATAAGCAACAAATAAATAAATAAATAAATAAATACACACTCCCAGTGGCTAGATTATTAATCAATGGTAAATTGACAGAGAGCTTCCCTTTACAACGTGGCACTCGGCAAGGCTGCCCCCTGTCACCACTGCTTTTTCTGCTGGCCATAGAGCCGTTAGCTGTCAGCATAAGGGAGAGTGGGAACATTAGGGGGATTCGAGTGGGGAAGCGGGAGTATAGATTAAATCTATTTGCGGACGATATCCTATTATACCTGGAAAATGGACCCAGGGATCTGCCTCGGGTGTTGGCACTGGTGGAAGACTTTGGGGCCCTGTCTGGATTGAGAGTAAACTGTGCTAAGTCGGAACTGCTCCCGTTGTCGGGACGCCCTTCGGATTTGGGCTTAGCGGGATTGTCAATACCACTTGCTAAGGGAGCTATGAGGTACCTGGGAATTTTCCTCAGTGCTAACGCCTTAATATTTTATAAAAAAAATGTGGTGGATCCGCTGGAGAATATTCGAAAGCTCTGCGATAGGTGGAAGCATCTACCACTTTCCCTGATGGGTAGGATAGCCTTGGTTAAAATGATTTTGCTCCCAAAGTTGTTGTACCCATTACAAGCAGCTCCTATATGGTTATTGAGGAGGGATGAACGATTGTTTCGATCCATAATACGAGCCTTTGTCTGGCGGGGGAGGGGGGCGCGGATAGGGCACCAGAAGCTTTCACTAAATCGGGAGGCGGGAGGATTGGCCATGCCTGAACTCCGTCTGTATAATGTAGCGGCGCTATTGCGATTAATCTTTGAGGGGTTGACGGGTCACTACCGATTTCTGCCTAGCGGAGTATTGGATAGTTGGAGTGCTCCTTGGTCTTTTATAAATTTACTTCACATGAAACCCAGTGCTGTATATGACACGGCAGGGAGGCTGACTTTTTTGCAGCCTATGCGGAGGGCGTGGGCTTGGTGGAGGGGGCACCAGAATCGGGCGCCGGAGGTATCCCCTTTCCTATGTATGGTGGGTAATGCGGACTTCCCGGCAGGCCTGGGATACTCTGTGTTCGATAAATGGAGGGAGCAGGGATGTGTGATATTGGGTCACCTATTGGTACAGGGAGAGGAGAATCTGGACTCTTTTGATAATCTGAAGGAACGGTGGAATATTCCAAATAAACATTTACTGCAATATTTACAGGTGAGGCACTACTGCTCTTCCTTGCAAAGGGACTATGGGGAGAGGTGGCACTGGGGACCCTGGGATAAGATCTTATTGCGCACACCATTCATAGCAAATAGTCTCTCCACATGGTATAAAATTTTAAACATGCACATGCCACTAGAGGGGATGGAACGACTGATGAGCCATTGGAACAGGGAGCTGAATACACACTATACTATTAAGCAGTTCAGTAAGCTTTTTCCCATTATCTATGACATGGTTAAGACAGCAGACCTGCAGGAAACCCAGTACAAGATATTACATCGCACATATATTACAAAAGATAAAGGGGCAGTTATGGGTCTTTGGGGGGATGGCCAATGCATTAAATGTAGGCAGGGACGGGGGAAATTTGTCCATTCTTTCTTAGAGTGTCCGTCACTGTCCCTGTGGAATCGGGCATTTCAGGTGCTCACTGAAGTCCTACAGAGACGGATAGAGTGGGATTACGCAACTTTACTCTTGGGGGACCAAACCCTATTAGTTACTCAGGGCCTCTCTAAGCCACAAAGGAGATTTATATATACCTCACTTTTATTGGTAAAGAAATCTATTCTGCAATTCTGGACCTCTTCAGAGAGTATCCCGGTTGATGTGTGGTATGCCAAGATGCGAATAGTTGGTGAGAATGAGTGCCGAGTCTACTCTACCTCAGCAAAAATTGTCCACAGGCAATACCGTAGCTTATGGATCAATTGTCTCAAAATGTTACCTGCGCTAGGGAATTGAGGGGGGTGAGGGTGGGAGAATGGAGTGTGAATGTTGAGGAGAGGTATGGGTTAAGTGGGATGAGTGGTGAATGGATGGTGAGGAAGGATATGAGGGGGGGTAAAAGTATAAAATGCAGTGTACAGTGTGAGCTAGATAGGCAAATATTGTTCAGCTAGTCACACTACTTTCTATTGTAATGGACCTTATTTAAATTCGTTATCTTAGATGTTTTGGACATTTTGGAGCAAGCATTGTTGTACTGTATTTATAAAAATAAAATAAAATAAAAAAAAAAAAAGAGAAGTTTCCCCCTAACCACAAATCACACAATGTATAAAAAAGAGAGGGGGTAGACCAGAAATATATCCAAACAGCAGGTTTATTCTCACGTAAAAAAAACAATACCAGCACTAAAGGGCACAAAATGACGTTAGAAAGTAGTAAATTTAAAACTAATTGGAGAAAATGTTTCTTCACTCAACGTGCAATTAAACTCTGCAATTCATTGTCAGAGAATTAGTAAAAGCGGTTAGCTTAGCAGGGTTTAAGAAAGGTTTGGATGGCTTCCTAAAGTAAAAGTACACAGACCATTATTAAAATGGGGAAAATCCGCTGCTTATTCTAGGATAAGCAGCATAAAGTATATTGTACTGTTTTTGGAGCTTGCCAGGCACTTGTGATCTGGATTAGCTACTGTTGGAAACAGGATGCTGGGCTTGACGGACCTTCGGTCTGTCCCAGTATGGCAATACTTACATACTTATGACTCGACGCAGTCCTGCATTTCGGTGCTAACCGCACCTGTCTCAGGAGTGACAAGCATTTGTTGCTGTGACAATACCATCTTGTACCTTCGCTGAATGCTGTATTATTGGATTCTTAAGCCCATCATCAGTGGCTGAGATAACTGACACTGACTGCTGAGGCAGTCTTTCAATTGTTTTTTTTTTTTTTTTTACATGAGAATAAACCTGCTGTTTGGATATAGGGGAAAGAGAAATGGGACTTGATACACCACCTTCTGCTCAGTGTGCTGCTGCGGCTAGGAAAGCGAATAGAATGTTGGGTGTTATTAGGAAGGGTATGGAGTCCAGGTGTGCGGATGTTATAATGCCGTTGTATCGCTCCATGGTGCGACCGCACCTGGAGTATTGTGTTCAGTACTGGTCTCCGTATCTCAAAAAAGATATAGTAGAATTGGAAAAGGTACAGCGAAGGGCGACGAAAATGATAGTGGGGATGGGACGACTTTCCTATGAAGAGAGGATGAGAAGGCTAGGGCTTTTCAGCTTGGAGAAGAGACGGCTGAGGGGAGATATGATAGAAGTGTATAAAATAATGAGTGGAATGGATCGGGTGGATGTGAAGCGACTGTTCACGCTATCCAAAAATACTAGGACTAGAGGGCATGAGTTGAAGCTACAGTGTGGTAAATTTAAAACGAATCGGAGAAAATTTTTCTTCACCCAACATGTAATTAGACTCTGGAATTCGTTGCCGGAGAACGTGGTACGGGCGGTTAGCTTGACGGAGTTTTAAAAGGGGTTAGATAGATTCCTAAAGGACAAGTCCATAGACCGCTATTAAATGGACTTGGAAAAATTCCGCATTTTTAGGTATAACTTGTCTGGAATGTTTTTACGTTTAGGGAGCGTGCCAGGTGCCCTTGACCTGGATTGGCCACTGTCGGTGACAGGATGCTGGGCTAGATGGACCTTTGGTCTTTCCCAGTATGGCACTACTTATGTACTTATGTACTTATGTACATTCAAAGTGGTTTACATATATTCAGGTACTTATTTTGTTCCAGGGGCAATGGAGGGTTAAGTGACTTGTCCAGGGTCACAAGGAGCTGCAGTGGGAATCAAACTCAGTTCCCCAAGATCAAAGTCCACTGCACTAACCACTAGGCTACTCCTCCACTCATTCCACCAATAAGAGCCAACCTCATCAGTGATGTCACAATGGCTCAACTGTCCTATACTTGGCTCATTTTATCCCCTTAGTGTGAAGAGTTTCAGTCTTTGGTAACCAGAGCTGATATTGTGATGTCATAAGGCCTCATTCCACCAATGCCTAAGAGCCAACCTCATCAGTGATGTCAAAATAGCTTGACTGTCCTATACTCACTTTCCCCCCCTTAGTGTGAAGAGTTTGTCTCTGGTAACCAGAGCTGATATTGTGATGTCATAATGCCTCATTCCACCAATACCTAAGAGCCAACCTCATCAGTGATGTCATAATGGCTCAACTGTCCTATACTTGGCTCACTTTCCCCCCTTAGTGTGAAGAGGTTCAGTGTTTGGTAACTGTGATGTCATAATGCCTCATTCCTCCAATGCCTAAGAGCCAACCTCATCAGTGATGTCACAATGGCTTGATTGCCCGATACTTGGCTCACTTCTGATATTGTGATGTCATAAGGGAAAGGGGGAAAGGGAAATGGGACTTGATATACCATCCATCTGAGGTTTTTGCAACTACATTCAATGCGGTTTACATATATTCAGGTACTTATTTTGTACCAGGGGCAATGGAGTATTAAGTCACTTGCCCAGAGTCACAAGGCGCTGCAGTGGGAATCAAACTCAGTTCCCCAGGATCAAAATCCACTGTACTAACCCTTTACTTCTCTCTGTTTTATTCACTCAGAGTAGGAATGCTGACACAGCAAATCACAAACACTCAGGGTCCTGTTTTCAAATGAAAATTTCATCAGCTTGAAATGGTATACATTCCTTTGAAAATAAGCATTAATTTTCTCATCTGAGCCGGTGTCAATCATTGACATATGGCAGGCTGCTACCAGTACACCTTTTGGATTAAAGCTGAAAAGTCACATTATACATTATCATAAAAGCCATATCTGTCTAGAGCAGACAAGGTCTTAACTTCATTCCCCTGAATTTTGAAAGAATGAGCTGCTGCCACAGTGACTCCTGGAGGTGAAGAATGGTATTTAAGTGTCAAGGTGTAACAATATAATTCCCGGCAAAGGGTGAACGAATGAGTCAAGGCAGAAGGGCAGAAGCTATTGTGTACTGCCTGACAGTATTTTTCTTAAGCGTTGCAAAGCTTCATAGAAACAGGGACCAGGTCAGGGCAGAAGTGAGCCTGAAGGACTTGCTCTTCAGGCTTCGGAACAAAACATTTCCGAAAGGATTTGCATTCATTGCTTAAAGGGGCTGAATTGGAGCTTTAGAAATATGTATAGGTGGTGAATGTAAGCGAGTGTTGGGTCAGCTTCTGGGGCAAAAGACGGCAAAAAGAAAACATACTATGAAAATGTAATTATAACGGCTTCTCCCTTTTCTAAGAATTAACAAGTAAGAAAAGGAAAGAATACTGGCTTTCATCTATTTCCAAGTCTGCTGAAAAAATGCAGAAGTGCTTGATTTATTTACTATATTTGATTACACAGGCTCACCATGAATCTTGCAGTGAGTTAATATAAGTCAAAAACTCAACATGTTGAGTTGTTTACCATTGATGTTGTCAATAAATATATTTAAATAAAAAAAATATATAAGTCAAAAACTAACATAATGCAAAACAATATATTTATTTATTTATTTGTTACATTTGTATCCCACATTTCCCCACCTATTTGCAAGCTCAATGTGGCTTACATAGTACCAAAAAGGCATTTGCCAAGTCCGGTAGGGGACAAGTACAAAAGATGATATGGTGGAATAGGGAAGATAAGATTCAGGCACGTGGGGTTAAAGGTAAGGAGGGTTTGATAATGTCCAATATGATCTTTGGTAGTGAAGTGTTGCAGAGTTGAGGCATTTAAGTTGGGTCAGTCGGGTATGCCTTTCCGAATAGATGAGCCTTTAATGATTTTCTGAATTTTAGGTGATAGTAGATTGTTTTCACAGCTTGTGGCAGTGCGTTCCACAGTCGTGTGCTTATGTAAGAGAAGTTGGACGCATGGGTTGTCTTGTATTTAAGTCCTTTGCAATTTGGGTAGTGGAGATTCAGGTAAGTCCGTGATGAACTGGTACTATTTCTGGTTGGGAGATTAATCAGGTCAATCATGTAATCTGGGACTTCACCATAGATAATCTTATGGACCAGGGTGCAGGTTTTGAAAGCGATGCATTCTCTGATTGGAAGCCGGTGCAGTTTTTCACAGAGTGGTGTGGCGCTTTGGAATCGTGTTTTACCAAATATCAACCTGGCTGCTGTGCTTTGGGCTGTCTGGAGTTTCTTTGTGAGTTGTTCTTTACATCCCGCATAGATTCCATTGCAGTAATCAACGTGGCTTAGTACCATTGATTGAATTAAATTACGGAAAATTTCCCTCGGGAAGAAAGGTTTTATACGCTTGAGTTTCCACATTGAATGAAACATTTTCTTTACAGAGGAGTTGACTTGGATCTCAAGTGTAAAATTGCGATCAATAGTAACACCTAGTATTTTGAGACTGTCGGAAATGGGGAGGGAATGATCTGAAGTGGTTAGGGTTGTGGGTTTGTAATTGTTGTGCTGGGATGAGAGGATAAGGCAATGTGTTCTATCGGTGTTCAGCTTCAGTTGAAATGAGTTTGCCCATGAGTGCATGGTGTTCAAACCACGCTTGATGTCATTGGAGATTTCTGATAAATCGTGTCTAAAAGGGATGTAGATTGTAACATCATCAGCATAGATGAATGGGTGGAGACCTTGATTTGATAGGGACTTGGCCAGTAAACCGCCTTGAATGTAGTTGCAAAATACCACAGAAAGGTGGTATATCAAGTCCTATTTCCATTTCCATATCACCTCTTTCCCCGTCTCTCTTCCAGCGTATACATGTTGAGGTCCATGAGCCTGTCCCTATATGTTTTATTACAGTGACTTTTTACCAATTTGGTAGCTGCCCTCTGGACTGACTCCATCCTGTTTATATCTTTCCTTAGGTGTGGTCTCCAGTATTGCACACAGTACTCTAAATGGGGTCTCACCAGAGACTTATACAAGGGCACTATCACCTCTTTGTTCCTGCTGGTCATCCCTATCCCTATGCACCCAAGCATCCTTCTGGCTTTGACCGTCGCCTTTGGCCAGCTACAAATTTGATGGCAGCAAGAAGCCCATGAAGTAATTTCTAAATATGTCCATGACTGTTAATGGGATAAATAGCAGATTATCCATTTTCCCCAGATTCTATATGGCGTGATTTCAGTTACGCAAACAACTCTGGTCGTATTCTGTATTGCGCATGGAACTGAATTATCTTAACAAGCAATTATTGACACCAATTGGCTTTAATTAGAATTTACACGCACAACTTGCTAAGCTAATTCTGTAAATTACATAAATTCTAATGCACACTGCCAAAAAGGGGGTGTGGCCATGTACATGCAGCCAAGTACGCGTTTTGAATTTCTAATAAGTTAAACCCCTGATGATGCTTGTGTGAAATGCAGCGACTGCATCGGGTTTGACGCCAGCTATAATCATTGATCAAATTCAACAGGGTGTATGAGAAGAGCGTTGTAAAGTGACACAACCATAGAACTGATTTGGGAAGAGTGAATACGTCACTTGACCACCGAAGAAGTGAAAAGAACAGTGAATTATGAGAAGCATACATATGCTATAACTAAGCCATTTGATACGTGAAGCAGTTTGCCAGTTTCGGAGTTCATTGGACTTGGGGGTATGTGAAAGTTCAAAACTACATGAAATATGGATCTCAATATCGGACAAACAGAACTGGACGTCCGTATTCTGAGTTGGATATCCTTTCCACAGTTCCGCTCCACATATCCCAGCAAGCTGTGGCCAACTTTATCAATAATCACTAAACATTCAACTAGTGAAATTTTCATTCTTGTCCCTAAAAACAACATAACTCATGAAAGTTAATTCCCTGCAGAATTCTTCAATGGTTGGTTTCAAGGTCATTTGCTTGCATAAATTGAGGATCAGGAAATTGCCCTCCTCCAATACAATTAAAGGTACATACAATATTTCACACTATGCACATAGGCTCTTTTAAAAGAGGCATCCTGAGGGGTGTGCTTTAAGTGGATTAGAAATGATTGCACTTGAGGTTGAATTTTCAAATCTGAATGTGATATTTTCTATAGGAAATCAACCTGGGTCCCGCATGTTTCAACGTGAAAGCATGGATTTCTGTTTTCTGCTCAGTGTGCTGCTGTGGCTCGGAAAGTGAATAGAATGTTGGGTATTATTAGGAAAGGTATGGAAAACAGGTGTGAGGATGTTATAATGCCGTTATATCGCTCCATGGTGCGACCGCACCTTGAGTATTGTGTTCAATTCTGGTTGCCGCATCTCAAGAAATATATAGTAGAATTGAAAAGGTGCAGCAAAGGGCGACTAAAATGATAGTGGAGGAGTGGCCTAGTGGTTAGAGTGCTGGACTTTGGTCCTGAGGAACTGAGTTCGATTCCCGGCACAGGCAGCTCCTTGTGACTCTGGGCAAGTCACTTAACCCTCCATTGCCCCATGTAAGCCGCATAGAGCCTGCCATGAGTGGGAAAGTGCGGGGTATAAATGTAACAAAAATAAATAAAAAATAGCGGGGATGGGATGACTTCCCTATGAAGAAAGACTAAGGAGGCTAGGGCTTTTCAGCTTGGAGAAGAGATGGCTGAGGGGAGACATGATAGAGGTATATAAAATAATGAGTGGAGTGGAATAGGTGGACGTGAAGCGTCTGTTCATGCTTTCCAAAAATACTAGGACTAGGGGGCATGCGATGAAACTACAGTGTAGTAAATTTAAAACAAATCAGAGAAAATGTTTCTTCACCCAACGAACGCATAATTAAACTCTGGAATTCGTTGCCGGAGAATGTGGTGAAGGCGGTTAGCTTGGCAGAGTTTAAAAAGGGGTTAGATGGTTTCCTAAAGGACAAGTCCATAAACCGCTACTAAACGGACTTGGAAAAATCCAAAATCCCAGGAATAACATGTATAGAATGTTTGTATGTTTGGGAAGCTTGCCAGGTGCCCTTGGCCTGGATTGGCCGCTGTCGTGGATAGGATGCTGGGCTCGATGGACCCTTGGTCTTTTCCCAGTGTGGCATTACTTATGTACTTATGTAGTACGAGGCTATCTAGCCCATTATATGAGTTGAAGCCAGTAGGCGGAGCTTCCTGGCAGTAGGCGGAGATGGTCACCACAATGGTTCACCCAAAACAATAGCAAATTATATTGAAAAAAAATTATTTGAAATAATGGACTGCCTATGCATGGTCCATCTGTAAAAAGTTAGAAGCTGTTCCAGTTGGATAGGCAGTGCCTTGAAAGGTAGAGGACAAAGATTTTTTTTAACTTATTTGACAGCTTTTTAATTTATTTGAAAGCTTCCTGTATGTAGATATAAATATCATGAAATGAAAACTGAATATCACTAACACAGTTTCAAAAGTTATTCTAGCTGGTGGAAAAGGCTGTATTTTGTGCTCCTTTTTCTACACTGTTCTATACAATACAGTAATACATGGCCAAGTTTCAGTGAGGATAACCTGTTTACTGATGGGTTCATCTTAACTGTTGTAATCTGCCTTGGGAAGCCTGGTGTTATAAAGATTAGAAGTAAAATTTAACTCTTCTTCCATTGGGGCACATGGAATCACATCTTCACCTCATCTCTTTTGTACAAATGGTCAATCGGTCAGAAAATTTAGACTCCGTTCAAAACTGTCGGAACCCTGACACAGCTCAACGAAACACTGGCCACCGTTGGTCACGGTCTGATTTTGGATGCAGCTGGAAGAAAGAGACTCTACACTAAGTGCTTAAAGCTGTTATTTTTGATAAGTTTCGATAAATCCCCTAGATTTTGTAACTTGCAATTGAATCCACTAGGAAGGGTTTTTTTCCCCCAACGATGAAGAAGCCCTGCTCTTTCAGCTAATCGCTGTGAGCTTCTTGAGGCTTTTTCCTCCCTATTCATCTTACAGATAAGAATATAAAAGAATCTTTTTTACTTATATTGTTATGCATTACCAATTCTTTTCCTCATTATTGTTATAGCTCATGTGCTAATTTTCATTAGCATGCAGCCATTAGCAAAAATCAGTGTGTGAGCCCTTACCTTAAGGGCTGACACACTACTCCTGCACGAATTTATTTATTTACTTATTTGTTACATTTGTATCTCACATTTTCCCACCTATTTGCAGGCTCAATGTGGCTTACATATTACCATATCGGCGTTCGCCAATATGGTATGAACAAATACAAGGTGATATTGTGGAATAATAAGGTTCCTGTGTGTCAGGTTTCCAAGGCAGAAACTAGGTTCGTGAGCCCTTCGGCCACTGCCGTGGAGCAGCAGTGGCAGGCAAAACCAGACACAAGGCAAAACTCTGACAGGAACAACTAGACTTCACCTGCACTTGACCGCCGTTCCTCAGGAGTTGAGCCCCTGGGTGCAGGCGGCCGGCAGGACTTACCAGACAGGGCAGGAACTGGATACCAACTAGGCTGAACAGGGACTGAGGGTCAGAGGGGAAAGGAATATACATGGGCAGCAAGGCAGGAAACTGGGCTAGGACTCACAGACAGGCAATACTACACAAGACAGGAAATGGACAAGCTAGAGGACAAAAACTGAAAGCTGCAAAGCAGCCACTGAAAAACACAGACAGACAAGAGTCAGGACTGAAGGCTGCAGAGCAGCCACTAAGAGAGAGACACAGACAAACAGAACCTAAACCAGGAATACGGACCAGAAACAAGACTAGGGAAATAAGCAGTAACCTAAGCTAAACCACACACAGAATAACTAGAACCGGACAAGAAACTCAGACAAGAAACCAGACTAGGCAGAAGTGCAACAAGCACACCAACATACCAGGGCCCATAGACGATGCAAAGGTAAACACAGAAGTTTCCAGGTGGTTAATAAAGCCCATCAGCTGCTGAAGTTCAGCTGCAGGAATCCCAAGGCAGCTACGGGTGCTGTTCAGGCCCAAACAAGAAAAGCAAGTCTGGCAGCCTGGAAGATCCGGACCGGACTGGGCTGAAGTCTGGAACGTGTGACAGTTCATCGCAGCCACCGTTTCTGGCCACCAGGGGGCAAGGTGAGCACAGACAAGGAAACGGTCACGAACGTGACACTGTGTGACAGGCTACAGTGAGCGTGTGGTAATACAGCGTAGAAACACCCACTCTCTGCCCCCCCAGACACACCCCCTCGACTGAAAAACATGTATAATGCAAAATAAGGTGATGCCCGCACATTTACAACTTACCACTGAGTGCCTCAGCACCATCTTAAGCTGCAGCAAACACACATTAGTGCTTACCGCCAGCTGATTTCCACCGCGAGCTACGGCTTAGTAAAAGGCCCCCTTAGTTTTTTTTGCATTATTCTCATTCTTTCATTCCTTATTTTTTCTATTAGTACAAACGTTACTATCATTAGTACCTTTATAATAACTATCATTATCACTGTCATCTTTATATCTGAGTCGTTTTTCACTTTTGACAATTCTATTTATCGACCCTATTCATAAGCCGGCTTATTTTGCATTATACATATTTATGTGTTTTCCCTTCTTTTGAACCGTGCATTTTAAATTCCCGGGCTCCTTTGTGGTTTATCTTTTAATTACTGTAAATATGGTGATGTACATTCATGATTTTGTAAGCTCGATCCTGTTGTAGTGGTGCTGCCTCTGTTACAATGACACACGATCCTCTCATCAGCATGACATTTCATGTCTGCCAACCCAATAGGAAAACTTTCATTTAAACACCATCATGCAGCGCTGTAGTCTCTTTTCATATCACACAAGTGAATGACTCTGGGCAAGTCACTTAACCCTCCATTGCCCCATGTAAGCCGCATTGAGCCTGCCATGAGTGGGAAAGCGCAGGGTACAAATGTAACAAAAATAAAATAGATACTATTGGAGATTCTACATGGAATGTTGCTACTATTGGAGATTCTACATGGAATGTTGCTATTCCACTAGCAACACTAGTGGAAATTGAACCCAGTTCCCCAGGATCAAAGTCCACCACACTAACCACTAGGCTACTCCTCCACTAGCAACAGTTCATGTAGAGTCTCAAATAGTAGCAACAGAACCTCAAATAGCAGCAACATTCCACGTAGAGTCTCAAATAGTAGCAACAGAATCTCTAATAGCAGCAACATTCCACGTAGAATCTCAAATAGTAGCAACAGAATCTCTAATAGCAGCAACATTCCACGTAGAGTCTCAAATAGTAGCAACATTCCATGTAGAATCTCAAATAGGGAAATGGGACTTGATATACTGCCTCTCTGTGTTTTTTGCAACTACATTCAAGGTGGTTTACGTGGAGGGGCATAATCGAATGAAAACGTCTATCTCCATGGGTGTTTATCTCCGAGAACGGGTCCGTGAAGGGGCGGACCGAACCATATTTTTGAAAAAAAATAGACGTCCATGTTTTATTCGACAATTTGTGAGCTGGGCGTTTTGGCTTTTCAGCGATAATGGAAAATGAAAGCGCCTGGCTCAAAAACGAATAAATCCAAGGCATTTGTTCATGGGAGGGGCCAGGATTCGTAGTGCACTGGTCCCCCTCACATGCCAGGACACCAAGCGGGCACCCTAGGGGGCACTTTTACAAAAACAAAAAAAAGGTAAAAGAGCTCCCAGGTGCATAGCACCCTTCCCTTGTGTGTTGAGCCCCCCAAATCCCCCTCAAAACCCACTGCCCACAAGTCTACACCATTACTATAGCCCTAAGGAGTGAAGGGGGGCACCTACATGTGGGTACAGTGGGTTTGGGGGGGTTGGACGACTAAACATTAAGCAGCACAATTGTAACAGGTAGGGGGGGGATGGGCCTGGGTCCACCTGCCTGATGTCCACTGCACCCCCTAACAACTGCTCCAGGGACCTGCATACTGCTGCCAGGGAGGTGGGTATGACATTTGAGTGTGAAAATAAAAAGTTGTGAAACATCATTTTTTGTGGTGGGAGGGGGTTAGTGACCACTGGGGGAGGCAGGGGAGGTCATCCCCGATTCCCTCTGGTGGTAATCTGGTCATTTAGGGCACTTTTTGGGGCCTTATTCGTGAAAAAACAGGGTCCAGGAAAAGTGCCCTAAATTCTAGCTACAAACGCATACTTTTTTCCATTATCGGCGAAAGGCGCCCATCTCTGTTCGGGTGATAACCACGCCCCAGTCCCGCCTTCACCACGCCTCTGACACGCCCCCGTCAACTTTGTACGCTTCTGCAATGGAGTGCAGTTGAAAACGTCCAAGTTTGGCTTCCGATTATACCGTGTTATTTGTTTTGTGAGATAAACGTCCATCTCCCGATTTAGGTCGGAACTTGGGCGTTTTTCTCGTTCGATTATAAGCAGGATAGTATATACAGGCATTTATTTGTACCTGGGGCAATGGAGGGTTAAGTGACTTGCCCAGGGTCACAAGGAACTGCAGTGGGCATGGAACCCAGAAAGCCAGGATCAACGCCCCGCTGCACTAACCGTTAGGCCACTCCTCCCTGTGTTTTGCAATAGGAAGTGTATTGTTCTTTCTCCAGTGTTGCAGTGGCTGCAGAGTCTGGCTTCTTGGGGTTTCCAGTTCAGTTTTTGTCCGTCTCTTCCTATATCTAGTCTGCGGTCACTTGGTGAGGTTTTTGCATATGTGACCTGGGTCAGGTGTTCTGCTAGTGTGTAGGTTCTGTAGCAGTCCAGCTTGTTCTGATTTTCAATCTGCAGCAGCTCCCTGCAGGAGATGCTTACTTGATGCAGGACAAGCATGCTCCAGTAATTGCCATCTGCCTCTTTCATAGGTAGGGGATGTTGCCGAAACCTGTATGTTGACACTGGTTTGGTATGATGAAGGCTTGCTACATGTGTGTTGATTTGGGTTCATTTCACAGAGTATTTGATAGTGGAGGGATTTGTGTTGCTGGTAACTGAGGTAACACCATACATATATAGTAACATAGTAGATGACGGCAGAAAAAGACCTGCACGGTCCATCCAGTCTGCCCAACAAGACAACTCATGTGTGCTACTTTTTGTGTATACCCTACTTTGATTTGTACCTGTGCTCTTCAGGGCACAGACCGTATAAGTAACACCAGAATCTGACTAATTTTTTTTTTTTTTTTTTTTTGCACGGTGAGCAGTAAAGGGAAGCCTCCAGTTTCTGTTCTACACTCATTAATAGGGTGTTTCTGTGGCTGCAGTATCTATTTGCTGTGCTGTCTTTCTGTGTGTCTGTGTCTTTCTGTCTCTCTCACTCTCATTGAATTAGCTAAAGGAGTGCAAGGACTTCACCATTACTCTGGCTTTTGTAGGACTTCCCTCCTCCCCCCCAAATGGGAGCGAGGATTCCCGCCCCCTCCCTTTTCATTCCTGAAAAGTGAAATGTATTGGAATTGCTCTGGGCTGCTTTTCACTTGCTCCTGAATGGGGCCTTTTAGTATTTTCACACCAAGGTGTTCTTTAGGGGTGCCAGGTCAGGCTACCAAAACAGCTTCTGGCAGAGGGATTAGGACCAATTAACATCCCAGTACACAAAGGCCACTGCCAGCTGAACAGGGGGACCGGTGACCTGCTCGGGGGCTGTGTTTTAAGTAGGGGCCTCCCGTGCTTGGGCTCAAGTGGGAAGGGGTGGGGAAAGTTTTTATTTATAATTGAAAATGCTGCCCCAGGATAAAGTCCCAAGAAAGGCAGAGTGGCTTTCAAAAGTATGTAACAACTGCCATTTCAGTATCGGCCCTTATTGTAGGGGGTCCCATCAAGGATACTCTTAACAATACAGGCATCTCTTGTCATACATTGAGATAAAGCGATTTCTTCTGCTCTGGAGAAAACAGTTTTTATCCATCTCCATCCTGGGACTGTGGCTTCAGATTGAAAGGACTGCCACACTTTTTTAAATTTTCTTTCTTTCTTTCTTTAATTTCCTGATGAACCTCGTGAGCTCGGTGGGGTGGAAGCAGGCTTTGGCTTGTACAGTGAAACTGCAACATGGCCTGAATCGCATGGGAAGTCCAACTGGCTCACTGGGGTTTCATTTTATTTGTTTTCAGCAGAAGGGTAATTGTAGGGTTTTGCAGAGCAATCAATTTCCTGATTACCTTGGTTTTTCTTTTTGGTATTTTTTTTTTTAATGATGCATTTTTTACCTCAGAACTACGGTCTTGACATGGGCAAGTAACTTAACCCTCCATTGCACCCTGATACAAAATAAGTACCTATTTATAATATGTAAATCCGCTTTGATTGTAAGCACGGAAGGCTAATATATCAAATCTTAGTTCCCTAAAACCTTCATGTTTTTAATCTCTTCAGTATGACGCTTCTTCCCTCTCCAAACATGAGTCCTGCTGTCTTAGGCCTCGCAATATTTTTCCCCCATACAGAAAGAGGGCGGTTTTATCAGGCGTCCACACTGCATTCAAAGCCTGCTTTACACACAGAAAAGTGCTTTGATAACATTGTGCAGATGTACAGATTTTAAAAAGTACGCAGTAACATAGTAAATGACGGCAGATAACGACCTGAACGGTCCATCCAGTCTGCCCAATAGTCAAGCTCAGTATCAAGTCATGATTAAAGCAATAATGTGGTATTGAAGTACTTAATCCTGGTCTTTCTGTGCCATTTTTGGGACACAGGCTGGACAAGTCTGACCGGTACGCTGCCCTTATGTTCCAGTCGCTGGCATTGCATCGAAGCCCACTCCAGCCCACCTGAATCTGTGTTATTTATTTCTTTATTTCGTAGGATTTATTAACTGCCTTTAGGAATAGATTCACCTAAGGCCACCGCAGGTCCAGTTTAACATAAAACTTACAATTTTAACAGCATAACAATAGTAAAATAACCAAGAATAAACTAAATACAATCAATGAGATAAACGTGAAAACAGTAAATCGAAACCTAATAATAGAACTATTGCAATAACAGTATCAAACATATACACATTTAACAGCACTGGAATTCCAATACCAGCGTAATACTAATGATACACCTAATAAGCATTAGAACATTCAACTAACATAGATACGATGCTAAAGGTTTTCTACAATACGGCTTAACATATAGCTGAGGGACCAACAGCAGATATATGATGGGAACATGATGTGTGATGCAGAGTCAGCTGGGATAATTTTATATAATAACTAGTAAAAAAGGCCCATTTCTGACACAAATGAAACGGGCACTAGCAAGGTTTTCCTCGGCTCCCCTGCAGCTACCCATGTCCAGCGACCCTCCTCTCTCCCCTGCCCCCCCCCCTCCTGCAGCCACCCATGTCCAGTGACCTTCCTCTCTCCCCTGCCCCCCCTGCAGCCACCCATGTCCAGCAACCCTCCTCTCTCCCCTGCCCCCCTCCAGCCACCCATGTCCAGCGACCCTCCTCTCTCCCCTGCCCCCCCTGCAGCCACCCATGTCCAGCAACCCTCCTCTCTCCCCTGCCCCCCTGCAGCCACCCATGTCCAGCAACCCTCCTCTCTCCCCTGCCCCCCTCCAGCCACCCATGTCCAGCGACCCTCCTCTCTCCCCTGCCCCCCCTCAGCCACCCATGTCCAGTGACCTTCCTCTCTCCCCTGCCCCCCTGCAGCCACCCATGTCCAGCAACCCTCCTCTCTCCCCTGCCCCCCTCCAGCCACCCATGTCCAGCGACCCTCCTCTCTCCCCTGCCCCCCCTCAGCCACCCATGTCCAGCAACCCTCCTCTCTCCCCTGCCCCCCCTCCTGCAGCCACCCATGTCCAGTGACCTTCCTCTCTCCCCTGCCCCCCCTCAGCCACCCATGTCCAGTGACCCTCCTCTCTCCCCTGCCCCCCCCCTCTCCCCCCCCCCCCCCCCCCCCGGGTTCTGAAGTTGACATCACAGTGGCTACGGTGATGCCAGCCTGATCTACGGAGCCGTCCTGACCAACTCGGAATGAGCCACGGTCCCAGGCAGCAAGTCAGAACGTTGGAGGTGAGAACTATTATATAGAATTTGATATCATTTGATAATTTGTCATATACTGGACACAGATTGTACAAGACTGCCCAGCACGGGCCTTAAGTTCTTACAGCCAGAGTCACCATCTAATTTGCCACTGGATACATTAACATGCATGCAGTCGTTCGAGGTTTGGCGTTTTTTAATAAAATCCATTTTCTAATTAGGGATCCTCTGACTTCATTCATACCTTTTTGAATTCTGTCACAGTTTTTGTTTTCTACCGCCTCCCTCGGGAGGGCATTCCAGGCATTGACCACCCTCTCCGTGAAAATGCATTTCCTGACATTACTCCTAAGTCTACCACCCCCACAACTTCAATTCATGTCCTCTAGTTCTACCATTTTCCATTCTCTGGAAAAGATTTGTTTGTAATCAGTGCAAAGGGCATGCGATGAAGCTGCAAAGTAGTCAATTTAATACGAATCGGAGAAAAAGTTTCTACATTCGACGTGTAATTAAACTCCGGAATCTGTTGCCAGAGAATGTGGTAAAAGCACTTAGCTTAGCGGGGGTTGAAAAAAAGGTTTGGATAGCTTCCTAAAAGAAAAGTCCATAAGCCATTATTAAAATGAACTTAGAGAAAATCCTCTGCTTATTTCTAGGATAAGCAGCATATAATGTGTGGGATCTTGCCAGGTAGAATCGGCAACCAATGTAAATTCCTCAACAATGGTGTTGCATAATCAAATCTACGGCATCCAAATATCAATTTTTCTGCAGTATTTTGTAAAAGCTGTAACCTATTAAAAACTTTTGAATGCAGTCTCACGTATAAAACATTGCAGTAATCTAATTGAGATAGAATAATAGCCTATACCAACACTTGAAAACTGTCAAGAAAAAAAGCAGATCTAATTACTACTACTACTACTTCACATTTCTAAAGCACTACTAGGGTTGCGCAGCGCTGTACAATATAACATAGAAGGACAGTCCCTGCTCAAAGGAGCTTACAATCTAAAGGACAAATGTACAGTCAGTCAAGTAGGGGCAGTCAAATTGGGGCAGTCTAGATTTCCTAAATAGGTATAAAGGTTAGGTGCCGAAAGCAACATTGAAGAGGTGGGCTTTGAGCAAGGATTTGAAGATGGGTAGGGAGGGGGCTTGGCGTAAGGGCTCAGAAAGTTTATTCCAAGCATAGGGTGAGGTGAGGCAGAAAGGGCGGAGCCTCGAGTTGGCGGTGGTGGAGAAGGGTACTGAGAGGAGGGATTTGTCCTGTGAGCGGAGGTTTCGGGTGGGAACGTAAGGGGAGATGAGGGTTGAGAGGTAGTGAGGGGCTGCAGACTGAGTGCATTTGTAGGTAAGAAGGAGAAGCTTGAACTGCATGCGGTATCTGATCGGAAGCCAGTGAAGTGACCTGAGGAGAGGGGTGATATGAGTATATCGGTTCAGGCGGAATATAAGACGTGCAGCAGAGTTCTGAACAGATTGAAGGGGGGATAGATGGTTAAGTGGGAGGCCAGTGAGGAGTAGGTTGCAGTAGTCAAGGTGAGAGGTAATGAGAGCGTGGATGAGAGTTCGGGTGGTGTGCTCAGAGAGGAAAGGGCAAATTTTGCTGATGTTATAGAGAAAGAAGCGACAGGTCTTGGCTATCTGCTGGATATGTGCAGAGAAGGAGAGGGAGGAGTCAAAGATGACTCCGAGGTTGCGGGCAGATGAGACGGGAGGATGAGGGTGTTATCAACTGAGATAGAGAGTGGAGGAAGAGGAGAAGTGGGTTTTGGTGGAAAGACAATAAGCTCGGTCTTGGCCATGTGCAGTTACTTTCAATTGACGTAAATTAAGAAATATCTTCCTACTTAGATGATTTATCTGAGGTTCCAATGTCAATTGAGTATCCAAAATAATTCTCAAAACTCTGGAAGTTTTTTCTATTTGTAATTGTTCACCATAATGTGACATAAGACGGAACTCAGAGTAAATCATTACTGAAAAATATAAGCTTTGTCTTGGAGGCATTAAGTTTTAATAAATGTTGATTCGCCCATGAATGAATCATAGAAATGCAGTCTGAAATTGAGGTTTGCAAAGTCAAAAATCTGAAGTTGATGGAATCAATAAATCATCTGCATAAGAATAACCAAAAAAACCGAAGTGGATCCAAAACCAAACCCAGACCACTCATAAAAACATTAAATAAAATCATACAGAGAGGTGTATCCCGTGGAACATCGTATTTCAGACTCCAACTAAATGAAAAAGAATTGTTTTTCTTAACACAACATTGCCCTATTTTTAGGAAACTCTCTAACCATTTCTGAACTGCTCCAGAAATACCAAAACTCACCAAGGGCCTCTTTTACCAAACCGCTCTAGCGATCCTGGTGCGGCAATGCTGACAAAGCCCATTGCCACCAAGGAATCGCTAGCATAGGTTGGTAAAAGAGGCCCTTAATTTACTCAAAAGTATATAATGGTCAACTGTATCGAATGTGCAGATATATCAAACTGAAGTAGAACACACCTTGAGTATTGTGTTCAATTCTGGTCGCCTCATCTCAAGAAAGATATAGTAGAATTGGAAAAGGTGCAGAGAAGGGCGACTAAAATGATAGCGGGGATGGGACGACTTCCCTATGAAGAAAGATTAAGGAGGCTAGGGCTATTCAGCTTGGAGAAGAGACGGCTGAGGGGAGACATGATAGAGGTATATAAAATAATGAGTGGAGTGGAACAGGTGGATGTGAAGTGTCTGTTCACGCTTTCCAAAAATACTAGGACTAAGGGGCATGCGATGAAACTACAGTGTAGTAAATTTAAAACAAATCGGAGAAAATGTTTCTTCACCCAACGTATAATTAAACTCTGGAATTCGTTGCCGGAGAAAGTGGTGAAGGCGGTTAGCTTAGCAGAGTTTAAAAAGGGGTTGGACGGTTTCCTAAAGAACAAGTCCATAAACCGCTACTAAATGGACTTGGGAAAAATCCACAATTCCAGGAATAACATGTATAGAATGTTTGTACGTTTGGGAAGCTTGCCAGGTGCCCTTGGCCTGGATTGGCCGCTGTCGTGGACAGGATGCTGGGCTCGATGGACCCTTGGTTTTTTCCCAGTATGGCATTACTTATGTACTTATGCACATTGAGTACTTTGACTCAACAGCGCCTGAACTTTTGATACCCAAGTCAGTAATATGAATTACCCTAAATCCAACCTGAGAATCGTGTAGACAACAAAAAGACTCCAGATAAAATGTAACTTGAGATGCAACTATGGACTCCAGTAACTTCGCCATCCAAGTTATACTGGCTACTGGGCAAAAATTCAATGTAATAGTTAAGTCTGCGCCCTGAGATTTCCGAATCAGTGTTAAAATAATTTTTTTTCCCAATAAAAAAAGGGAAAAAATCTCATCTTGTAAAATATGTTTAACTAAAACTGTTAACAGATTAGCCAATTAAATTGGAGGAGTAGCCTAGTGGTTAGCCCAGCGGATTTTGATCATGGGGAACTGCATTCAATTCACACTACAGCTGTTTGTGACTCTGGCCAAGTCACTTAACCCTCCATTGCCCCTGGTACAAAATAAGTACCTGAATATATGTAAACCGCTTTGAATGTAGTTGCAAAAACCTCAGAAAGGCGGTATATCAAGTCCCAGTTCCCTTTCCCTATTTGTAGATTCTACATGGAATGTTGCTACTATTGAGATTCTGTTACTACTATTTGACATTCTACATGGAGACTCAAACAACGCCCGACATGCATGTTTCGCCAACTGTTTGAGTCCCCATGTTTGAAAATGCCGAAAAGATAAGTACATTAAAATTGTTTAAATATAAAAATTGAGCCTATGAAGATTTGAGTGCTAATATGATTGCCAAAAGTTATTGCTGGACAATTAAGCACTGCTGAGGCAAGGGTAGAAAAAGTTTTAAAAGCCTTCTAAGAATATGATTTAAGAACTGTTTGATAAAGAAACTAGGAATATTAGGGCCTGTTGGAATTTGATTTTGTTGATATATGGTCCCAAGAATATTGATTGAGATCTGCCTTGATGGTTGTTGGTGCAAGCTATTCCACTAGCAACATTCCACGTAGAAGCCTGCCCTTGCAGATCAGCAATGCGGCCGCGCAGGCTTCTGTTTCTGTGAGTCTGTACGTGCAGGACGTCAGACTCACAGAAACAGAAGCCTGCGCGGCCACAAGGGCAGGCTTCTACATGGAATGTTGCCAGTGGAGGAGTAGCCTAGTGGTTAGTGCAGTGGACTTTGATCCTGGGGAACTGAGTTCGATTCCCACTGCAGCTCCTTGTGACTCTGGGCAAGTCACTTAACCCTCCATTGCCCCTGGAACAAAATAAGTACCTGAATATATGTAAACCGCTTTGAATGTAGTTGCAAAAAAACCACAGAAAGGCAATATATCAAGTCCCATTTCCCTTTCCCTAAAAGGGTAAAGAAGGAATTCTCACACCTTCCATCCTTGTACCTGCTAGAGAAAACTCTACTTGTAAGCACAGAGGGAGCAATTCTATAACTTGGCATCTCAAGTTAGGTCCCCCCCCCCCCCCAATACATACAAGTGTGGAGGAGTGGCCTAGTGGTTAGGGTGGTGGACTTTGGTCCTGGGGAACTGAGGACCTGAGTTCAATTCCCACTTCAGGCACAGGCAGCTCCTTGTGACTCTGGGCAAGTCACTTAACCCTCCATTGCCCCATGTAAGCCGCATTGAGCCTGCCATGAGTGGGAAAGCACGGGGTACAAATGTAACAAAAAAAAATAGGTCATTGGTGAGGATCTGTTTATTGGGCTTACTCAATAGTTCAGTTAAAAAAAAAAAAAAGCTTTGCCTTGCATTTCTAGATACCCAAGTGGACTATTACGACAGTTACTCAGTTTTATGCCTTTAATTGCAAGAAATGCAATGAGAAAGTATTATTCAGAGGCTTTTAGGATTCAAAGTAATTCTCCAACTGCACGGAAAGAAAATAGAGGAAGGAACAGAGCATCTTTCTTCCCATCAGTTTCCCTAATGTCTGTTATAGCTCTTTGAATGAAGTTTTACTGTGTACAGCGAGTAAGATATAAATGTTTCTTGTATGAATAAAGCTGTATTTTCTTTATCCCTGCCCCCCCCCCTTTCAATTCCATAGGGATTTTTTTCCCAAAGCCTGGTTTATTATGACAAGGTGCGGAGAGAGGGCAGAGGCCTGGAGCTGCAGGTGTGCAGGTTCCTTTCTTACCTCTCTTCTAACTAGCTAGCGGTGTGGCAGCAGCCCCTCCCCCACCCCCTGTGCTCCAGCTATGCTGGCCTCATTTCTCAGGGTTGACACTTTGCACAAAGAGCCAAGGGATAGTGGACACAATGCTTCGCCCCAAATTCTGTCTAGTAAATGCCTGAGACTGCAGTGTCAATGTTTCCCAGAGATCTCTGTGTGTCTATAGCCATGTGCATATATATTCATATGCATACACCTGTTCAATGTAAGCCACATTGAACTGAGACTCGCTTTTGGATAATTGTGGGATACAAGTGTGAATAAATAAATAAATAAATAAATATAGACAGATATAAAATATGCATATATGGATACACTATAATTGAATATGAAATATACATATTTATTTATTTAATTATTTAATATTTATTTGTTTTTTATAATTAGGATTTGGCTCATACATTTTTCAGTAGTAACATAGTAGATGACAGCAGAAAAAGACCTGCACGGTCCATCCAGTCTGCCCAACAAGATAAACTCATATGTGCTACTTTTTGTGTATGAGTCACATTCAGGTATTTCCCCGTCTCCAGAGGGTTCACAGTCTGAGCTTTTCCCCAAGGCGGTGGAGGGTTCAGTGACTTGCCCAAGGATATGTGGAGGGGCATAATCGAACGTCGCCAGCCAAATAGATCGCCAGCGATCTACGTTGGCGGCGGCGCAACAGCTGGTCGGAATCATATTATCGAAAATATTTTCGATAATACGGTTTAGCCTGGCCAAATGCCTTGGAGTTCACCGGGTTTGAAATGGCCGGGTTTGTTTTTCAGCGATAATGGAAAAAAATGCCGGCCATCTCCAACCCGGCGAAATCCAAGGCATTTGATTGTGGGAGGAGCCAGCATTTGTAGCGCACTGGTCCCCCTGACATGCCAGGACACCAGCTGGGCACCCTAGGGGTCAGTGCGGTGGACTTCAGAAAAACCTCCCACATGCATAGCTCCCTTACTTTGGGTGCTGAGCCCCCCAACCCCCCCAAAAAAAAACCCACTACCCACAAATGTACAACACTACCAAAACTCTTAGGGGTGAAGGGGGCAACTACATGTGGGTACAGTGGGTTTTGGAGGGCTTCCGTTACCAGCACAAGTGTTGCAGGTAGGGGGGGATGGGCCTGGGTCCGCCTGCCTTAAGTGCACTGCGGTACCCACTAAAAGTGCTCCAGGGACCTGCATACATGCAGGCCTCTAGGATATGTTGCTGCTGTGTAACCTTGGCACACCAGTTGACACCTGAAGACTAATCTCTTTGAAAAAGTCCATTATTTGAATAAGCACGTTACTCACAGTTAACTGCAGATCAGAGGTTGTGCCCCACTGGCAAAGAGTCTCCCTGGTACTGAGATGAGCAGTAGGTCAGAGCTGGCAGAATGGTGTACAATGCCCTCTTTTAGCCACATTCAAGGTAATAACTAAGTTCTCTAACGTGGGTAACACATGAAAGGGATCTAAAAGTGGCTTACAAAAATGGCCACTACCTCATGGGCTACCGGAAACAAAACAGGGCACACTCTGACCCAGTTAGCAGGGGGGGAAAGCACCATGGGAGTAGAGCCCACTACCCTACACCCACCACAATGCATTCCTGATGTGACTCTGTAGTGCGCATAACAGAAAATGTGTCACACTCACCCGAGAGCCACATCACAACCAGGGAAAGGCTGTCAGAGGATAGAACACATTCTGCTGTCATGGAGGTGGGTACGGCATTTGAGGCTGGCATACAGGCTGGCAAAAAAGGTTTTTAGTTTTATTTTTTTTAGTATGGGAGAGGGTTGGTGACCACTGGGAGAGTATGGGGAGGTCATGCCCCATTCCCTCCAGTGGTCATCTGGTCATTTTGGGCACCTTTTTGAGGCTTGGTCATGAACATAAAAGGACCAAGTAAACCCGGCGAAATACTGCTTAATGCCACTTTTTTTTCCATTATTGCCGAAAGCCGGCCATCTGGTAGCCACGCCCTTGCCCGCCCATGTCCCGCCTTCGCTTCACTGCCGACACGCCCCTTTGAACTTTGGCCGGCGATGCGACGGGAAAGTGGCGATGTTGCCAAAAAAGCAGCTTTTGATTATACCGATTTGGCCGCTTTTCCGAGATCGCCGGCCATCTCCTGATTTATGATGGAAAATGGCCGGCGATCACTTTTGAAAATGAGCTGGATAGATATATATTAGAAGTGTGCAAAAAGCAAAGGTTTGTTTAGTCTTTGTTTTAACTCGTGATTTTTGCATTTTTCTTTCTTTTTCTTTATGTGCATATTTCTCTTAAATGCATACATACTTTCTATGTGCACAAGAACTTCTTATAAGGGTCCTTTTGCCGCACACCAATTCAGAACTACCATCGGGCTACTGCAGGGGGCCCAGCGGTAGTCCCTACCCCCAGTATGCGCCATTTTTTGGTTTTTATTTTTGTAGCGTTGGGGCTTACCCAGCGGTAATCAGGCAGCACCGTGCTCTGACCGGTTACCGCTGTGTCAGTGCAGGAGCCCTTACTGTCACCTAAATAGGTGGTGGGTAAGGGATCCCCTCGGAAATGGCCACGTTCCAATCCTGTGATTAGCACAGGGCCATTTCCTTGAAAAGAAAATAGAACAGCCTTTTTACCCGCTGCAGTAAAAGGGGGCGTTCCGCATGAATCAAAAGCAGACGCTGATGCTACTGTAGGTCCACTTTCACCGCAGCTTGATAAAAGGAGCCCTTTATGTGCAAATTGTGCAATGGTCAATTGAGTGGAGGAGTAGCCTAGTGGTTAGTGCAGTGGACTTTGATCCTGAGTTTGATTCCCACTGCAGCTCCTTGTGACTCTGGGCAAGTCACTTAACCCTCCATTGCCTCAGGTACAAAATAAGTACCTGAATATATGTAAACCACTTTGAATGTAGTTGCAAAAAAACCACAGAAAGGCAATATATCAAGTCGAATTTCCCTTTCCCTATTTGAGATTCTACATGGAATGTTGCAGTTGCTACTATTTGAGATTCTGGAATGTTGCTACTATTTGAGATTCTACATGGATCGTTAATGTTGCTATTCCACTAGCGAGGGAATACAGCATAAAAAAGCAACCAAACAAACAAACAAAGCAAATACTGGGCCTTCAGGATTGAGAAAAATGTAGTTCTTTATTTATAATGGAGACCCGACACGGTCCGTGTTTCGGCGTACGAACGCCTGCATCAGGGGTCAAGGGACTCCTATAGGTTAGCAAGACAATAAGTTGACAAAGATGTGGAATAAACAATCAGGTTATATTACCCGCTGTTTGAACCGCTTTTTGGCGGTTGACACAGCTGAAGGCGTTCTACAAACGAGCTGTTTGTGGAATGTTGCTAGTGGTGGAGTAGCCTAGTGGTTAGTGCAGTGGACTTTTGATCCTGGGGAACTGAGTTCAATTCCCAGTGCAGCTCCTTGTGACTCTGGGCAAGTCATTTAACCCTCCATTGCACCTGGTACAAAATAACTACCTGAATATATGTAAACTGCTTTGAATGTAGTTGCAACACCACAGAAAGGCAGTATATCAAGTCCCATTTCCTTTCCCCCTTTCCCTTATGACATCACAATATCAGAAGTGAGCCAAGTATCGGGCAGTCAAGCCATTGTGACATCACTGATGAGGTTGGCTCTTATTGGTGGAATGAGTGGAGGAGTAGCCTAGTGGGGTTAGTGTAACCGACTTTGATCCTGGGGAACTGGGTTCAATTCCCACTGCAGCTCCTTGTGACTCTGGGCAAGTCACTTAACCCTCCATTGCCCCTGGTACAAAATAAGTACCTGAATACATGTAAACCGCTTTGAATGTAGTTGCAAAAACCTCAGAAAGGCCTTATATCAAGTCCCATTTCCCTTTCCCCCTTTCCCTTATGACATCACAATATCAGAAGTGAGCCAAGTATCGGGCAATCAAGCCATTGTGACATCACTGATGAGGTTGGCTCTTATTGGTGGAATGAGTGGAGGAGTAGCCTAGTGGCTAGTGCAGTGGACTTTGGTCCTGGGGAACTGTATAGGGCAATCAAGCCATTGTGACATCACTGATGAGGTTGGCTCTTATTGGTGGAATGAGTGGAGGAGTAGCCTAGTGGTTAGTGTAACGGACTTTGATCCTGGGGAACTAGGTTCGATTCCTACTGCAGCTCCTTGTGACTCTGGACAAGTCACTTAACCCTCCATTGCCCCTGGTACAAAATAAGTACCTGAATATATGTAAACCGCATTGAATGTAGTTGCAAAAACCACAGAAAGGCGGTATATCAAGTCCCAGTTCCCTTTCCCATTTCCCTTTCCCTTATGACATCACAATATCAGAAGTGAGCCAAGTATCGGGCAGTCAAGCCATTGTGACATCACTGATGAGGTTGGCTCTTATTGGTGGAATGAGTGGAGGAGTAGCCTAGTGGGGTTAGTGTAACCGACTTTGATCCTGGGGAACTGGGTTCAATTCCCACTGCAGTTCCTTGTGACTCTAGGCAAGTCACTTAACCCTCCATTGCCCCTGGTACAAAATAAGTACCTGAATACATGTAAACCGCTTTGAATGTAGTTGCAAAAACCTCAGAAAGGCCTTATATCAAGTCCCATTTCCCTCCCCCCCCCCACCTTCCCCCAAATTGATCATGTATCCATTAGTTGATAAGTAGATGTGCAAATTGGTTTTTAGACTCTCAAACAAACCAAATATATAAATATATATATATATATATATTTTTTTCTCCATGTATAGATATAAATATATAAAACCAAAGGCCAAAATTTACACCTCAGTCCAAATCACATCTTTACATATCTTGTTTTGAGTCTGATTAAGCTGCTAATTGAGTGCTTGGACAGAGAAAGGGAATGATGCCACCTTAGCTTTAATGAATGCAGCCTTAATTAGCTTTGACGGCCTGTACCTTCAGCGCATGCAGAAGAATCAAATTCAGAATTAATAATGTTTCTAAGTGCTGGAAATTATGGCCTCTTTAAAGGCAATATCGCTTTTCTTCCCTTTTTGCCCGCTCACTGGATGGCATACTGATTAGCGACTGAGGTGGTCTTTCTGGAAGTCTCTTGTTTAGGGTCTGGAGACGGAATGAATTTCAAACATGCCAGAACAGCAAAGAGCGAGAAAAGGGTCATTGGAAGTTACATGTGATAAAGGCGTGAATGCAGGTTCCAATGTTGTTCTGAAAATCTGGACAGCTGATAAAGTCACTGGGCAAAAGAAGGAGACTTTTGAATGACCTGTTCGAGGCTGTTTGATGCCTTCCAACTGCTGAACATCTGCACAGACCACTGTCCTGTTAGCTGAGACGTACCTGGGTCTGCTAACTGGGTCAATGCCCAGATAAAGGGCACCAGTCTGAATACCAGCCTCCAGTAGCTTGGATATTCATTGGTGGTGTCCAGATTATCGGAATTATTTTTTGCCCAGCAAGCAAATCGGTGGCATGCTTCAGCCACCAACACCTGCACTCCCATGCATGCCCTCCTTCTCTCCCCCTTCCATCCAGCATCTGCCCTCTTTATCTCCCCCCTTCCATCCATCATCTGCTCTCTTCTCCCCCTTCCATCCAGCGTCTGCCCTCCTCCTCTCCCCCTTCCATACAGCGTCTGCCCTCTTTCTCTCCCCTTCCATCTAGCATCTGCCCTCCTCTCCACTTCCATCCAGAGTCTGAACTCCTTCTCTTCCCCCTTCCATCCATCTGCTCTCCTCTCCCCCTTCCACCCAGCTTCTGCCCTCCTTTCCCCTTCTATCCAGCATTTGCCCTCTTTCTCACCCCCTTCCATACAGCATCTGCCCTCCCTTGCCTCCCTTACATCCAGTATCTGCCTTCCTCTCCCCTTCCATCCAGCATTTGCCCTCTTTCTTTCCCCCTTCCATCCAGCATCTGACCTCCTTCTCTCTCCCCCTTCCATCCAGCGACTGCCCTTCTTTTCTCCCCCTTCCATCCAGGGCCTGCCCTCCCTCTCCCCTTCCATCCAGCCTCTTCCCTCCTTATCTCCCCTTCCATCCAGTGTCTGCCCTCCTCTTCCCCTTCCATCAAGCATATGCCCTCCTCTCCCCCTTCTATCCAGTTTCTGCCCTACTCTCCCCCTTCCATCAGGGTTTGCCGTCTTTCTCTCCCCCTTCAATCCAGCCTCTGCCCTCCTTCTCTCCCCCTTTCATTCAGCATCTTTCCTTCTTCTCTCCCCCTTTCATGCAGCATCTGTCATCCTCCTCTCTCATCACTTTTATCCAGCCTCTGCCCTCTCTCCTCTTTCCATCCAGTCTCTGCCCTCCCTCTCTCCCACTTTCATCCAGTCTCTGCCCTCCCTCTTGCTCCCACTTCCACTTCCATCCAGCCTAAGCCTCCTCTCTGTGACTTCCCCTTCAATCCAGCCTCTGCCCTCCTTCTCTCCCCCTTTCATTCAGCATCTTTCCTTCTTCTCTCCCCCTTTCATCCAGCATCTGTCATCCTCCTCTCTCCCTTCCTTACCTCCCTCTCTCCCCACTTTCATCCAACCTCTGACCTCCCTCTCTCCCCACTTTCATCCAGCCTCTGCCCTCCTTCCATCCAGCCTCTGCCCTCCCTCTCTCCCACTTTCATCCAGTCTCTGCCCTCCCTCATGCTCGCACTTCCATCCAGCCTAAGCCTCCTCTCTGTGCCTCCCCCCACAATCCAGCATCTACCTCCTCTCTGTCCCCACTCCCCCCCCCCCCCACACCCATCCCTGCTGCTGCCACTGCTGCTTTTCTAAATGAGTAGAAGCAGCAGAAAAACAAGCTTCAGCAACGCGAGACCAGACTCTCCATATACACAGCTGCCGTCTGAGCCCCGGACCAGAAAGTGAAGTTCGAGGGGGCAGAATCGTCAGCCGTGTGTATGAAGCATCTGGTGTCCCGTGGTTGCAGCTTGTTTTGCCACTGCTGCTGCTCATCTAGAAAGCAACTGCAGCAGGGATGGGTGTGTGTGAGGGGAGCGAGGACAGAGAGGAGGCAGACCCTGGGTTGGAGGGAGCAGTAGCGGATCATGTGACGGCGGGAGGGAGGCCGGGATTTTCCACGGCACTCCTGAGAGTTCACTGCGGCCAGGGTGCCCCGACGCACAGTTTGGGAACCGCTGCCCTACATAACAGAGGATTGCATGACTTGCTCATGATCACAAGGAGCTGCAGTGTGATTTGAACCGGGATTCCTTGGTTTTCAGTCCACTGCTCTAACCATTGGACTAACACTCCTCCGCCCAGGACAGATAAAGACCACAAGGTCCATCTGCTTCATTCATTCCCCCTTCCCATTATGATACTACGTACTCTACTTGATCTCTGGCTTTACTTTCACTTGTGAGGATCTTCTGTGCTCATCTCATGCTCTTTTGAATTGTAAATATCTTTTTCTAACTGTGATTTCCACTGGAGAAGCCTGTTCCATGCCCTCTCTGCTGCCTCTGGAACAAAATCTTTCCATAGGGTGCTCCAATATCTATTACCTGGAATTCGTTGCCAGAGAATGTAGTAAAAGTGGTTAGCTTAGCGGGGTTACAAAAAGGTTTGGATGGCTTCCTAAAGGAAAAGTCCATAGACCATTAATAAAATGGACCTGGGGAGAGTCTGCTGTTTATTTCTAGGATAAGCAGCATAAAATGTATTGTACTGTTTTGGGATCTTACCAGGTACTTGTGACCTGGATTGGCCACTGTTGCAATCAGGATGCTGGGCTTGATGGACCTTCGGTCTGTCCCAGTATGGCAATGCTTATATACTTATGTACCTTTGAGCCTCAAATGGTATCTCCATGTACTGGATAATTGTCTCTTGATATCACTGATGTAGCTGAATCTTCCCCATGCCTTCTAGGACTACATTTCTGATTTAAGAGAGGTGCCTGCTCATTCAGACATGCCAGTTCAAATCTGGGGGGGATGGCCGGTTCTGCTATCACAAGGATTAGGGCCTGCCACTTCATCCCAGGTCAAGCAAGCAGATTGATCCAGTCCTGGTGCCACCTTGCGCTCCCCCCCCCCCCCCACCTAGGGTTACCATATGGCTGCAGAAAAAGGAGGACACATTGATCCAATCCGGGTTTTGCTTCCATTGAAAGCAATGGAAGTAAAACCCAGACTGGCTCAATCTGTCCTCCTTTTCCTGGAGCCATATGGTAACCCTACGCCCCCACCCAACATCCCAGGTCAAGCAAGTAGGTTGATCCAGTCCTGGTGCCACCTTGCGCTCCCCCCCCCCCCCCACCCAACATCCCAGGTCAAGCAAGTAGGTTGATCCAGTCCTGGTGCCACCTTGCGCTCCCCCCCCCCACCCAACATCCCAGGTCAAGCAAGTAGGTTGATCCAGTCCTGGTGCCACCTTGCGCTCCTCCCCCCCCCCACCCAACATCCCAGGTCAAGCAAGTAGGTTGATCCAGTCCTGGTGCCACCTTGCGCTCCCCCCCCCCCCCCCACCCAACATCCCAGGTCAAGCAAGTAGGTTGATCCAGTCCTGGTGCCACCTTGCGCTCCCCCCCCACCCAACATCCCAGGTCAAGCAAGTAGGTTGATCCAGTCCTGCTTCCAATTCCCAGCCCCCCCCCCCCCCCCCAGAACAGCAAAAAGTTGAAAGTGGAACACCCTCCAGCAGGACCTTCACCCTGTGACTGTAAAGGTGCGAAAGCTGGAAACAGTGGAAGCGAAACATCACTCCAGTACATGCAAACTGCTGAGTTTTCTAACCACATGGGTACCGGGACAAATAAGTGTAGTTTCTCCCCCCCCCCCCAAAAAAAAACCCAAGACGGTCAGCGAGAGCACCTACACCAGGCCCGAGGCAGCACATGTTAAGGTAATGCCAGATGAAGGCAATTTTCGTAATCTAAGCAGTATTGACTTACAGCCCATTAAAGAAGGCAAGAGCCGGCTTTGATAGCTTTGCTTTCTCTGGTCTTGGCAGTGCCTTTTAGTACCTCTTTCTCTCTTTCTACATTTTCCCTTAATGATGGTAAAAGCAAAAGATCTATGCATACATTTAAAAGACCTTTAGCAGAGCTGGGGCGTAGGTTCACTCGCTCATTAATGGGTCTCAGGATGACATTTTCACTGTTTAAGCTCCCAGCAAAGCCCTTCTACTTTTCATTATACCACCTGGCCTTTGTGCGTCTCTTTACCCCCCCACTTCAGGGCTGTCTCTTCACTGTTTACAGAAAGATGTGAGGGCTCCTTGACAGAACGGAAAACAGATCCTGTGTGTTTGCAGCAACAGCAACCATGGGTTTTGCATGTCTTAGTTCGATTTGAAGGCAGACAAATGTTTTTCCAGGCGTCTAAACCACTTTCCATCCTGAAAGTTTTAATAAGTTCATTAACAAAATAGCAGAGATAAACAGAAAGTCCTGGCATCGCCTGCACGGAAGCCAACGCCAACAGAAGGTGATCTCTCCACGGGAGAAACGAAAGCCGCAACACACAAACAGTGGATCCAAAAGAGTCCTCTCACAAGTGGTGTTTTCTTAATCAAGGTCTTTATTTGAAATCAATAAACGCAACCCGACACGAATCGTGTTTCGGCCGTAAAGGCCTGCGTCAGGGGTCTATTGATTTCCAATACAGAAAATATTCTTGTAGTTCAAACTGACAAAGAGTTAACTTCCTGCTAACTGAGATAATCACATACAGAGTGCTACTGCACAACCTTCTCTGTCTAGCCGGGTATGCCGAAGTGGATAACCGAAAACATGACAGCAGATAAGGGTCAAAAGGCCCATCCAGTCTGCTCCTCCTGAGTGACCATTAACTCCTCCTTTGCCTAATGGATCCCAGGTGCCTGTCCCATGCTTTCGTAAACTCTGACACAGTCCCTGTCTCCACCAGGAGGTCATTCCACGCATCCACCATCCTTTCCATGAAAGAGTATTTTCTTAGCTTCCTCCAAAGCCTGTTTCCTCTTAACTTCATCCTATGCCCTCTCATTCAAGGGCGTAGCCAGACAGCAGATTTTGGGTGGGCCTAGGCAAGAAGTGGGTGGGCACCAAATGTTCTTCCCCCCCCCCCCCCCCATGCGGAAAAAAATATGTCAGCTGGTGGGAAAATGCTTCTCTCCACCTTGGTAGTCTGCAGCAGGCATGGGCTGAAAACTGAGCGTACGCAGGTGGTGGTATCTTGGAGAGTAGCGTTTTCATTACAATCAGGGAGAAGTCTTCAGCTGGCAGAGCTTGGGATCCCTACCAGCTACCACTAAACATGTGCTACTGTTGGGTGGGCCTGAACCCTAAGTGGGTGGGCCCCGGCCCACCCAGGCCCACCTGTGGCTACGCCACTCTGTGCCAGAGCCAGTGGTGGGAGGCAGGGATAGTGCTGGGCAGACTTATATGGTCTGTGCCAGAGCTGGTGGTGGGAGGAGGGGCTGGTGGTTGGGAGGCGGGGATAGTGCTGGGCAGACTTATACGGTCTGTGCCAGAGCTGGTGGTGGGAGGAGGGGCTGGTGGTTGGGAGGTGGGAATAGTGCTGAGCAGACTTATACGGTCTGTGCCAGAGCCGGTGGTGGGAGGCGGGGATAGTGGTTGGGAGGCGGGGATAGTGCTGGGCAGACTTGTACGGTCTGTGCCAGAGCCGGTGGTGGGAGGCGGGGATAGTGGTTGGGAGGCGGGGATAGTGCTGGGCAGACTTGTACGGTCTGTGCCAGAGCCGGTGGTCGGGAGGCAGGGCTGGTGGTTGGGAGGCGGGGATAGTGCTGGGCAGACTTATACGGTCTGTGCCAGAGCCGGTGGTGGGAGGCGGGGCTGGTGGTTGGGAGGCGGGGATAGTGCTGGGCAGACTTATACGGTCTGTGCCCTGAAAAAGACAGGTACAAATCAAGGTAAGGTATACACAAAAAATGGCACATGTGAGTTTATCTTGTTGGGCAGATTGGATGGACCGTGCAGGTCTTTTTCTGCTGTCATCTACTATGTTACTATGTGCTACTTTATGTGTATACCTGACCTTGATTTGTTTCTGCCATTTTCAGGGCACAGACCGTAGAAGTCTGCCCAGAACAAGGCCCACCTCCCAACCACCAGTCCCGCCTCCTCCCACCGGCTCTGCCACCCAATCTCGGCTAAGCTTCTGAGGATCCCTTCCCTATATGTTTTATGACTGACACCGCTTACCAATTTTGTAGCCGCCCTCTGGATTGACTCCATCCCGTTTATTCTCTTTCCATAGGTGTACACAGTACTCCAAATGGGGCCTCACCAGAGACTTATACAGGGGCACCTCCTTATGCACCCCAGCATCCTTCTACCTGTTTGGAGACCTTAAGGTCATCAGACACAATCACCCCCAAATCCCACTCTTCTTTCGTACACAGAAGCACTTCACCCCCTATATTGTACCGTTCCACTGGATTTTTGTAACCCAAGAAGTGCCTGACCCTGCATTTCTTAGCATTAAATTTTAGTTGCCAATTATCGGTCACTTCTTCAAGTTTTGCTAGATCTTTCCTCATGTCATCCACACTCTCCAGTGTGTCCACCCTATTGCAGAGTTTGGTATCATCTGCAAAGAGACAAACCTTACCACTCAGTCCTTCTGCAATATCACTCACAAGGATGTTAAAAAAAAGCCAGCCCAAGGACCGATCCCTGCAGTACACCACTGATGTTATAGAATAGGCTTAAATTTCTGTATGGCATATAGAATACGCTGGGCACCTCGCCACATGACCAAATGTGGTCAGATCCATTTAAGCTATGTTTTACTTGGCGTAAATCCCATTGTCTAAATTAGGCACAGAGGGGTGTATTCTATAACAACGCCCATAGATTTTAGAAATGCCCATGCCCCGCCCATGGCCACATCCCTGTTTCAACTATCAGGCTTATTTTCGAAAGAGAAGGGCGCCCATCTTTCAGCACAAATCGGGAAATGGGCGTCCTCCTAGGGTCACCCAAATCGGCATAATCAAAATTCTCCAAGGGGGGCCCGGCGTCGCAGTCCCATCCATCCGCCCTCGGCTCCGTCGACCGTTCGCCACCGGGCCGGGCCCCCTCCATTCAAATCACAGCGCCTCACCACCTCGCTCCGTGTGAAAGCGCAGCAGCGGCAGCCTGCAGATCGCCTCCCTTTGGGCCTTCCCTCACTGTGTCCTGCCCTCGTCTGACGTAACTTCCGCGAGGGCGGGACACAGGGAGGGAAGGCCCGAAGGGAGGCGATCTGCAGACTGCCACTGCTGTGCTTTCACACGGAGCGAGGTCGAGATGAGACACTATGATTTGAATTCAGGGGGCCCGGCCCGGTGGTGGACGGAGGGGGGCGGCGGCAGTGACGACCTCGGGGGCCCTGTTAATAAGTTGGACCACAAAATCTAGTCTGTTTACAAGCAATACTGTACTGTGATTATTTACCTATCAACTTGTAATCTGTCTAGATCTCTGTGAGTTCAATGGAACAGAAACTTAATAACTGAAATTATGAATTTAAATTAAATACCTTTTTAACAAGCTTGTTAAATTTATTTGTGAGAGGGTGGAGGAGGGAAAGAGCTTTAGTGTTTTACATTTTCAAATGATTGCCATTATAAAATGTTTAATAGATATATGCATAGCATTTTTAAATGTAGATTAATTTTACATTTGTAAATGTTTTGTCTTTTAATCACCTCCATGATAGGCTTCTGTGTGGGAAACCAGCTAGAAAGGGTGTAACTGGAAATGGAAATGGGAAACCTTATCCGAGAGAACAAGGCGAAAAGCCGCCTGTGCCCACTGCTTCCCCTCCGCCCAACTTCCCCCCTCCCCTGCAACCCTAAAGAATGAAAAGCCAGGGGTATGATACCTGCAAATATCCAGTCAGCTCTCTCTTGACTCACATGCACACCAGGGCCACCGAGAGACAGAGCCGGGCCTGGGGAGGAGCCATAGCATCAGCCACCGCACCCCTCCCCCACTTGAACGCAGATGCCGGTGCCTCCCCTCACTCGCTCAGGCCACCACTGCCCCCTGCCTTCTATCTTCCTGCATCAGTGCATCTGCTCCTCCCCAGCCTCCGAGGGGGGGGGGGTCCAGTGCTGAGATCTGTCTCTCTCCTGCTCCCGTGTTCCAGAACCAGGTTATCGCATTAACGCAATCACCTTGGTCCCGACAGAAACAGGAGAGAGACAGACCCTGGCGCCAGGCCCCCCTTGGAGGGTTACATTTTTTTTGCAATACATTTTTGTAATTCGCTGGGCCTGGTGAATTTTGCCCCCCTCTCGGCGGCCCTGGTCAGGTGACCTATGATGCTGTTGGCCTATGTGTGTGTCGTAAAGTGTGAGCCTACATCAGCCCAGGCAGAGAGGGCTTAGATCGAGGGAGGCTTTCCCTGTGGCAGGGGCGTAGCCAGACTTCGGTGGGAGGGGGCTCCAGAGCCCGAGGTGAGGGGGCACATTTTAGCTCCCCCCGCCATTGCTGCCGCCCCCCCACCGCCACCACCACAACCAACAACAACAACTTTGACCCCCCCCCCTGCCGACGACCCTCTCGAGCCTCCCCCTCCTGCTGCTAACCCTCCCTCGCCATCACCATCACCTACCTTTGCTGGCGGGGACCCCAACCCCCACCAGCCGAGGTCCTCTCCTTCCTTTGTTCTGTTTCTGAGTCTGATGTCCTGCAGTCTGACGTTTCTGAGTCTGACGTCAGACTCAGAAACAGAACGAAGGAAGAAGAGGACCTCGGCTGGCGGGGGTTGGGGTCCCCCACCAGCAAAGGTAGGCGACAGCGGATTGATGGCGGGTTGGCAGCAGGAGGGGGGTTGAGAGGGTCATCGGCAGGGGGGTCCAGGGCCAAATCTATGGGGGTCCAGGCCCCTGTGGCCCCACGTAGCTACACCCCTGCCCTGCAGACTGATTGCAGACTCGCAGAGCAGTGCCAGCCCATTTCTGCAGAGGAATTGCACCAGGTCCTGCAGCCCTGGCAGCTGCAGATAAGTGACGAGCACTAAGGGAGGGGTGATGGGCAACTTGGTCAGACTGCAGGAGCAGGACTTCGCAGAACACAAAGTGCACATGCGATATCTTCCTCCGAGTCTTCCTCACGTCAATCAATGCAGCCGCACTAGTCTGTTGCTAAATTAGGAGGAAGAGGAGGTGGGAGGGGTGGCCACCTTGGAGGACTCTGGGTAGATGAGAGGCTGATGGTACACTTTCTTGGCCAATCATACTTCGGGGGGGGGGGGGGGGACTAGGGTTTCCAAGTGTTGTCAGGCACTGACTTGCATCTGATTGGGCCTGGACATCTAGTCCCAGCTCAGCTGTTTCTGGGACCAGAAGTTCAGGCCCAATCAGCTGCAAGCTGGGTATGACATCACCTGAAAGGGGAGAAGCAGTGGTATGGAAAATACTTTAAAAATACTTTCTAAATTTGTACTTAGTTACTAAGTACAAAAGCAGTGGCGTAGCAAGGGCTGAGCGGTGGGGGCGGTCCGCCCCGGGTGCATGCTGCTGGAGGATGCAGAGAGCAGCCACGCACCTGTCGGCTCCGCTCTTTCCCTGCTGTTACTTCCTGTTCCGGGGAAGAGGGAGCCAGTGGAGCTGACAGGCGCGCGGCTGCTCTCTGCACCCTCCAGCAGCCAAGAATGCACCGGGGGAGGGGGGGCTTGATGCACCGGGGAGGGGGGTGTCATTGTGCCGGGGGGGTGTGTGTTGTGCTGTACCCTGGGGGAGGGACGCCGCTGACCCGGGGAGGGTGCACAGCAGCAATCCGCCCCGGGTGGCAGCCGACCTAGGATCGCCACTGTACAAACGTACAGCTTACTTGTAACTCATTACAAGTAAAAAGTACATTTAAAAATATACAGGGATATGTTTACTAAGGCGCGTTAGCGTTTTTAACGTGCCCTTAAAGTTAAGGCGCGTTAAACACTAACGCGCCAATACATTTCTATAGGTGCGTTAGTGTTTGACTCCTGCTAGCATTTAATGCGTGTTAACAATGCTAATGCACCTATGGTGTCGTGCCATTGTAAACACAGGTGATAACTTGTTACAAGTAAAAAGTATTGCAAAAAAATGTAGGGCCCTGCTTACTAAGCCATGCTAGAGACGCATTAGTGCTTTTAGTGCGCACTAACCATTAGCGTGCATTAACTGTGTAGGCGCCCACAATATTCCTATGGACACTTACACAGTTAGCGCGCGATAATTTTGTGCACAAGCTAAAAATGCTAGTGCACCTTAGTAAACAGGGCCCATAACTCATTACAAGTAAAAGCATTGCAACAAAAATGTGACAAGTAAAAGTGGTGCAAAAAAATGTAACATTATAAGTAAAAAGTATTGCCAATTGTACTTGTGCTTTGTTACAGTACTTAACTTCATCTCTGATGAGCCAATAGAAGGGGGAGAAGACAGGGAGACAAAACGGGCCAATGTAGAATATGGGAGAGGCAGGAAGAGACGGGGCAATGCTGATATGGAGGGTGAGGAGAGGCTGAGCAATGCAGAATATGGGGGGGGGGGGGGGGGGAGGGAAGATGGGGCAATGCAGGACATAGGGGGAGCCAAGGTAATACTAGATGGTTCTGGGTGGGGAGCTCAATAGCTAAGAGATAAATACAAAGCTGTGAGTAAGTTTTATTATGGTGAGGTGTTGTGCATTAAAGAGAGGGGGTGTGCAAGTAAGATTGGGGGCTGATATAAATAAATAGCAATAAGGGTTTAAAATCTGTAAATGTTGCTGGTTGAAAGTTTGTGCTGACCACATACGTTGAGAGGACAGCAACACACCGCTAGGTGAAGCGCTCTTAACGGCATGGCATCTGGCATCTCAGGGTGGGCAGAGCAAGTTCCCACACCAAGGAAGGGTGCGATCGGGGAAGATGCTGGACATGGGGAAGGTAGAAGGGAAGATCAGGGGAAATGCTGGGAAAAGGGAAAGGAGAGAGGAAAGGGATTTGCTAGACTAGAATCAGTAAAAAGAGGAAGTTTGAAGACTGGAAGGTGAGATGGAGAGATGAAATGTGAGTGGATCGAGAAAACGAAAGCTTAGCATGAAGAAAGATCAATAGCAGACCTCACTCTGTGTGACAAATCTCCTTCTCAAGCAGGCTTCAAATTTTATTTACAGAAACCCACTGTACACTCTTTTCACCAAAGGATGATGCACGCACAAATATTTAGAAGTACATAAGTATTGCCATACTGGGAAAGAGCAAAGGTCCATCAAGCCCAGCATCCCGACCCCAACAGCAGCCAATCCAAGTCAAGGGCACCTGGCAAGCTACCCAAACGTACAAACATTTTATACAAGTTATTCCCGAAATTGTGGATTTTTCCCAAGTCCATTTAGTAGCGGTCTATGGACTTGTCCTTTAGGAAACCGTCCAACCCCTTTTTAATCCTCGGTGTTATCATCGACCGTAACCTTACACTTACAGTTAACTCTACAACAAAGAAAATGTTCTATTCAATGTGGAAACTCAAACGCATGAAACCATTCTTCCCGAGGGAAACATTTCGTAACCTGATACAATCAATGATACTAAGGCATACAGACTACTGCAATGGAATTTATGCGGGATGCAAAGAAAAACTTATAAAGAAACTTCAAACCGCTCAAAACACGGCAGCCAGGCTTATGTTCGGAAAAACGCAATTCGAAAGTGCAAAACCCCTCCAAGAAAAACTACAATGGCTCCCAATCAAAGAATGTATTGCTTTCAAAATCTGCACCCTGGTCCATAAAATTATCTATGGCGAAGCCCCGGGTTACATGACAGACCTTATAGACCTACCAACAAGAAACACAATCAGATCAACACGAACTTACTTGAATCTCCACTACCCAAGCTGCAAAGGACTCAAATACAAATCAACTTATGCATCCAACTTCTCCTACATAAGCACACAACTGTGGAACGCACTACCAAAAGCCGCGAAAACAACGTACAACTACCTAAACTTCCGGAAATCACTAAAAACCAACCTGTTCAAAAAGGCATACCCTACCGACCCAACTTAAGTGCCTAAACCCTGCAACACGACGAAACCAAAGCTTGTAATGGACACTGCATAACTCTTCCTGTCTACGATTCCCCAATGTGTCTATAACACACGAACCTATATTCGATCACAACATCACATTGTATTTGTTCTCTACCGGAGATGGCGAAAGCCTTTACGGTACTCTGTAAGCCACATTGAGCCTGCAAATAGGTGGGAAAATTTGGGATACAAATGTAACAAATAAATCAATCATATTAAACGCAGAGTGCCTGGCCTCATTGTCAGCAAGCAAGAAAATGACAGGTAAGGCAGACAAATCAAAATGCTTGATTTCAGAAATACCTATTGGGCTGTAAAGGAGAAGTTTCTAAAAAGAGACATTGATGAAAGAATGATGTTTAATGTTGAGGGACAATGGAGAATGGGTACCAAGGGCAAACAATTGTTGACAAATAAGGCCTGTGTTCTGGGGAAAAAGTGCATTCTCAACTGCTGGGTGCCTGACATACCTCCCTCCCAGTGGCGTTCCTAGGTGGGGTCGGTGGGGGGGAGGGGTGCCGCGCGTGCGCCTGTCCTCCGTTGGTCCATGCTTCTTCTCTGGCCCGGAACAGGTTACTTCCTGTTCCGGGGCAGAGAAGAAGCATGGAACAACGGAGGGCAGGCGCGCGCGGCACCCCCCCCCCCAGTGGCGTGCACCCGGCGGGGGGGGTCCATCACGGGTGTGTCCTTTCGCCACGGGGGTGCCCACGCTGCATTGGGGGGGGGCGCTTCACCCGGGGGGCGGGGCGCATCGGCTATCCGCCCCGGGTGCCAGCCCCCCCAGGAACACCACTGCTCCCTCCTATTGGTGTTGGAGGAATAAGTTCCATCAACTTATGTTATGGGAATCTCGAGGGGCGAGATTGTCACCAAAGAGGGGGGGGAGGAAGATTTCTGGCAGTATAGCAGCGATATCTCAATAGCATATCTCCCAGAGCACGCAGTCAAGTTTTGAATAGACTGCCGGGGGGGGGGGGTGCAGTCCAGAATAGGGAGTAGTACTCAGAGGGGCCAGCAGGTAGAGTGGGTAAGGAGGAGGGAAAAGGGGTTGTAGGAGGAGGGGTCCATAGTGTATTCAGGGGGAGGAGGTCGGAGTGGGTGGGTGTAAAGAGGAAGGGGGATAGGGGGTTTATTAAGTATTACAGGTTAGGGCTGAACGTGTGTGTGTGTGTGGGGGGGGGGAATAAATACATGGAAAGTGATGTGAAATATGTTTAGAGGGAGCATACTCTTTGATTGATATACTAAAATGTGTTTTTTCAAAGTTAAATGTTCATTCCTGCAATGGCAGTAATTGGTAAAAAGGTTGGGACCAGAAAATAGAGGGGTGGGGAGAGGGATAAAAGATAAAACTTTGATGACGTGGAGGGGCATAATTAAATGAAAACGTCTATCTCCATGGGCGTTTATCTCCGAGAACGGGTCCGTGAAGGGGCGGACCGAACCGTATTTTCACAAAAAATAGACGTCCATGTTTTATTCGACAATTTGTGAGCTGGGCGTTTTTGTCTTTCAGCGATAATGGAAAATGAAAGCGCCCAGCTCAAAAACGAATAAATCCAAGACATTTGTTCGTGGGAGGGGCCAGGATTCGTAGTGCACTGGTCCCCCTCACATGCCAGGACACCAACCGGGCACCCTAGGGGGCACTTTTACAAAAAAAAAAAAAGGTAAAAGAGCTCCCAGGTGCATAGCACCCTTCCCTTGTGTGTTGAGCCCCCCAAATCCCCCTCAAAACCCACTGCCCACAAGTCTACACCATTACTATAGCCCTAAGGAGTGAAGGGGGGCACCTACATGTGGGTATGTTACAAGAAATGATTTATTTTGGGGAAAATAGCTCTAGAGCAACTCGCCACTGCTTATAGTTTAAGAGCAGGTGCTGTATTTATAAGTTTTAGGATATTAATTTCTCCACCAATCACCAAAGGTGATAATTGCAATAAATTAAATAAATTAAGTATATATAGCTTCAATATACTCAGAACACAAAGAGACCGTATTTTTAGCTTCCAAAAGATTGATTTAATATACAATTGCACACGAGAGGTAGGTTTTAAGAGATCTTTACAGGTAATCTGTGCATAAAAATAGAACAAAGTAGCAGGTAGGTTAACTTACAAGTCCTTGTTACAAGCATGCTGTAGTCCAGCTGATTGATGAGCACATGTTTCAGGAGCAAGGCATCAGCAGACCCCAAAGAGAGCAGCAGGTCCCAAGAGGAGGCAGGTTCCAAGAAGAGGAGGCAGGTTTCAAGAGGAGGAGGCAGGTTTCAAGAGGGCTTCTGCAGTGAATGGATCTGAGTTGCTTGCAGCTGAAGAGAAATCTGAGTTGCTGGCAGTTGATGAGAATCTCAGTCTTGGGAAACAGCTTGTCCTTTTATATCTTGCAAGCTGCAGGAGGATATGCCATGTGGTATCTTGGTCTCATGTCTTATGACATCACGAGACTTACAGTCTGGATTTTGCTGGCAAATGTCTTTTGATGTCCTGTTCAGTCTCTGGGGCAGATACACATTACAAGTCCTTCCTTTCTGCACATGTCTGGAAGCTGATGGGAGGGGCAGGTATACCTTTGACAAGCAAATGTCCTGTTTATGCTTCCTCTGAGTTCTTTGTTTTCAATGGGGTATTCAGGTGGTGCCCACCTTAGTCATGCCTTTGTTAGGTGGGAGGGCAGAGGAAGCTCTTTTGTGTTTGTTAAGTGTTTGTAGTTAACTATTCCTGCTCTCAGAAGTTCCCAGAAAAAGGAATGGAGAGAGAGGGGCTTGAAATGAAACTATTCTCTCTGCTGTAGTGTCAAATATATATTTTTAAAAGATACACAAATATATTGGTGTATATATAATCCAGCAAATATGCTACATATTTCAGTAATAAACTGATACCATTACAGGTACAGTGGGTTTGGGGGGGTTGGACGACTAAACATTAAGCAGCACAATTGTAACAGGTAGGGGGGGGATGGGCCTGGGTCCACTGCACCCCCTAACAACTGCTCCAGGGACCTGCATACTGCTGCCAGGGAGGTGGGTATGACATTTGAGGGTGAAAATAAAAAGTTGTGAAACATCATTTTTTTTGTGGTAGGAGGGGGTTAGTGACCACTGGGGGAGTCAGGGGAGGTCATCCCCGATTCCCTCTGGGGGTAATCTGGTCATTTAGGGCACTTTTTGGAGCCTTATTCGTGAAAAAACAGGGTCCAGGAAATGTGCCCTAAATTCTAGCTACAAACGCATACTTTTTTTCCATTATCGGCGAAAGGCGCCCATCTCTGTTCGGGTGATAACCATGCCCCAGTCCTGCCTTCACCACGCCTCCAACACCCCCGTCAACTTTGTACGCTTCCGCGATGGAGTGCAGTTGAAAACGTCCAAGTTCGGCTTTCGATTATACAGCGTTATTCGTTTTTGTGAGATAAACGTCCATCTCCCGATTTAGGTCGGAACTTGGGGCGTTTTTCTCGTTCAATTATAAGCAGGATAGTGGATCATTCAGTTTTTCCTATCCACAATGAGGTTATGGGCAAAGTGGAATTGTGTATATCCAAGCGGTTCAATATGTTTGTTTGTTATTGTCATCAATAAAAATGTTGAAATATAAAAAGAGACACTGATGAGGCAGAAGGATGGATGTAGGTGAGGTGGCAGAATAAAGCGCTATTTTTTAAGAAAGCCGTATATAGAGCAACGAATCTTCATATGAAGACAGTAAAATAACAAGTAAAAGGGAAAACACTGATTTGGGAGACAGCCAGGCGAGCTAAAGACCTAAAACAAGACGACATAATAATGGACGCCAGAGAATGTAGGAAGGGTAGAACTGAGACTGAGATCAGACGAGGAGGAATGTGTGGGGAGAAGGAAAAGGTTGAAATGTTGGGAAGTCACTGAAGAAGAGGCTGCGGAAGGATTGTCAGTCCTAGAGAATCTTGCATGTAGCAAATGTAAGAAGATGCCTTCTTGAAGGTGGGAATGAGACGTGCCACAAACGGATAAAGCTTTCAGAAAACTCATTAAATGTAACACAACAGGCTCAGTAAAGAGCTCTTAAACATTCCCCTCCCAAAACTGGAGAAGAAGCAGCCAGAACTACTCCATTAAAAATGGGCTCATTTAATTAGCAAAGCATCGGAAAAAATTCTCTTCTGGTTGTGGTCTGCGTTCACAAGCACCGTCTTCTGGATAAAAGAGGGCGTGGAAGGGGTTTGGACATTATTTTCTCCTTGCTTTCATAACGGGGACTTGCATTTATTGATTTTTTTTTTTTTTTATGTGTGCTGGGTTTGCAGGCTGCCAAGACTTGCTTATAGGGATTTCAAGACTCAGATGGGCTCTTGCAGGGAGCTTTGTCCTTGAGATGGGAAGTGACCTTGAGAGGGCTGTGGCAGTGGAAGAGGTTCACAGGAGCCCTGACTGTACATCATGAGCAAAGCGACACATATGATCAGAAACACATAATCCATCCCCTAGCCCTGTGGCTCCCAAACCCGGTCCTGGAGGTACCCCAGCCAGTCAGGTTTTCAGAATATCCATTGTGAATATTCATGAGATAGATTTGCAGGCAGTGGAGGCAATGCATGCAGATCTCTGTCATGAATATTCATTCTGGATATCCTGAAAACCTGACTGGCTGGGGTGCCTCCAGGACCGGGTTTGGAAGCCGCTGCTCTAACCCAACGCTCACTGTACTGTGTGGGTTTACTCAGCCCTTGGATGTCACAGCCACAAACAGGGCCGCCAAGAGACTGGGCCGGGCCCGGGGCAAGGCCGCCCCCGGGGCCCTGCCCATGCCACCCTGCCCCCGCTGCCCCGCCCCAAGGTCTCCGCTACTGCTCCCCCTTCACCCCCCCGAGGTCGCCACCGCTCCCCCCTCCACCCCCTCCTCAGGTTGCCGCCGCCGCTCCCCTCCTCCGTCCGCCACCGGGCCGGGCCCCCTGCATTGAAATCGCAGTCTCACCTCTGTGAAAGCAGCACTGCAGGCAGCAGAACGCCTCCCTTTGGCCCTCCTTCCCTTCTTGTGTCCTGCCCTCGCGGAAGTTACGTCAGACGAGGGCGGGACACAGGGAGGGAAGGAGGGCCGAAGGGAGGCGTTCTGCTGCCTGCAGCGCTGCTTTCACGGAGGTGAGACTGCGATTTCAATGCACAGGGCAGACGGTCGATGACGGAGGGCAGGTGGGACTGCAGCGCCGGGCCCCCCTTGGAGGCCCGGGCCCGGGGAATTTTGCCCCCCTGCCCCCCCCTCTCGGCGGCTATGGCCACAAAGATGCATTTCTGTGTGAATTAGCTGAAGGAGCAAATGTATTTCTGAGGACTCCACTATTTTCTCCTCAATTGACTCATTTCTCCAGGGGTAGAAGCATTTCAAAGCGCCTTTCATTAAACTTCTTCTAAGGGATGTAGCAGGGTCATCAGGCAATTGCAACTGTACTCAGAAATCGATGAACCAGTATGAAGTTCAGCTAGGGAAAAGAGAGCAGGACCCTGAGAGCGCCAAAGTATTAATGGAGGGCAGAGACCTCAGAACGTGAGAGAACAGCCCCTTGAGAGAGCCAAAGCATGAATGCAGCACAGGAGAAGAGAGAACAGCACCCTGAGAGAACAGAAGATATGAATGCAGCAGAAGCGATTCACATCTACCCGTTCCACTCCACTCATTATTTTATAGACCTCTATCATATTTCCCTTCAGCCACCTTTTCTCCAAGCTGAAGAGCCCTGGATGCTTCAGCCTTTCTTCAAAGGGAAGTCGTCCCATCCCCTTTATCATTTTGGTCGCCCTTCTCTGTGCCTTTTCTAATTCCACTATATTTTTTTTGAGATGCGGTGACCAGAACTGAACACAATATTCGAGGTGCGGTCGCACCATGGAGCGATACAAAGGCATTATAACATCCTCATTCTTGTTTTCCATTCCTTTCCTAATAATACCTAACATTCTATTTGCCTTATGACATCAGCAATGGGGCAGAAATAGAACCTGGAGTTTCTATACTCCCAATGCAATGCCAACTACAATGGAAATATTATTAGAGTCAATATGATCGTATATGTACTGCAGGTAGATAAATTATTATTTGGTGGAGAATAGTAGTTAGGTCACCCTTTGCAAAGATTTATGCTTCCTATTGTTTGTCATAGTGCTGCTAGGTGATGGCGAAAGCTAGAAGGATGTTTAGGTGCATAAGGAGAGGAATGGCCTGTGGGGAAAAAGGAGGATATGATGCTTCTCGTTAGCTTAGCGGAGTTTAAAAAAGGTCTGGATGGCTTCCTAAAGGAAAAGTCCATAGACCATTACTAAGATGGAGTTGGAGAAAATCAACTGCTTATTTCTAGGATAAGCAGCATAAAATGTATTGTACTGTTTTGGGATCTTGCCAGGTACTTGTGACCTGGATTGGCCACTGTTGGAAACAGGATGCTGGGCTTGATGGACCTTTGGTCTGTCCCAGTGTGGCAATGCTTATGTACTTATGTATTGGGATTCTGAATGGAATCTTGCTACACTTTGAAATTCTGCATGGAATCTTGTTATTCTTTAGAATTCTAGAATCTTGCTACTCTTTGGCGTTCTAGTGCAATGTTGCTACTATTTGGGTTTGTGCCAGGTACTTATGACCTGGATTGGCCACTGTAGGAAACAGGATGCTGGGCTTGATGGACCTTTGGTCTGTCCAAGTGTGGCAATACTTATGTACGTATGACTCTGGTGAGACCTCAATTAGGGGGCCCATTTAATTCCTATAGGTCCTGCTGCAGATAACTGGAGCTAAGCTTTAGTAAAAGACCCTCTTAGAATACTGTGTACAGTTCTGGAGACCACGCTTTCAAAAAGATATAAACAGGATGAAGTCAGTCCAGAGGGTGGCGACTAAATTGGTCAGTGGCCTTCATCACAAAGCGAATGGGGGCAAAGATCTCAATATGTATACTTTGAAAGAAAGGCGGGAGAGGGGAGACATGATAGAGACATTTAAATACCAATGCACAGGAAGTGAATCTCGTTCAATTGAAAGGAAGATCTAGAATCAGGGGCCATAGGAAGAAGGTGAAAGGGGACAAGACTCAGAAGTAACCTCAGAAAATCCTTCTTCACAGAAAGGGTGGTGAATTCATGGCGCAGGCTGGTGGGGGTTGAATCGTATCTGAATTCAAGAAAGCTTGGGGAGAAGAAGGGATGGTATTTATTTATTTGTTGCATTTGTACTCCACATTTTCCCACCTATTTGCAGGCTCAATGTGGCTTACATAGTACCGTCAAAGGCATTTGCCCAGTCGGTTGATAACAGATACAAGGTTGTGTAGTGATCGTATGAGGTATAAGTGGAGGGTCGGAATGGATGAAGATTGCGTGTTGTCCTGTTCGATCATAGTCATGCTGTGTTGGTAGGTGAAGAGGGTTACGTGGGGTCGTTGGGGTAGGCGTTTTTGAAGAGGTTGGTTTTTAGTGATTTCCTGAAGTTCAAGTGGTCGTGGATTGTTTTCACAGCTTTTGGGATCCCATTCCATAGTTGTGCGCTTATGAAGATGGTAGATGGATGGGCAGACTGGATAGGCCATGTGATCTTTATCTGCCTTCATTTTTCTATGTTTCTAATTTTCTTGGTGGAGAAATGTTGACTGTTTGAGTCAAAACTGTCACGGAGTTGAGGCCAAGGATTTTCCAGTCATGGACTTTTCTGATCCTGATTTCTAGTTATTTTGTTGTTACTTCAGGCCATACATCAGGAGAGAGTGGTGGATACTTGGAATGTCCTCCCGCGGAGATGAAAAAGGTAACAGAATTCAAACATTTGTGGAATAAACATAAAGGAATCCTGTTCAGATGGATCCTCAGAAGCTTAGCCAAGATTGGGTGGCAGAGCCGGTGGTGGGAGGCGGGGCTAGTGCTGGGCAGACTTCTACGGTCTGTGCCCTGAAGATGGCAGATACAAATCAAGGTAAGGTATACACAAAAAGTAGCACATATGAGTTTATCTTGGGCAGACTGGATGGATCATGCAGGTCTTTTTCTGTCGTCATCTACTATGTTACTATCAGGCTTATTTTCAAAAGTGATCGCCGGGCATCTTCCGACATAAATCAGGAGATGGCCGGCAATCTCTCAAAAGCTGTGAAATCCAAATAATCGAAAGCTGCTTTTTTGACAGCATCACCAGCTTTCCCATCACCAAGCCGGCGAAAGTTCAAGGGAGCATGTTGGCGGTGTAGCGAAGGCGTGACATGGGCGGGCTTAGGCATGGCTACCAGATGGCCGGCTTTCGCGGATAATGGAAAAATAAAAGCGGCGTTAATCAGTATTTCGCCAGGTTTACTTGGTCCTTTTATTTTCACGACCAAGCCTCAAAAAGGTGCCCCAACTCACCAGATGACCACCGGAGGAAATGGGGAATGACCTCCCCATACTCCACCAGTGGTCACCAACCCCCTCCCACACTAAAAAAATAAAAATAAAAACCTTTTTTGCCAGCCAGTATGCCAGCCTCAAATGTTATACCCAGCTCCCTGACAGCAGTATGCAAGTCCCTGGAGCAGTTTTTAATGGGTGCAGTGCACTTCAGGCAGGCATAGTAACATAGTAACATAGTAACATAGTAGATGACGGCAGAAAAAGACCTACATGGTCCATCTAGTCTGCCCAAGATAAACTCATATCTTGAATTTGTACCTGTCTTTTTCAGGGCACAGACCGTATAAGTCTGCCCAGTAGTATTTCCCGCCTCCCAACCACCAGTCCCGTCTCCCATCACCGGCTCTGTACAGACCGTATAAGTCTGCCCTCCCCTATCCTAGCCTCCCAACCACCAACCCCTCTTCCCCCCACCTGCTCCGCCACCCAATTTCAGCTAAGCTTCTGAGGATCCATTCCTGCTGCACAGGATTCCTTTATGCATATCCCATGCATGTTTGAATTCCGTTACCGTTTTCATCTCCACCACCTCCCGCGGGAGGGCATTCCAAGCATCCACCACCCTCTCCGTGAAAAAATACTTCCTGACATCTTTTTTGAGTCTGCCCCCCTTCAATCTCATTTCATGTCCTCTCGTTCTACCGCCTTCCCATCTCCGGAAAAGATTTTTTTGCGGATTAACACCTTTCAAGTATTTGAACGTCTGTATCATATCACCCCTGTTCCTCCTTTCCTCCAGGGTATACATGTTCAGGTCAGCAAGTCTTTGGTCATACGTCTTGGAACGCAAATGCCATACCATTCTCGTAGCTTTTCTTTGCACCGCTTCCATTTTTTTAACATCCTTCACAAGGTATGGCCTCCAAAACTGAACACAATACTCCAGGTGGGGCCTTACCAACGACTTGTACAGGGGCATCAACACTTCCTTTCTTCTGCTGATCACACCTCTCTCTATACAGCCTAGCAACCTTCTCGCTACGGCCACCGCCCTGTCACACTGTTTCGTCGCCTTCAGATCCTCGGATACTATCACCCCAAGATCCCTCTCCCCCTCAGTACCTATCAGACTCTCCCCGCCTAACACATACGTCTCTCGTGGGTTTCTACTCCCTAAATGCATCACTTTGCATTTCTTCGCATTGAATTTTAATTGCCAAACCTCAGACCATTCTTCTAGCTTCCTCAGATCCCTTTTCATGCTTTCCACTCCCTCCCGGGCATCCACTCTGTTGCAAATCTTAGTATCATCCGCAAATAGGCAGACCCAGGCCCATCCCCCCTGCCCGTTACACTTGTGGTGCTAAGTGTTGAGCCCTCCAACCCCCCCCAAAACCCACTGTATCCACATGTAGGCACCTCCCTTCACCCATAAGGGCTATGGTAATGGTGCAGAGTTCTAGGGAGTGGGTTTGGGGGGGATTTGGGAGGCTCAGCACCCAAGGTAAGGGAGCTATGCACCTGGGAGCTATTTGTGTAGTTTTTAAACATTTTTTGAAGTGCCCCCTAGGGTGCCCGGTTGGTGTCCTGGCATGTCAGGGGGACCAGTGCACTACAAATGCTGGCTCCTCCCATGACCAAATGCCTTGGATTTTGCCGGGTTTGAGATGGCCGGCATTTTTTTTTCCATTATCGCTGAAAAACAAAACCGGCGATCTCAAAGCCGGCGAACTCTGGCATTTGGCCGGGCTAAACCGTATTATCGAAAGAAAAGATGGCTGGCCATCTTTTTTGGTAATACGGTTCCAGCCAGCTGTTGCACCGCCGCCAAAATAGATCGCCGGCGCCGTTCGATCATGCCCCTCCACGTTACAACGGTTTGCTTTTTCTCTGTTCTCCTGAATTCTTGACGGCCATTCCATTTCTTGATTGTGCTGTACAGAGTCTATATTTATTTATTTATTTATTGCATTTGTATCCCGCATTTTCCCACCTATTTGCAGGCTCAATGTGGCTTACAGAGACTTGTTATAGCATGGCCATTCCAGGTTATCAGATACAGTTGGTATTGCAAAAAGATTAGGGATGAGAAAAGAGGTCTAAGCAGATAGTTATAGAAAGATGACTTTCGGAGCTGGGGTGGATTAGCGATGTGGTGCAGTTAAGCTATGAGTTCTCTTTGTAGGCCTTGTTGAAGAGGTACGTTTTCAGAGATTTACGAAAGTTCGTTATTTCATTGATTGTTTTCAGATCGGTTGGTAGGGCATTCCATAGCTGCGTGCTCATGTAAGAGAAGGTAGTCGCATGTGTTAGCTTGCATTTTAGTCCTTTACAGCTGGGGAAGTGTAGGTTAAGAAATTTGCGGGATGATCTTTTGGCATTTCTGGGAGGCAGGTCTACGAGGTTCCAGCCAGTTCCAGAGGAGATCCGGGAAATTATAGACCGGTGAGTCTGACGTCGGTGCCGGGCAAGATGGTGGAGGCTATTATTAAGAATAAAATTGCAGAGCATATACAAAAACATGGACTGATGAGACAAAGTCAGCACGGATTTAGTGAAGGGAAGTCTTGCCTCACCAATCTAATGCATTTTTTTTGAGGGGGTAAGCAAACATGTGGACAATGGGGAGCCGGTTGATATTGTATATCTGGATTTTCAGAAGGCGTTTGACAAAGTGCCGCACGAAAGACTCCTGAAGAAATTGCAGAGTCATGGAATCGGAGGTAGGGTATTATTATGGATTAAGAACTGGTTGAAAGATAGGAAGCAGAGAGTAGGATTGCGTGGCCAGTATTCTCAGTGGAGGAGGGTAGTTAGTGGGGTCCCGCAGGGGTCTGTGCTGGGTCCGTTGCTTTTTAATGTATTTATAAATGACCTAGAGATGGGAATAACTAGTGAGGTAATTAAATTCGCCGATGACACAAAATTATTCAGGGTCGTCAAGTCGCAGGAGGAATGTGAACGATTACAGGAGGACCTTGCGAGACTGGGAGAATGGGCGTGCAAGTGGCAGATGAAGTTCAATGTTGACAAGTGCAAAGTGATGCATGTGGGTAAGAGGAACCCGAATTATAGCTACGTCTTGCAAGGTTCCGCGTTAGGAGTTACGGATCAAGAAAGGGATCTGGGTGTCGTCGTCGATGATACGCTGAAACCTTCTGCTCAGTGTGCTGCTGCGGCTAGGAAAGCAAATAGAATGTTGGGTGTTATTAGGAAGGGTATGGAGTCCAGGTGTGCGGATGTTATAATGCCGTTGTATCGCTCCATGGTGCGACCGCACCTGGAGTATTGTGTTCAGTACTGGTCTCCGTATCTCAAAAAAGATATAGTAGAATTGGAAAAGGTACAGCGAAGGGCGACGAAAATGATAGTGGGGATGGGACGGCTTTCCTATGAAGAGAGGCTGAGAAGGCTAGGGCTTTTCAGCTTGGAGAAGAGACGGCTGAGGGGAGATATGATAGAAGTGTATAAAATAATGAGTGGAATGGATCGGGTGGATGTGAAGCGACTGTTCACGCTATCCAAAAATACTAGGACTAGAGGGCATGAGTTGAAGCTACAGTGTGGTAAATTTAAAACGAATCGGAGAAAATTTTTCTTCACCCAACGTGTAATTAGACTCTGGAATTCGTTGCCGGAGAACGTGGTACGGGCGGTTAGCTTGACGGAGTTTAAAAAGGGGTTAGATAGATTCCTAAAGGACAAGTCCATAGACCGCTATTAAATGGACTTGGAAAAATTCCGCATTTTTAGGTATAACTTGTCTGGAATGTTTTTACGTTTGGGGAGCGTGCCAGGTGCCCTTGACCTGGATTGGCCACTGTCGGTGACAGGATGCTGGGCTAGATGGACCTTTGGTCTTTCCCAGTATGGCACTACTTATGTACTTATGTACTTATGTAGGTCTGGGCGTCTACTATCATGCAGCTCTTGAACGCGATACGTTCCTTAAGTGGGAGCCAGTGGAGTTTCTCTCTGAGGGGTTTAGCACTTTCATATTTTGTTGTCTGGCGGTGGTATTCTGGGCCGTTTGGAGTTTCTTGATAGTATGTTCTTTGCAGCCAGAATATATGTGGATGTCTCCACAACTTTTCGATTGCAGCTTTTGTCAGTGGTATTTTAACTGCATTAATGCTCTTCCCTAGTTACCTATAGAATTGCTTTGGAATCTCTGTACTAATATTTTACTTTGATGTCTATCTTTTCTTTTCTTCTTTTTTTTTTCATGTTTCAAGACCTTTTGTACTTGTGCTGTTCCCGTCAATATGTTATTGAAGCATTTGAGTTTAAGGTCATCTTCTGCTCTTTCAGCTGATATTTTGGAGCTCTCTCATTATCCTTGGTGTCTTCAGTTCATTGTGGGTCTCATATTTCAGTGACATCTCTGCTGCATTCAATCATTTTTTCCCCCCTGCCTTCTGTAGGTTTGGGGTTTTTTTCTCCTGTTCTTGCTTCCTGGTTGGTAAGCTTTTCTCACTAACGATTTGGATGCATGATATTATTTCTCAATTTTTTCTTAAGTAGAGGAGTAGATCCACGGTCTCAATCAGTGATGGCTGTATACAAACATCTATATACAAGAAACCCACAGACAGATGTAGCTACCTCCACAACTCCAGCTTCCATCCGTCACATACAAAAAGATCCATCATTTACAGCCAAGCCACAAGATACCACCGTATCTGCTCTGACCCAGGGGACAGAGACAGACACCTTAAAACCCTGACTGAATCCTTCAAACAGAAGGGCTACAACCCCAAAATAATCTCCAAGAATATTGCCTCCTCCCTCAAAACACCCAGGGAGAATCTGCTACAGTACAAGGAGAAAACATCCACAGACAGAATCCCGCTTGTAGTGACATACAATCCAGAGCTGGAAAAACTGAGGAAAATCATAAGAGATCTACAACCTATACTCCAGGAGGATGAATTACTGAAAGAGATATTCCCATCCCCACCAGTACTGGCCTTCCGACAGCCACCCAATTTAAAACACAAGCTAATCAGAAGTAAACTTCCTTCACAGACTGAAAAGGAACAGAAGGGCACACTTCCCTGTAATTTATCCAGTTGCAAACTATGCCAAAATATTTCACAGGACCCCAAAGTCATCCACAAAGGAAAGATATTCAACATAAAGGGATCTTTCACTTGCTCATCTTCCAATGTGGTGTATATCATTCAGTGTAAAAAATGTAACGAAGGATGCTATATTGGAGAAACAGGCCAGATGCTTAAGACAAGATTCAATTTACATAGACATCATATGAACAATACTGGTGCCAGCAGGGTTCCCACGCCTGTTGGTCAACATTTTACAGGACCAGGACACTGTACCAGTGATTTCACAGTGAGAATCCTCAAAGGTAACTTTAAAACCATACAAGAACGTAAGACCTTTGAAGTCAGAATGATTGAATATTTTAACACCCAACAGAAAGGACTTAACAAGGATCTGGGGTTCCTAGCCCATTATAAACCATAAAGCTGTATGTCTCTGTTGATCACCCTCCCCTCACCTTTCCACACCCACCCTGTTAGAATATCAATGATATGCTTTGATGTCCCCATGCATACTTCCTACCCACCCCCCTCCTCCCACCCTGTCAGACTGTCATAGTAATGCTTGAATGTTTTCACTTATATACACTGTCAGCTAGCACATTTGCTTATTTCCGATCTGAGGAAGAAGGGCAACCTTCGAAAGCTAATCAAGAAATGTATTAAGTTATGTCCAATAAAAAAGGTATCATCTTATTTTCTTTTCCATGTTTTATTTTGTTTGATTTCTATTGATGATCAATTTTTTCTGCGATGCTGCTTTTGCTTTGATATTTTTGCTCTTTGATTTTCCATGGTTTGGGGTGTAGACTCTGCATACCTTGTAAATATAAGTGCAGAGATATAATGGCAGTCCATTATTACCTTTTTATCTTTAGGGGTTCGCCTAACTGTAGTAGTTCTCTTTACTCTTTAGAAGAAACTATTTTCCCCTCAACAAATACTTAAGCTCTGGATGTGGTAACAGCAGTTAGCATATCTGGGTTTTAAAAGGTTCGGACAAGTTCCTGGAGGAAAAGTCCACTGCTATTGAGACAGACATGGGGAAGCCACTGTTTGCCCTGGGATTGGTAGAATGGGATGTTGCTACTTTTTGAGATTCTGCAAGGAATCTTGTCACTCTTTAGAATTCCAGAATCTTGCTATTCTTTGGGGTACTATATAGAATCTTGTCACTCTTTAGGATTCCAGAATCTTGCTGTTCTTTGAGGTTCTACATGGAATCTTGTCACTCTTTAGGATTCCAGAATCTTGCTGTTCTTTGGGGTTCTACATAGAATCTTGTCACTCTTTAGCAGGGCCGTGCCTAGGGTCTCTGGCACCCCCCTGCAGACCATCAGTTGGCGCCTCCCTGCAGACTATCAGTTGGCGCACGCCCCCCTCCCAGACTTGCCTGGCTCCAAGGCACGTGAAGAGCTGGGCGGTGCCAAAGAGCCGAGCGCTGCTTCCCCAAGCTGCCGTCTGGGGCGCGATGGAGGAAATGGCTGGGTTTGGCCTCAGCCTCCTCCGTGCCATCCCCGATTCCCCGGCACTTTAAATTTACCTCTCTCCGCCTCCAACGTCTGCGCAGCATCAGTGAAAGTGCTGCCTGTCTGACGTCTCCCCACCAGCCTTCCCTTCGCTCGTTCGTTCCCTCTGTGTCCCGCCTTCTTCTGACATCATTTCCTTGAGGGCAGGACACAGAAAGAACAAACGAGCGAAGGGAAGGCTGGTGGAGAGACGCCACACAGGCAGCGCTTTCACTGACGCTGCGTAGACGTTGGAGGCGGAGCGAGGTAAATTTAGTGCTGGGGAATCAGGGATGGAGCGGAGGAGTATGTTTTTTTTTAAATACAGCTCAATGGCACGGTGCCCTTGAAGGCAGGCGCCCCCCTGCGGCGCTTACCGCGCTTACTGTGTTGGCACGGCCCTGCTCTTTAGGATTCCAGAATCTTGCTGTTCTTTGGGGTTCTACATGGAATCTTGTCACTCTTTAGGATTCCAGAATCTTGCTGTTCTTTGGGGTTCTACATAGAATCTTGTCACTCTTTAGGATTCCAGAATCTTGCTGTTCTTTGGGGTTCTACATGGAATCTTGTCACTCTTTAGGATTCCAGAATCTTGCTGTTCTTTGGGGTTCTACATAGAATCTTGTCACTCTTTAGGATTCCAGAATCTTGCTGTTCTTTGGGGTTCTACATGGAATCTTGTCACTCTTTAGGATTCCAGAATCTTGCTGTTCTTTGGGGTTCTACATGGAATCTTGTCACTCTTTAGGATTCCAGAATCTTGCTGTTCTTTGGGGTTCTACATGGAATGTTGCCACCATTTGGGTTTCTGCCAAGTGCTTGCGACCTGGATTGGCCACTGTTGGAAGCAGGATACTGGGCTAGATGGACCATTGGATTGAGCCAGTGTGGTTGTTCTTCTGTTCTTATCTCCTGCTGCAGTTGGTGCATGCAGGGCTGTCATCTCATTCATTCATTTATTTATTATCTTCACATTAACAGGAGATATGAGATTATTGCCCCTCCGTTCCCTAAGGTGACAGAAGATAATATGTAAAGAAGAATAAACCACTTAGACACTCCCCCCCCCCCCTGCCACACACACAGAGAGGTTACCTTGAGACTTAATAATTACAGCAATTGTGAAATATAAATAATCAAACCAGATAAGGTTAATGGAGTAAAATATACCACAGCTTCATTATTTGAGTGAAAAATAGGTAAAGTATTACAGCAGTTACCCAAGCATAGAAGAAATAATAAATATGTAACCCGGGTGTCACCAGCGAGCTAGCACCGGACCCAGGCCACAAAAGAAATCTGTCTCTCTCACTCCTTCACGGTCCCCACTTACAGTCAGGCCTCTCTTACCACACACATCAAAGCCAGTCCGCTGGCAGTCAAGCTGGGAGTGGGTCAATGGTCCAGAATGGCAGCCTGGGGGTTTGGGAGATACTTAACCAGTTCTGGCTTCCGCTCAGCTCTTGACATGGATTTATAAACTGCTTCGATTGTGTAGTTACAAAGGAATGGCATAGCAGTACTTAACCATGCAGAAGGTCCTCCATTCAATCCTTTAACTTCCAGTAGGTCTTCCATACCCCAAGCCAGTTTGGGTTAGGGATGCTATAGTGTAGGGGTGGGAAACTTCCATTGTATGCACATAAGCGCCGCCATGCTGGGAAAAGACCAAAGGTCCATCAAGCCCAGCACTCTGTCTCCGACAGCGGCCAATCCAGGCCTCAAGAACCTGGCAAAAAACCCAAAATTGAATAACGATCAATGGACTTTTCCTTCAGGAATCTGTCTAGACCCCTTTGAACTCAGCAAGGCCAGCTGCCATCACTACCTTCTCCGGCAATGAGTTCCAGAGTCTAACTACGCGCTGAGTAAAGAAAAACTTTCTCCAATTTGTTTTAAACCTACCACATTCTAATTTCATCTTGTGTCCCCCAGTTCTATTATTATTAGAAAATGTAAACAAACGCTTCACATCTGTCCGCTCTATCCCACTCATTATTTTGTAAACCTCTATCATATCACCCCTCAGGCGCCTTTTCTCCAGGCTAAAGAGTCCTAGCCGTCTTAAGCTTTCCTCATAGGGTAGTCGTTCCATCCCTTTTATCATTTTCGTCGCCCTTCTCTGCACCTTCTCCAATTCCTTTATATCTTTTTTGAGATGAGGTGACCAGAACTGAACACAATACTCCAGGTGCGGTCTCATGCATATCCAATGGGGAACTCATGAAAACCCAACTGGGTTGCAGCCCTCGAGGACTAAGGTTATCCATCCCTGCTACAGAGATCATCATTAACGGTATTTAATTTTGATTATTGTTGGGCAAGTGAATTTGAGGGTAACACCTGCTGGCTAGACTTTAGGGTTCCTAAAGGAGCCCTGATGCATGGCTCCCAACTACAATTATGAATAAAAGTGCTCTCTAGCCCAGGGGCCCCCAACCTTTCCTGAGGGAACCCCAGCCAGTCAAGTTTTCAGGATACCTACAACGAATATGCATGAGATCAGTTTGCATATCAAGGAGGCAGTGTATGCAAATCGATCTCATGCATATTTATTGTGGATATCTTGAAAACCTGAGTGGCTGGGGTTCCCCTAGGACATCGCTGTTCTAGTCCCATGAAATCACTTGCGGCCCCCTGATCTTAAGGGGACCACAGGAAGCTTGTACAAAGGTGCCAGTCTCAACACTTCTCACTGGAAAGCTCTTCCGTATGCAATTTCTTTCCAACCAGAAGAAAAAAAAAAAAAGCAGAGGCAAAAGGGTTAATGTCCCCGTAAAATGTACCATAGATTGTTTGTTTACCTGCTGTCAATGTCTTTGCTTTAAAAAGCCATCATGAAAAATAGTCCTGTCCTTATGTTTCAGTCTTTCAGATGACTGTTGGCCTAAGACCTCAAACCATTTCATGGTGCTTTCAGGAAGAAATGAAGGTTTTGCCTCTTTGTGCAGGTGGCACTTTCTCTCGGAAGGGGTCACTTAATGGCCTCCTTTAATAAGTTGCTGGTAAAAAATACAAATACTGAAGCGTGCTTGAAAGGCTAGTGAGAGCGAGATGTGCCACAGAAGAATGCAGGCGACAGATGTACAGAGCGGAAGATCTATGTTGCTTTTAGCCTCTTTTGCAAAGGGTTCACAAGTTAACAACCGGCACATCGCTGAAAGGAGACTGCAACCGCTTCGCACCCTGTGTCACCCTCTCCTTTTACTGACACATGTCACTTAGCCTGTGCAAATGTTCATCTCTCAGTAGTTTCAGATCTGTTGTGGATGAAAAGATTAATATCAAACATGTTTTCGTGGATGCTTTGATTTGGATAACGTGTGGATTTTTCGTTGGCTGTACTCTGCAATACTCACCTTATCCCAGGACACAATTGGGAAGAAGAGGCCCAAATGTATAAGTCCAGATCCCGATGTGACCATTGGTGACCACACAATAAGGGACCCCACCTCGTGGTTTTCGTGGCATGAGACAGGAGTGGTTTGTTATTGCCTTCTCCCCATGCTGTCACACTCAATGTGTCTGTGTGGACTCCGGCATCAAAAGCGCTATGCGCGACCGCGGCGCCATTGGCCCAGGGGATTGCAGGAGGCAGCAGGCTTAGGCCACGTCTCTGTGGTGTGCTCTGCTTCCCCTCTTCGCGGCTCCGTAGTGCAGAGTGCAGGCTTAGGGCGGGTAGCTGACTGAGCCGCCGGCGGCACGTTCCTCCCGCCTGCCCTCTCTGGATGCCGGTCGGGTCTTCCCGCCATGCAGGGGGGGGGGCGAATCCTTCCTAGGGCGGATCTTCTCCTCGACGCTGACACCCGGGGTGGAAGAGAAGGTAAATGCTGGACTCTTTGTGAGGATGGGGAGAAGAGAAGTTAAAATTCTGGACCATGTGTGGGGGTGTGCCTTAACAATTTTAGCGCTGAGTATGTGTGCCATGAGATGAATAAGGTTGAAAATCTCTGGTCCAATGTTACATTTTGTTTAAAGATCAGAAACCACTCATATTCACTTAAGCTGACTCGACATGGCGCCATGTTTCAGCCCATACGTGCCTGCCTCAGGAGTCTCGATGTGTATACTTGACAGTCACATGTATCCTTGGTAAAAGCGTCTGGCAAAACAAACATGAAATATTGGTTAAGGAAAAAGTTCAATGGCTTGTGAGGCAGGCACGTATGTGCCGAAACATGGTGAAATGTCAAGTCAGCTTAAATAAATACCTCTAATTTCATTTTGGAGTCCTGAATCTGTTTTCGAAGAACCTGATCCAGTTCCCACTCCTTGTTGTTTGACGGTGCAGAGTTTTAAGACCTAGGGTATCACCTAAGTGTATTCTACATAACATGCCTAAATCTAGGTGCCGCTTATAGAATACACTTAGGCAGAATTGTTTTCCGTGCGGATTTTCTAGGCGCCGTATATTGACTCTGGCCCTAAATGTTTTGCTGAGCACTACCAGCGTTATCCCTTGAAATTCAATGGCAGGCCATGTCTGGTGTCTGGCATTGAATTTCTGGGTTTGTGGAGCCGGCTAGCATGTAGCCTGTTAAGTGCAGTGTATGGCACTTAACCTGCCGCATAAAGATAAGACTACTAGTACGCATTCTATAGCACTACTAGATGTAAGTAGTGCTGTTCACATTATATGCCCGGTACTTTCTCTGTCCCTAGCCGGCTCACAATCTAAGTTTTTGCACCTGGGGCAATGGAGGGTTAAGTGACTTGCCCAGTGTCACAAGGAGATGCAGTGGGAATTGAAACCCAGTTCCCCAGGATCAAAGTCCACTGTACTAACCACTAGGCTACTCCTTCACTGGCAACATTCCCTGTAGAACCTCAAATAGTAGCAACAGAATCTCAATAGTAACAACATTCCATCTAGAATCTCAAGTCAACGGCAGGCATAATCTGAAGCACCTAAATGCACCTTGCGATTCGCACATCTGATACGATTTTACAAATTGCGTACATTGCTAGGAGGAATATCCGTGCTCTGTCCACTGCCCCATTTGTTACTACACGCTATCCCCGGATTCTATATATCTGCACCAAAATCCGAGCATATTTTATATAATAACAAGCAACAAAGCCTGTTTCGTGAAAAATGAAACGGGCCCTAGGAAGGCTCTTGTCTAAGCGATTTCTCCTCTCTCCCCTGCCCTTCCCACCATGTCCAGCGATTCTTCCCTCCCCTCCCATCCATGTCTAGCGATTCTCCTTTACCCTGCCCTCCCATCCCATCCCCTCCCATCCCCTCACCTCTGTGTCCCGCGATTCTGGCCTCCCTTCCATGTCCAGTGATTCTACTCTGCCCTGCCCTCCCCTCCATGTCCAGCGATTCTTCCCTCCCATCCCATCCATTCCATGTCCAGTGATTCTCCCTCCCATCCGTGTCCCGTGATTCTAGCCTCCCCTCCATGTCCAGCGATTCGCCCTCTGCCCTGCCCTCCCATCCATGTCCCACGATTCTCCCCTTGCCTCCCATCCCATGATGTCCAACGATTCTCCTCTGCCGCCCTGCCATCCCCTCCCCTCCCTTCCATGTCCAGCGATTCTTCCCTCCCCTCCCATCCATGTCCAGTGATTCTCCGCTCCCCTCCCCTCCGTGTCCCACAATTCTGGCCTCCCTTCCATGTCCAGCGATTCTCCTCTGCCCTGCCCTCCCCTCCATGTCCAGCGATTCTTCCCTCCCCTCTGTGTCCCGTGATTCTGGCCTCCCCTCCATGTCCAGCGATTTGCCTCTGCCCTGCCCTGCCTCCCATCCGTGTCCCACGATTCTCCCCTCGCCTCCCATCCCATCGATGCCCAGTGATTCTCCTCTGCCTCCCTGCCCTCCCATCCCAGCCATGTCCAATAACAATGCACGTAACTCAATTGACTTAACAAGCTATTCAGTGTTGATAACAGCTCTTAACAAGCAATAATGAGCACTGATTGGCAATAAATAGAATTTACGTGCACAGCTCGCTAAGCGCATTCTGTAATGCAGTGGGCCTAAGTTCTAATATGCGCAGGCAAAAAGGGGCATTGGTTATGGGCGTGGAAATGGATTGCTTTGTGGGCGTTCTGAAATATACATGCATATTCATAGAATATGGCCCAGCGCACCTAAATTTACGTGCCAGGATTTATGTCACATTTTTCTTGGTGTAAATGGAGGTGCATAGTTTTAGGCGCTGATATATCGACTACGCGTATTCTATATACTGTGCCTAAATCTAGGCGCCATTTATAGAATACACTGGGGGCCCTTTTAGTAAGGCGTGCTTGCGCCTATGTGCATCCAACGTGACCCAAATTGGAACTACCACCCAGCTACCATGTTCCCGGATGGTAATTCCATTTTTTGATGCATGCCCAAAACATGCGGTAGAAAATATTTTCTATTTTCTACCGCGTGGCGCTTACCTGGCGTTAATCGCCAGTTACGCACACGCCCAGTTAGTGCATGAGACCTTGCCGTTAAGTCAATGGGTGGCGGTAAGGTCTCAGGCTGAAAAAATGGACGCGCACTGGTTTTAATTTGCCGCACGTCCATTTTCAGCCACAAAAAAAGCCTTTTTTCCAGGCATGCTGAAAAATTGACCTGCGCGCATCCAAAACATGCGCCTGCACCAGCGCATGCCTTAGTAAAAGAGTCCCTTAGTTGGCCTTGATTTCTGTGCCAATTGTTTAGGTGCCATCTTGACTGGTAGCCAATGTAATGCCATTACTGTAATGCCATTTACGCCGGATGCAAAGAACAAATCATTGAGAAACTCCAAACTTGCCCAAAACACAGCAGCCAGACTCATAGTTGGAAAAGCGAAATACAAAATCGCCAAACCCCTAAGAGAACAACTACACTGGCTCCCACTAAAAGAACGAATTACGTTCAAAATCTGTACCCTGGTCCATAAATCATTCACGGCGAGGCCCCGGCATATATGTCAGACCTCATAGACTTACCACCAGAACACAAAAAGGTCAGCATGCACATTCTTGAATCTCCGCTACCCCAGCTGTAAAGGACTTAAGTATAAATCACTATAAGCATCCAGCTTCTCCTACATCAGCATGCAACTATGGAATGCACTACCAAACGTCATTAAACAATGCACGACCTAACAACCTTCCGAAAATGACTAAGACCAACCTGTTCACAAAAGACATACCCACAATGATCCATCTAACTACCAGACAACGAAACTCTACCAGAACCAGACAGAACCGAACTCTCTTTACCTGATTGCTTCAATCACTCTGTCACTAATGACGTTAACGCACTACCACCTTATTCTCATGCCGGAAACGAACTGATTATCTAACTTACTCTATAATGAACTCTAATGCAATATCACTTTGCATTCTCATTCCGGAAATGGCGATCGCCACTACCGGCATAATGTAGTCACATTGAGCCTGCAAAAAGGTGGGGAAATGTGGGATATAAATGCAACAAATAATAATAATAATATAGAATCTCCCCCTATGCACATAAAATATACGCACATAATGCCAATATCATTCATGCATATAGGTGCATCTGTTTATTTATGCACGCAATTACTACCTAAATGTAGGTACCCTCTATAGCAGTGGGAACCTGGAGCCAGTCAGTGTTTTCAGGATACTCATAATGAATATTCATGAGAGAGATTTGCATGCACTGCCTCCACTGCATGCAAATCTCTCTCATGAAATTCATTGTGGATATCCTGAAACCTGACTGGCTGGGAACCTCTACTCTATAGAATGGCCCTTCACATGTTTTGCAACTTGAAAGTTCCTTCTGCGAGCTTCTGCATATCAATAGCGTGATAACGTCACATCCAGGATAGTTGGGTAAGGCAGTTTCAGTCTGAAATACAAGTCCCAGAAGGCATTGCAGGCAGGAGCCAGGGGGTGAGATGAAGAACCCAGACTGGAATCCTAGCTGCAATAGGGGAAGACATGGGTGTAAGCTGGCAGGACGTGTAGATTGGCTGCCACTAAGGGAAAGAGAGATAGGAAACCCTGTGTGCAGGAGCTCCTCATTAGTCTAATGCTTAACTCAGGCTGTATGGGTTGTGGGGGAAGCTAATGGAAGGAGAATGATTGGTTGTGAGAGCAGAAGCCAGGGATTGATTAGGCAGGGGGGGAAGGAGTCCCTGTAGAGAGAAGCAGATACAGGCTGAAAATCCTTGGGTAAGAGAATTCCCTAAAGTGTGCATTGCAACTATTGTGACTATTTGCAAACCTTCCTCCTCGCTGGCCTCCCGCTTAGCCACCTATCCCCCCTTCAATCTGTCCAAACTCCGCCGCACGTCTTATCTACCGCCGTGAACCTATACTCTCATATCACCCCTCTCCTCATATCACCGCTAACCGATCCACTACCGAATACAATTCAAGCTTCTCCTATTGACCTTCAAGTGCACTCATCTGCAGCCCCCCCATTACCTCTCTACCCTCCTCTCCCCGTATGTTCCCACCCGTAACCTCCGCTCTCAGGACAAATCACTCCTATCTGTACCCTTCTCCACCACCGCTAACTACAGACTCCGCCCCTTCTGCCTCGCCTCACCTATGCCTGGAACAGACTTCCTGAGCCCATACGCCATGCGCCCTCACCTGCCCAGTTTCAGTCCTTACTCAAGGCCCCCTCTCATTGCTTTTGGCGCCTAACCACCTTCCCCATTCTGATACCTACCACTGACTACATAGCTTATTACCTTTAGATTGTAAGCTCTCTTGAGCAGGGACTGTCCTTCCCCTTGTCTAAACTTGTACAGCGCTGCGTAACCCTGGCAGCGCTATAGAAATGCTAAGTAGTAGTAGTAGTAGTTGTGCAGGCTGAAAACCCTTGGTGTAAGAGAGGTCCCTAAAGTAGTTGAATCTACCAGTGAAGCAGATGCAGGGGGGATTCCCTTGGGTATAAGAAGTCTCTAAAGTATGGAACCCATTATGAAGAGAGAGTAGAAGGTAGAAGGTAGAAGGTAGAAGGTAGAAACTGCTGCTTTATGATTCAACTGTGATGATGAAACCGAATGAACTGCTTCTATTGGAAGTGAACTACTGTTTATTGTGCACTGGATAAAGAGCCCAGACTGGAGCTGACTGTGAGCCTGTATGAATCCTGGTATGTGCTGATGCCTACTGCTTAAAGGGAACTATTTGCCACACACTTTCAGTTGGCTTATATGTGCTTAAGATTGAAGGTGAATGCTGCTGTTGGAACTGTGTATCAGGTCTACTAGAAACCGGCATGGAATAAAGTCCTTAAGATTGAAGTGCTGGTGGACATTTATTTCTTGACTGTACTGGGAGCCCGTGGCTGGAGGAGATTGTTGGCTGCACTTAGAGGTACCTGCTTACAATAGCCAGCCAAAAGCACACCGGCTGACATTTAGCTGGTGGTGGAAAGCTGTCTTTGTTTGCCACCGGGTGCTAATACCCGGAAATTCAATGCCAGGTCCCTGTGTAGGCTTCGGCATTGAATTTCTGGGTTTTAAAAGCCAGTTAGCACATGCCCCAGTTAAGTCAATATTCAGACTTATCCGGTCATGGGCTAGCGCTTAAAGACAGGACAGCTATGAATGCACTAAACATGACCCGGTTAGCTCTAAATATTGGGATCTACCCGACTCAACCTCTGAAACGTCCCCGACGTAGCCAGCTATCCACTTCGGCACTAACTGGTTAAGTTCAACTTGAAAATGACCGGATAGTGCATACAAGTGCTAACGTTAATCAGGTCGGCAGCCATAACACTTCCCTCTGAATATTGGTACAGAGAACAAAGTCTATTAAGAAGGTGTAAAAAAAAACACATAAAAAATTGAGAAGGACATTTTTATCCCTTTCTGGAAGCAGCATTTAAACTTGATCTGGCTTGTTTGTATTTATGTAGATGCATAATGCAGGAATTAGTTGGCAGAGAATGTGGTAAAAAGCAGTTAGTAGCTTAGCGGGGTTTAAAAAAAGGTTTGGCTAGCTTTCAAAAAGAAAAGTCCATAAGCCATTATTACAGTGGACTTGGGAAAAATCCACTGCTTATTTCTAGGATATCACATATATTTTGTCCCAAATGTGATATTGGTTATGAAGTCCCCACACGAAAAATACTGGTCTACTAATTGAAGTATTTCTAGATAAGCAGCATAAAATGTATTGTACTGTTTTGGGATCTTGCCAGGTATTTGTGACCTGGATTGGCCACTGTTGGAAACAGGATGCTGGGCTTGATGGACCTTTGGTCTGTCCCAGTATGGCATACTTATGTACTTGGGATTCTGCATGGAATCTTGTTATTATTTAGAATTCTAGAATCTTGCTATTCTTTGGGGTTCTACATAGAATTGTTGCTATTATTAGGTTTCTGCCAGGTATTTGTCACCTGGATTGGCCACTGTTGGAAACAGGATGCTGGCTTGATGGACCTTTTGTCTGTCCCAGTATGGCAACACTTATGTACTTGGGATTCTGAATGGAATCTTGCTACTCTTTGGGGTTTCTACATGGAATGTTGCTAATCTTGGGTTTTCTGCCAGGTCTTTGTGACCTGGATTGGCCACTGTTGGAAACAGGATACTGAGCTTGATGGACCTTCGGTCTGTCCCGCTGTGGCAATACTTATGTACATTACGGTTATGTCAAAAGTCGTGCATAACCAGAATGCACCAGCTATAGCTGCTAGAATTTGAGCCCAGATCTCCAGCTTCCCCGGCTCATTTCTCTGAACACCAGGCTAGGCTGCCAGACCCAAGAAAGCCCACCTCGCACTATGAAATGCAAAGTTAACAGCGCAGTCAAATGGGCCATAACTATCTGTGTATATAATTAACATCTGAATGCAGGCATGGGGCTTGTTTCGGAAGTATATGAATGCTCTCAATCATAATCAGACACAGATGAACAGAGCTTCCTGCATTATGATCTACATAAATCAAAGCTTTGTTTTTTACGAGCTGACACTGAAACAAGCAACAATCATTCAGAAGCCAAACACAATTGTTGGCTTTGTTTAAAAAATAAAACTTTACTCTCTGATTACTTCTCATTTCCATGGTCCTTTCTTGACTGTCCATTCATTCTCCTCCTCCAGAGTTGTCTATAGGATGGACAAGGGATTCAACGCACTGCAAGGAGGAGATTGCATTAAAAGATATTGTAATTACAGTGCAATTAACTCTGTGCCCCTTGCAAGGGGTAGAGTCAGTCCCCTGTGGCAGGTTATCAGGATATCCTTCATGAATATTCCAGGCTCTAAATATATGAGTCAATCAATTTCAATACGTTATAAGCATTTATACCAAGCAATCTATTACCACAACTCTAACATTACAAAATCTTTCCCTCCAAATTATAAATCTTACATTAAAAATGTATACAGATGCAAAACCACGTGTATATAGCGCTGTTATACACACCTCCTAAACATATATCATCAATACACAGATAACATCAGCAACCCTTGACAAGAAAAAAATAAGTGTCTGTGGGGGCCCCTTTCATTAAGCCGCGTAAGCGTCTACACGCTACTGCCAGACTACTGCGTGGCTCTTGCGGTAATTTCATTTTGATGCGCATTCCGATGCGCGTGTCTGTAAAATATGTTTTTTATTTCGGGCACATGTAACGGACGCTCACCACATGGCATTTGGACCTGCGTAGGTCATTAACCGCCCGTATTCTTTACCGCTAGTGTCAACGGTTGGCGGTAAGGTCTCGGTCCCAAAATGGGGCACGCGGCAAGTTTGATTTTGGTATTGTTTAATTGTTTTATCTGAATGTTACAATAAAACATATTTTAAAAAACTAAAACAAAAGAAGTCGTGAATGTAGTCTAAGATTATTTTTGGTGGTGGCATGTGGAGGGAGAATATTGGGTTGCTTTCATTCAGCACCCCAATAATTTTGAAAAGTTGGCTCCTATGGCTTAAATGTATCACAAGAGCACTAATGTTGATACTTGAGCCTTGTCCTTAAAAGTTCCCGAACCCAACATGGTCCGTGTTTCACTCATCTAAGCACCATCAGGGGTCAGATATCTAGATACAAAATAACAGTCACTGTAACATCCCCTTCCCTCAATCCATATTATACATGGAGGGGCATAATCGAAAGGGACATCCAAGTTTGATGAGAACGTCCTTGCAAAACGTCCGATGCAGGGGCGGGGAAACCCGTATTATCGAAAAAAAGATGGACGTTCATCTTCATTCGATAATACAGTCAGGGACGTCCAGGATCTTGAAATTTTGGTCTTCCTGAGAGATTGTCGTCCCTAGACTTGGTCATTTCTGATTTTCCGGTGATAATGGAAACCAAGAACGTCCATCTCAGAAACAACCAAATGCAAGCCCTTTGGTCATGGGAAGAGCCAGCATTTCTAGTGCACTGGTCCCCTTGACTTGCCCAGGACACCAGCCGGGCACCCTAGGGGGCACTGGAGTGGACTTCATAAATTGCTCCCAGGTACATAGCTCCCTTACCTTGTGTGCTGAGCCCCCCCAACCCCCCCTAAAACCCACTACCCACAACCTGTACACCACTACCATAGCCCCTTATGGGTGAAGGGAGGCACCTAGAGGTGGGTAACAGTGGGTTTCTGGTGGATTTTGGAGGGCTCACTGTTTCCTCCACAAGTGTAACAGGTAGGGGGGGATGGGCCTGGGTCCGCCTGCCTGAAGTGCACTGCACCCACTAAAACTGCTCCAGGAACCTACCTGTATACTGCTGTCATGGACCTGAGTATGACATCTGCGGATGGCATAAAGGCTGGCAAAAATATTTTGAAAGATATTTTTTGAGGGTGGGAGGGGCTTAGTGACCACTGGGGGAGTAACGGGAGGTCATCCCTGATTCCCTTCAGTAGTCATATGGTCATTTCGGGCACCTTTTTGTGCCTTGGTTGTGAGAAAACAGGACCAGGTAAAGTCGTCCAAGTGCTCATCAAGACGTCCCTTTTTTTTTTCCATTATGGGTCGAGGACGTCCATGTGTTAGGCACGGCCCAAGTTCTGCCTTCGCTACTTCGTCATATGCCCCCTTGAAACTTTGGCCAATCCCTGTGACAGAAAGCAGTTGGGGACATCCAAATCAGCTTGCGATTATACCGATTTGGACGACCCTGTGAGAAGGACTCATCTTCCAGTTGTGTTGAAAGATGGGTGTCCTTCTTTTTTGAAAATGAACCGATATTATCGTAAATCAACAACACAATATTCAAGCTAAGCTTTGTAATAATCTACAGGCAACCGGGTGGTTGAAAACTCAACCCCAGGCTCCCACTCCCTCCAATGCATGAAAATATCTCATGCATGTGTCAGTATTGACTATCAAGTACTACCTCACACGTTATTACCAGTTGAAGTTTGCCCTGGGAGGTTTGGCTAAGAAGGCACTTTATGAAGAAGTAAAAAAATTTTTTAGATAAAGTAGGTTGGATTAAAAAAAAAAGGTATAGACGCTTTGGTGATACTCTAATCTGCACTTTTCAATTAAAACCCGAAGACGCAATCAGCAAAATGCGACTTGTGTAGGGTTTGACATTGTTAAATGCGGAGTGGACAAAAACCGTGAACATGCGAGATGGACAGAGCTGAGGGAACAGCGGTGTGGTCATTTGCTAAGGTTTGGCAATTAAAATTCATGCGAAGAAATGCAAATGATGCCTTAGGGAATAGAAATCCATGGGAGACGTATGTGTTAGGCGGGGAGAGTCTGATAGGTTATGGACGGGGAGAGGGATCTTGGGGTGATAGTATCTGAAGATTTGAAGGCGATGGAAACAGTGTGGCAAGACGGTGACCATAGCTAGAAGGTTGTTAGGACTGTATAGAGAGAGGTGTGACCAGCGGAAGAAAGGGGGTGTTGATGCCCCTGTATAAGTCGTTGGTTAGGCCCCACCTGGAGTATTGTGTTCAGTTTTGGAGGCCGTATCTTGCTAAGGATGTAAAAAGAATTGAAGCGGTGCAAAGAAAAGCTACGAGAATGGTATGGGATATGCGTTACAAGACGTATGGGGAGAGACTTGCTGACCTGAACATGTATACCCTGGAGGAAAGGAGAAACAGGGGTGATATGATACAGATGTTCAAATATTTGAAAGGTAGGGATGCGAAGGCGGTAAAATGAGAGGGACATGAAATGAGATTGAAGGGGGGCAGACTCAAGAAAAATGTCAGGAAGTATTTTTCACGGAGAGAGTGGTGGATGCTTGGAATGCCCTCCCGCGAGAGGTGGTGGAAATGAAACGATAACGGAATTCAAACATGCCTGGGATAAGCATAAAGTAATCCTGTGCAGAAGGAAAGGATCCTCAGAGCTTAGTTGAGATCGGGTGGCAGAAGCCGGTGGTGAGAGTTGGGGGCTGGTGGTTGGGAGGCAGGGATAGTGCTGGCATACTTATACGGTCTGTGCCAGAGCCGGGTGGGGTAGGGGCAGGGATATTGCTGGACACCACTTATACGGTCTGTGCCAGAGCCAGTGGTTGGGAGGCAGGGCTGGTGGTTGGAGGCGGGGATAGTGCTGGGGCAGACTTATACAGTCTGTGCCACGAGCCGGGGGTTGGAGGCAGGGATAGTGCTGGGCAGACTATACCGTCTGTGTCAGAGCCGGAGGTGGGAGGCGGGCTGGTGGTTGGGAGGCGGGGATAGGGCTGGGCAGACTTATACGGTCTGTGCCAGAGCCGGTGGTGGGAGGCGGGGCTGGTGGTTGGGAGGCGGGATAGTGCTGGGCAGACTTCTACAGTCTGTGCCCTGAAAATGACAGATACAAATCAAAGTAAGGTATACACAAAAAGTAGCACATATGAGTTATCTTGTTGGGCAGACTGGATGGACCGTGCAGGTCTTTTTCTGCGTCATCTACTATGTTACTATGTATATGAAGAAAATTGTATTGGTTAAAGGCACCGTTTGAGATGCATGTGAGAATACAGTCACTGGAATAGGAGCACACAGAGACAAGTGGACATTCATGTTAAAGTATTTGAGACATGGTGAGCAATTATTAAGGAACCAACTTATAAAATATTTTCTGGGGGAAAATGGGATAATCTACACTGGAGTGGAGATATGTTTTGTATGGAGTGAAGAGAGAAATATTGATGCTTAAACTGAACCCAGTATTCACGATGGGAATGTGGAATGAATGGTCAGAATTAGATAAAGTGCTGTGGGTAATATTATTCATTGTTCATAAGGATTGTTAGACACGTTTACCAAGACTCCTGAAGAAGGCAAAACATGGTACTGTCTTGAGTCATCCTTTAATAAATTTATATCTACATTGGCCGTCTTTGGTCTGTTTTTTGAAGAGGCTCTTCTCCTGTTCCAGGTCCACCAGAAGACATCATTGGTCCACGCTGCCCAGAGATCACACAATTTTTGTGGCTGCAATGAATGGGGTCGTGACCACAGAAAGATGGATAGACACTACTTTAGAGAGCTCTTCAAAGAAAACCTATGAATCTCTGAACGTTTCTATCAAGTTACCAGGCCAGATGTCACCAAGGTTAGGAAAGCCATCTGTCATCTTGTTTTTAGTACACAATGATGCCAGTTGTTAACAACCAAGTGGGCTACTCGTTCTGACCACATTGTTTTTCCTCTGGTTCTCTACCATGTTGTATAGATAAGCTCGGAGGCCCCTTTTACCGAGCTGTGGCAAAAGGGGGCCGGCGCTGGCATCGCTTCATGTTTTACATGTGCTTCGAGGCCCCTTTTACAGCAGCCGTAAAAGGGGAAGGTCTCGCTTTCCTGCAGGAAATGACCGAGCGGCAAATAAAGCACTTGCCGCATGGCTGTTTTTTTTTGGGGGGACCTTAATGCCACCCATTGAGGTGGCGGTAAGGGCTCCTGCGCTAACCCGATGGCAACCGGGCAGCACGCGGCACTGTCCCGATTACCGCTAGGTATAGTCCGCGCTACAAAAATAAATATATTTTTTCTAGCACCGGAAATGATGGCGTGGTAGGAATGGGAAGTACCGCAGGGCTGTCGCAGTAGCCTGGCGGTACCTCCATTAAGCGAGCGGTATCGAGGCGTAGTAAAAGGAGCCCCTAATTTCCTATAATTACGTGTCCAGTTTTTCCTACATAAGCACACATCTGTGGACGGCATTACAAAAGCCTTGAAAACTACGAACGACCACCTAAACTTCCGGAAAAACACTAAAATACCGGACAACGAAATATCAACAAAACTAAACAAACCGAACTCCCTACACTGGAATACCTCACAATTCAGACACATTTAACATACTATGCACCACCACCTGCTGTCCATACCGTAAATGAACTTTCTATATTTGACTATCTACCACCCTTACTTTATTCTATCATTTATGAACTCTAATGCAATACCACCTTGTATTTTATGCTATCATCAAGGGAATAATAATGCTATACTGTATAAGTACATGCTATACCAATCTGTATTTCCTCAGATCCAGAAGTGGCAACTGTGTACTCTCCGGCATTATGCAAGCACATTGAGCCTGCAGATAGGTGGGAAAATGTGGGATAAAAATGCAACAAATAAATAAATAAAAACTAACCGGTTTAAAAAGGCATACCCTACCGATCCAACATAAATTCCTCATCTTTTGCAACACAACCAAAGTAAAGCACGTAATGGACATAACACACTCTTCCGTTGTACGATGCCCTAGTGTGGCTGTGCCACGTGAACTTTATCTTACCACACATCACTTTGTATTTGTTCCACACTGGTGTCGATAAACGCCTTTCCGGTACTATGTAAGCCGCATTGAGCCTACAAATAGGTGGGAAAATGTGGGATACAAATGTAACAAATAATAATATTATCTACAGTGAGCCCCGGGATACATGACAGACCTGATTGACCTACCAACTAGAAACACATCTGAAATCAACACAAACGTACCTAAATCTACACTACCCAAGCTGCAAAGGACTCAATACAAATCAACTTACACGTCCAGTTCTCCTACATAAGCACAACAACTGTGGAACGCATTACCAAAAGCCTTGAAAACGACGGTATGGCCACCTAAACTTCCTGAAAAAACTAAAAACGAACCTGTTTATAAAGACTACCCTACCAATCCAACATAAACGCCTGATCTCTGCAACACAACAAAACTAAAGAACGTAATGAACATAACACAACTCTTCCGTTGTACGATTCCACAATGTGGTTGTGCCACATGAACTTTGTCTAACCACAACATCACTTTGTATTTGTTTACACCGGAATCTGCAAACGCCTTTCCGGTACTATGTAAGCCGCATTGCGCCTACAAATAGGTGGGAAAATGTGGGATACAAATGTAACAAATAAATAAATATAATGAAATCAACATCAGGTTCCCCACCCACCCACCCATGTCTTTCCCCCTCACCTTTCCCTTGACAGAAGGAAAAGTTGGTCACAGGACAGTGAGTCAAAGAAACTCCAGTCCAGTCCCACTGCTCTTATAGACCCCAGGGATATTACAGCTCATTTCCATTAGTCTTTTTGTCTCTATTTTGAAGTCACAACATAAGAGTTTTAGAACCACTCTGTGTGTCCCACTGCAGTGTCAAACACGTGTGGCGTTGTAGCAAGAGTATTGACAATTTACAAAGGAATAGTCAGAAAAGCAGGAACCAGTTTGAGCCTGCAGCTTGTCTGTGTCCCTCACCCGGAAATAAATTCCAATGTTCTTTCAAGCTGCCGTCTAGTCAGCCTTGAAACATCTGCTTTAACCTCACCATGTGTGTCCTCCATCTTACATTGTTTGAGGCGAGAGGAAGGGAGGGATTTAGCACTTGGAATGCAATGTATAGATAACAACAGCCTGATTTTTTAATATCACGGAGAAAATAACATCAAATAGAGTAAAAAAAAAACTTGTAAAAAGAGAAATAGAAAGAAGCTGGTTTGTTTGCTCTTTGTGGTAACATCACCTTAAAAATGCTTCCGTGCAGTGTTTCTTCTGCTGAAAATGTTAAACTGATCTTGAATTAGCTAGTGTATTGAATTTCAGAGATGCCTAAAGCCATTGTCTATTGGCAGCTGTCAAGGTCTTGAATTATGTTTCCCAAGATAACAAGTTACTCATATGTAGATTTATTGAATCTAGCATGATCATAATTGCACCTGGTGTTTTACAGCACTGCTGAATTACAGAAAATGTGCAAATGTACAGCCCTACAAACGTAACGCTTACTGTGTAAAATACCTTTATTTAATGCATTATGCTATTGTTGCAAAGTACTCCCACAGCTGCTGATCCAGCCACAATTCCCGCCTCACTGTTTGCCTGGTATTTATATTTAATCAGCTGGAAACATCGGCTGAGTTTAACTTGAAGAACAAGAGAGCTGCGTTTCCCTTCACCCACTCACTATCCGACCTTGAGAAGGTCCCCTTTATCTCCCTTGGCTTGATTCACCTTGGAAGATTTGTGCCTTTCTCCAGTAGGCGAACAGCAGCTGCTGGGAAAGGAGATGTTTGGCCACTATTCGGAGTGTTTCGAGACACTCCGATTCCCGTAGTGAGAACAATGCCAACTCCTCCACTCGACCCATGTCTTTTACCTCAGCCTCTGTCTTTGCAGGAGAAACATGGTCTTAGAGCACAGGTGAGTCAAAACAAAACAAAAGCCAGTCCCAGATCTACTGCTACCCTAGACCCCAATTGTCAACATAAGAGCATAAGAATAGCCATACTGGGACAGACCAATAGTCCATCTAGCCCGGTTTCCTGCTTCCAACAGTGGCCAATCCAGGTTACAAGTACCTGGCAGAAACTCAAACAGTAGCAACATTCCATGTAGGACCCCAAAGAGTAGCAATATTCCATTCAGAATCTCAAAGAGTTGCAACGTTCCATGCTACCAATCCCGGGGCAAGCAGTGACTTCCCCCATATCCATCTCAATAACAGACTATGGACTTTTCCTCCAGGAACTTGTCCAAACCTTTTTTAAACCCAGATATTCTAACCACTGTTACCACATCCTCCAGCAATGAGTTCCAGCGCGTAACTTTGGCTATTTCTTTCTAGATCAAAATGTGAGATATTTAGCACCCTGGTGTGTCCCACTGTGAAGATCCTCAATAAAGTTATTCTGGGGCCTATTTTTTTTATAGGTTGCTAAAAATAAAGCACCAAAGTTCGAGTGAAATGGTGGGTAATAAGCTTTTGTTATAGAATACTAGAATTTAAGGGTGACCACTTATACCTAATCCATGGCAAGTGAAAATGCACCCACCTAAATATTGGCAGGTTCCTATATAGCTTGTAGTATTCTCTGAGACCCACCCATGACTTGCTCTTGCCTCGCCCTAAATGTACTGTATGTGCTGTAGTACCTACGCAGTACCTCATACAATACACCTCATTGCCTGGTATTGAGCAGGACTCAGGTAAATGAAAGACTTTTCTGTTTCACTTTATTTCATAAAACTTGATATACCACTACGGCCTCACAAGCAGGCATAATGTGGTTTAAAAAATGAGAAAAGTAAAAAAAGATTAATGATATACAATAAAAAAACAGAGTAATAATTTTTAAAAATTACATTTCGTCATGAGGGAGAAGGAAAGGTCAACGTGAATAGAGGGATGTTTAGGTCTTGTTTAAAGGTCTGGAGAGAAGGCTGATTATGGATACTTGAGAGAGGATTGTTCCAGAGTTTGGGCCCAAGATAACTGAAAGGCTATTAATAACAAATTGTTTATTGTCTTAAAAATTGAACAATGAACAAAAAATGTGCAATCAGCAAAGAATAACAGGTAACTGAAATATGGATCAATTATAACACTAACTAAACATTTGTTTACTTTCTAAAAAGTACCTGGGAAGATCAGGACATATAATTCACCGATCCTCAACAAAAAGATCTGTCTCTCTTTTCTCCCTGGCTAAGACTGAACTCAAACCCAGTAACTGCTAGTTAGCTTCAAACTGCAGGCTAATCAGAGCCCAGAACACATTTCAAAAATATACTGCATCTTGCTTCTTGTTTCTGTTAAACTAAAGAAAAGAGCATTTATTTCTCTGTAACAGCTTTACAGCAAAGAAACACCACCTGCCAGCCAAATAGGAGAAATACAGTTCAGGACATTATTAAGGCAGGAAAATATCCAATACATTTTACAGGCTTAAAACACACAGTTTATTCACAGTGATCACTTCTGCCACCAGCCCAGGGTTGAGATACAGATACTACATCCTGCTCCTTCCTCTGTAGCCACAATTCCTGTACTTGCTAGTTCCAGAGGAGGATGGAACAACCTGAGGAAACTTTCCCTTGTACTCTTTCTCCTTCTCTCAGCTCTGATCATTGGGTGGAGAGGGTGAGACTTCTTAAAGGGGGAGCTAGGGTGGGAAGAGCAGAGGAGTAGCCTAATGGTTAGAGCGGTGGGCTGGGAACCAGAAGGGCCCAGATTCAAATCCCACAGCAGCTCCTTGTGGCCTTGGGCAAGTCACTTAACACTCCATGCCTCAGGAGAAGGCAATGACAAAACACGCCTGTGTGATGTCACCAAGAGGCAGGGTCCTTTATTGTGGGTTGCCAGGTGTGAACTCTGACTGAAGAGCACATCTGGATCTGGACTAAGGGGAAAGTGCAGTGTCCGGAGTTCAAATGAAAGGCCTCCAAGCAAAATTTTTAAAAAGGCCCCTAGAGTAGGGGGATCCACTTCACAAGATACAGAAGCAGTTATAAGTGGGCCCTCATGCACCACAGGGGCTCCTTGGGTTGAATTTGTGCCACAGAGAAAGATGATACACATGCGGGGGGGGAGTGTGTTTGAGAGATGGGGTAAACTGGAGGCATGTGAAAGTAAGAGTTCAGTGTAGCGGTATCACAACGGGAAGGAAACCCTAGAGGTGGTAAGTGGTCCCCAACCCTCCTTCCAAGAAATATGACTTTCAGAATCAAGATTAGGTAGGCACTTGGGAATGAGAGAGAACATGGATTCAGGGGTCCTTTTACTAAGGCGCACTGAAAAAAAATGGCCTACAGTAGTGTGGACACGTGCTTTGGACGCGTGCAGAATCATTTTTCAGTGCACCTGTAAAAAAGGCCTTTTTTATATTTTTGCCGAAAATGGACGTGCGACAAAATGAAAATTGCCGCAAGTCCATTTTGGGTTGAGTCCTTACTGCCAGCCATTGATCTAGCGGTAAAGATGCACATGGTAACCGGGCGGTAATGACCTACATGCTTCAAATGCCACTTGGTGAGCGCCCAATACGCGCATCAGAAAATAATTTATTTTTCAGACACGCGTATCGGACGCACGCCAAAACTGAAATTACCGCAAGAGTCACGTGGTAGCTGGGCAATAACTCCATTTTGTCACGTTGGGTGCATGCAGACGCTTGCGCGGCTTAGTAAAAGGGCCCCTCGAGGATTAGACAGAGGTCATGGGATTGGGTGGGAGTGTGGGGAATGCAGATGATTAGAGTGGGGACTGAGAAAGTGAGTAGGGATTTCAGGGACTGTGTGGCAGTGATGGCAAGGCACCTGGATCTGAATATCTGTACAGGTATGGGCTGGGATATTTGAGCAGGGTACAGAAAGGTGGGTGGGGTAGAGAGATGCTGCAAAACTGTGAAAATTGTGAAGGTGAGGGGAAGGGGTAAGAGAGAGAGAGGAAAGAGATGGATCTGTGAAGGGATGGCAGAAAGAAATAGAAGAAGACCTGGAAAAGGCATGAGAGGAGGTACGGGAAGCTACGTAGGAGATAAGAGACATAACGAAGGGCTTAAAGGCCAGGGAAGAGGAGTGAATGACAGGGAAGGAGCTAGGAGTGGTGAGGGGGAAAGAGACAGAAGGTACGAGGACTGCAGAGGAATTTGAGTACAGAAATAGGGTTCTAGGGACTGAGCAAGAGATAAAGGAGGGAATGGGTTAACTAGGGAGGAGGGAGAGTGGAAGATGGAAAGTTAATGTGGGTAAGAAGTGAAAAAGGGAGATTGAGAACTGGCAGGTGAAGAGAGGGAAAGAAAGAAAGAAAAAAAAAAAAAGGTGAAATCTAGCTATAGGACGACAGAGACACAGAAGAGAGAAATGAAGAAAACAAGACGAAAAGTAAAAAATCAATGTCGGATTTAGGGATGCAGGAAGCCAGATAAAATAAATTAAAAATGGAGACTTTGGAAGACCAATGCTGGAAAATGGGAGGAAACGGGGACCATCCCAATTAGAAAAATAAATTGCTCACACAACAGTGGTAAAAGAAATAAAGATTTTATTTTAGATTTGTAGTGATTGGAAATACATCAGTTTTGGGAATGTGCATTTTACTCAGTACATAAGTACATAAGTAATGCCACACTGGGAAAAGACCAAAGGTCCATCGAGCCCAGCATCCTGTCCACGTCAGCAGCCAATCCAGGCCAAGGGCACCTGGCAAGCTTCCCAAACATACCAACATTCTATACATGTTATTCCTGGGATTTTTTTTTTCTCCTATGTTGGACTGTGGTTTCTCAGGGTTTCCATGCTCCTTTATTTTGTAATTTCAGGGTGTTCTCTGTGGTGAACCATGTAAAGGATTCTGTTAGCCTGTAGTTTGTATGCAGACCTATAAGCTGTCTGACTTGTTCGGCTTTTCTGGTAGGCATACTGACGTTCTTTTCCAAATGTATACTTCTTGCTATTTGCACCTTATGAGTTAGTGCTGTTATGGTACGGAAAGTTTTTCTATAGTCACGTAGGTCCATCAAGTCTGCCCAGCAAAGTGGCCAGAGGCACAGCTGTCGCTCTTGGGCAGAACATGCAGGCTACTTCCTCTCTGCCTTTATTTAGAACACAGTAGATGACGGCAGATAAAGACCTGAACAGTCCATCCAATCTGCCCAACAGTCATACTCATTATCAAATCATGAATAACCAACAATGAATATGGTAATACAATGCTTGATCCTGGTCTTTCTTTGCTGCTTCTGGGACATAGACTGTAGAGGGCAACATTCTCAGACCTTATTCCTGGACTGGGAGGTTCGCTGAGGATTTCATTTCGAGACTCTGAGGAACTCCGCTTCTCTACCATTGGGAGTCTGTGACAGACAGCAAGGTGAGATAACAGGATATATTTACCTATAGTCACGGGGATAATTAGTCCTTAGTTTGTCTGAGACAGATAGGTTTACGTCAGGACTTCTGGTCTGTGTATTCAGCTGATCACTGTATTTTGCATAAGACGTGTAATGTTCTTATAAGAATTATTAGGATTTCAGGATTGTACTGAGTTGTGTAATAACTCTTTTAGTTAGTCCGTTAGGATAATCATATTGTATTATCTATTCTGGTGATAATCTATTTTTATAGCAAGTTATTTTTCTATTTTGCTTGGCATTTTGTTTCAGTACTGTTTAGATCCATTTTCCGTAATTTGGTACAATCAATGGTGCTGAGTCACTTGGACTACTGCAATGCACTATACGCCGGTTGCAAAGAACAAATTATCAAGAAACTTCAAACCACAGCCAGACTCATATTTGGCAAAACAAAATATGAAAGTGCGAAACCCCTACGAGAAAGACTGCACTGGCTCCCACTTAAAGAATGTATCGCGTTTAAGATCTGCACTATTGTCCACAAAATCATCCACGGAGATGCCCCGAGCTACATGCAAGACCTCGTGGACCTACCTCCTAGAAATGCTAACAGATCAGCCCGCAAATTCCTCAATCTACATTTCCCCAACTGCAAAGGATTAAAATACAAACTAACACATGCGACTAGGTTCTCCTACATGAGCACAAAGTTATGGAATGCACTACCAACTGATCTGAAAACGATAAACGACATAACTAGCTTTCGTAAACCTCTGAAAACCCATTTCTTCAACAAGGTCTACAATGGGAACCCATAGCTTAATTATAACACCTCACCACCTCACCCTATTCTATTAACTATCTTTCTATAACTGTTTACATCTTTTTCCTCATCCATGAATTTATTATAACACCAATTGTATCTATCTCCTGGAATGGCGATGCCATAACAGGTTTTTGTAAGCCACATTGAGCCTGCAAATAGGTGGGAAAATGTGGGATACAAATGCAATAAATAATAATAATAATATATATTTTTTTCTTTACATAATAAATAATAATACATACCATCTGTGGCATGGTTTATTTTACAACAGCTAGCTTGTCATTCGGGCTATAGAGGTACACCTCCCTAGACACAAGTCCATAGTATTGCTATCTGGTAATGTTCTCTGATATATAAGTACCTCTAGCATGCCTACAGTGGTTACCTTGGAGGACAAGATCCCTCCGGAAAATCAGTCCAAAAGAATCAAATGTGGATAAAGCTGCTGGATGTGTGGAGCCAAGGGTTTTGTGGAGAATACCGATTGACTCCAAGATGGCTCTTCCCAAGCCAATCATTTGCTCGAATACCTATGTCTCACCAAAGGAGATTTTGAATCCAGTGGTCCAGGGGTGATGGCCATGGAGTGGACAGTCCGGAGCTCCAAAGTCGAATGCCTCTTAAGCAGTCTGGACCTTGGCCTGATATCTGTTGGAGAATATGAGACAGACACATTGGTTGGGCATTGGTTGGGAAACCCAGTGCCAAAGAAGATGTTACAAGAGCCCTGGATAGAAAGGGGCAAAGCTGAAGGACAGAGGCTGCCCCGAGTGAGCAGGGGCAGACATCTATTTGAAGCGGCTGGTCTGGGATATGTGGGGGTTGGGACACCCTTATGTCCCCTTGCCAGTTATGAGTGCCGTGGAGGTATGGAGAAAGATTTGGATGAAAGATACTATCCACCAGCAGATGGGACCATTCCCGAACCATTTGGTTGGACCCAGGGATTCCAGTGTCCGTCAACATATGCTGCTGCGGCTAGGAAAGCGAATAGAATGTTGGGTGTTATTAGGAAGGGTATGGAGTCCAGGTGTGCGGATGTTATAATGCCGTTGTATCGCTCCATGGTGCGACCGCACCTGGAGTATTGTGTTCAGTACTGGTCTCCGTATCTCAAAAAAGATATAGTAGAATTGGAAAAGGTACAGCGAAGGGCGACGAAAATGATAGTGGGGATGGGACGACTTTCCTATGAAGAGAGGCTGAGAAGGCTAGGGCTTTTCAGCTTGGAGAAGAGACGGCTGAGGGGAGATATGATAGAAGTGTATAAAATAATGAGTGGAATGGATCAGGTGGATGTGAAGCGACTGTTCACGCTATCCAAAAATACTAGGACTAGAGGGCATGAGTTGAAGCTACAGTGTGGTAAATTTAAAACGAATCGGAGAAAATTTTTCTTCACCCAACGTGTAATTAGACTCTGGAATTCGTTGCCGGAGAACGTGGTACGGGCGGTTAGCTTGACGGAGTTTAAAAAGGGGTTAGATAGATTCCTAAAGGACAAGTCCATAGACCGCTATTAAATGGACTTGGAAAAATTCCGCATTTTTAGGTATAACTTGTCTGGAATGTTTTTACGTTTGGGGAGCGTGCCAGGTGCCCTTGACCTGGATTGGCCACTGTCGGTGACAGGATGCTGGGCTAGATGGACCTTTGGTCTTTCCCAGTATGGCACTACTTATGTACTTATGTACTTAATGATAAGAAATGGACTGTGGGACTGTCTATCTATAAACAGAAAGTGGAAATGATAGATTCTCACTTTCGGGTTTAGGTCTGTAGCTCTCCTAGACTGCTACATGGGGGCCTGTTTGAGCAGAAGCCTGACCCAAACTGGTACGGCTTAAACTGTTGAGTAGGACTTAGGTTCAGGAAAGACTGGTTGAAAGAATGATGGGTTGTGAGTTAAAATAAATAACAGCTAAAGGACAGTAAATGGTTGGGCAATCGGCCCTGGTTATAAGAAAAAAATAAGTTATAATTTAAGGTGTAAAGGTTAAACAAATAAAAAAAAAGAGAGAAAAAAAATAATGGTTGAAAAAAAGATAGTGTTTGAAAAAAATGTTTGGGCGAAAAGAAAATGACGAGTGTTTGAGCTGTTGAAAATAATGTTAGATTAGCGTATTATGATGAGCAAAGAAGAAATGCTGTTCAGTTAAAATGAAGAACGGTGTTTATCTCTATATATAAAAGGCACCACCAATGTTCTAAATGAAGCCTCCAGCTGGAAGTGTGAAGGGGGAGAGATATCCGGTTTCCCCATGAGTGTCTGCCCCGCCCTCGCTCTTTCTGTAACACAAACAGTGAAGGAAAACACAGCAAAGCACGAAATCAAATCGCTCTCTCTGTAACAGTGAAGGACTCAGAGGGGGGAGGGGAGAGAGGGCAGAAGCCCTCACTATCTCTGTAACACAAACACAGCAGGAAACTTAACCCTGAAGGACTTGACTCCGAGGGGGGAGGGGACAGAGAGGACAGAGAGCACAGGGGAAGGGAGAGAGAGCAGAGGGCAGGGACACACACACTCCCACATGCACACAGAAGAAAACCTTGCTAGCCCCCGTTTCATTTGCATCAGAAATGGGGCTTTTTTACTAGTATATATATAAAGCAGAGACACAACTGAAAGTATGGTGTTAAGGTACACATAATTAACGGTTAAATACAAGTTTGAGTTTATTGTAGAAATAAGTGTTCTCAATGCAAGGGGGATATGGGGGAAATGGTTGCAGTATATTAATATGTTATAGAAGGTAAATGGCTGAGCAGGCTCCCACTTCTGGCAGGCCCACTGACACACCAAACACAGTGAAGGTGACAAAAAGACGGAAGCTAGACGATGTTGAAGATGTAGTCGCTTTTATTCAAAGGCTCGACACAAGACGTGTTTCAGAGTCCTCCACACGTTGTACTACAGCACTCACTAGCTATCCAAATCTTGCCTACAGAACGAGAGACTTTGGGGCTCATTTTCAAAAAAGAAGGACGTCCATCTTTCGACACAAATCGGAAGATGGACGTCCTTCTCCCAGAGACGTCCAAATCTGTATAATCAAAACCCGATTTTGGACGTCACCAACTACAGTCCATTGCAAGGACGTCCAAAGTTCAAGGGGGCATGTCGGAGGCGTAGCGAAGGCGGGACTTGGGCGTACTTAACACTTGGTGGTCTTTGACCCATAAGCGAAAAAAGCAAGTATGTCCCTGACGAACACTTGGACGTTTTCACCCGGACTTCTTTTTCTTACGAACAAGTACATAAGTAATGCCACACTGGGAAAAGACCAAGGGTCCATCGAGCCCAGCATCCTGTCCACGACAGCGGCCAATCCAGGCCAAGGGCACCTGGCGAGCTTCCCAAACGTACAAACATTCTATACAATCAAGCCATTGTGACATCACTAATGAGGTTGGCTCTTATTGGTGGAATGAGCCACTATGACATCACAATAGGTTAAATCACTGCTCTATGTAATAAAAGTGAGCCAAGTAGAGGACATAAGTACATAAGTAATGCCACACTGGGAAAAGACCAAGGGTCCATCGAGCCCAGCATCCTGTCCACGACAGCGGCCAATCCAGGCCAAGGGCACCTGGCGAGCTTCCCAAACGTACAAACATTCTATACATGTTATTCCTGGAATTGTGGATTTTTCCCAAGTCCATTTAGGAGCGGTTTATGGACTTGTCCTTTAGGAAACCGTCGAACCCCCTTTTAAACTCTGCCAAGCTAACAGAGAGGGACATAATCGAACGGCGCCGGCCATCTTTCATTTCGATAATACGGTTGGGGCCGGCCAAATGTCAAAGATGGCCAGGTTTGAAATGGCCGGCATCGGTTTTCGCCCATAATGGAAACTAATGCCGACGATTTCAAACCCGGCCAAATCCAAGGCATTTGGTCATGGGAGGAGCCAGCATTTGTAGTGCACTGGTCCCCCTCACATGCCAGGACACCAACCGGGCACCCTAGGGGGCACTTCTAAAAATTAAAAAAAAAAATTAAAATAGCTCCCAGGTGCATAGCTCCCTTGGGTGCTCAGCCCGCCAAACACCTTGGGTGCTGAGCCCCCCAAACCCACTCCCCACAAGTCTACACCATTACCATAGCCCTTATGGGTGAAGGGGGGCACCTAGATGTGGGTACAGTGGGGGGTTTATTTTGGGGGGGGGGGGTTGGAGGGCTCCCATTTACCACCACTAGTGTAGCAGGTAGGGGGGTGGGCCTGGGTCCACCTGCCTGAAGTGCACTGTACCCACTAAAAACTTCTCCAGGGACTTGCATACTGCTGTCAGGGAGCTGGGTATGACATTTCAGGCTGGCAAAAAAGTTTTTTTGTTTTTTATTTGGGTGGGAGGGGGTTGGTGATCACTGGGGGAGTAAGGGGAGGTGATCCCCGATTCCCTCCGGTGGTTATCTGGTCAATTGGGGCACTTTTTTGAGACTTGGTCCTGAAAATAAATGGACCAAGTGAAGCCGGCAAAATGCTTGTCAGAGCTGGCCATCTTTTTTCCATTATCAGGCGAAGCCGGCCATCTCGAAACCACCCCCGTCCCGCCTTCGCTACCCTGCCGAAATGCCCCATTGAAGTTTGGCCAGTTCCGTGACAGAAAATAAGCTGGATAGTAACATAACTTGGAGGGGCATAATCGAACGGCACCGGCCATCTAGATGGCCAGCGCCACATAAAGCGGTCCCGAACTGTATTAGGGGTTTTGGGGGGGGAGGGGGGGTTGGAGGGCTCCCATTTACCACCACAAGTGTAACAGGTGGGGGGGGGAGGGGAATGGGCCTGGGTCCACCTGCCTGAAGTGCACTGCACGCACTAAAAACTGTTCCAGGGACTTGCATACTGCTGTCAGGGAGCTGGGTATGACATTTCAGGCTGGCAAAAAAGTTTTTTTGTTTTTTATTTGGGTGGGAGGGGGTTGGTGATCACTGGGGGAGTAAGGGGAGGTGATCCCCGATTCCCTCCGGTGGTCACCTGGTCAATTGGGGCAATTTTGAGACTTGGTCCTGAAAATAAATGAACCAAGTGAAGCTGGCGAAATGCTTGTCAGAGCCGGCCATCTTTTTTCCATTATCAGGTGAAACCAGCCATCTCAAAACCACGCCCCATCCCGCCCCCATCCCACCTTTGCTACCCTGCCGAAACACCCCCTTGAAGTTTGGCTGGCTCCGCAACGGAACGCAGTTGAAGCCGGCCAAAATCGGCTTTCGATTATACCGATTTGGCCGTGTTCAGGAGATGGCCGGCCATCTCCCAATTTGTGTCGGAAGATGGTCGGCGATCTCTTTTGAAAATAAGCTGGATAGTAACATAGTAGATAACAGCAGAAAAAGACCTGCACGGTCCATCCAGTTTGCCCAACAAGATGAACTCATATGTGCTATTTTTTGTGTATACCTTACCTTGATTTGTATCTGCCATTTTCAGGGCACAGACCGTAGAAGTCTGCCCAGCACTAGCCCCGCCTCCCACCACTGGCTCTGCCACCCAATCTCGGCTAAGCTTCTGAAGATCCATTCCTTCTGACCACCGGAGAGAATCGGGGATGACCTCCTGTTACTCCTCCAGTGGTCACTAACCCCTCCCACCCTCAAAAAACACCTTCAAAAATATGTTGTGCCAGCCTCAGATGTCATACTCAGGTCCATGACAGCGCATGAAGGTCCCAGGAGCAGTTTTAGTGGGTGCTGCAGTGCACTTCAGACAGGCGGACCCAGGCCCATACCCTCCCTACCTGTTACATTTGTGGAGGAAACAGCGAGCTCTCCGAAACCCACTGTACCCTTATATAGGTGCCCCCCTTCACCTGTAAGGGCTATGGTAGTGGTGTACAGTTGTGGGTAGTGGGTTTTGTGGGGGGGGGGGGTTGGGAGGTTCAGCACAAAAGGTAAGGGAGCTACATTCCTGGGAGCAATTTCTGAAGTCCACTGCAATGCCCCCTAGGGTGCCCGGTTGGTGTCCTGGCATGTCAGGGGGACCAGTGCACTACAAATGCTGGCTCCTCCCTTGTCCAAATGGTTTGCATTAGGACGTTTTTGACATGGACGTCTTTGGTTTCGAAAATCGCCGAAAGTCAGAAACGTCCATTTCTAGGGACATCCAAATCTAGGGACGTCTAAATTTATGGATTTGGACGTCTGTTATGATATTTTTGAAACAAAAGCTTGACGTCTATCTTTTTTCAAACATACGGGTTTCCCCGCCCCTGGAGTTTGCCGTTTTGCAAGGACGTCCAAATCACAACTTGGATGTTTCTTTCGAAAATGCCCCTCTTTATCTCTTACTTTGCAAGTGAATACACACTTGTACTTTGATGTGAGAGATTTCTTTGTGGATGCGGTTTTTATTCTGTATACAAGATTGGATAGCTACCGAGTGCTATAATACATCCTGCGGAAGACTCTTGATGAAGGCCGTTGTGACCGAAACACGACTTGTGTCGAGTCTAGATGTTTGAATAAAAGTGACTAAATCTTCAATACTGTCTAGCTTCCGCCTTTTTGTCACCTTCGCTGTGTTTGGTGTGTCCTTGGGACTGCGAGGGTTCCTGTTCTGTTTGGCTTGCCAGAGTACACTGACTCATGTTGCATGGGGGGGGGAGGGGAAGGGGGGGAGATGATAAACAGAACCCAGCTTAAACAGGTTGCTACCCTATATAATCTTTGGGTGTCCTGTTTAAGTGGTAAAGGGGTCAGAGGAAAACTGACCCATGTGTAAAAAGAAATATCCCTGCAGGGGAAGATTGTGGGGGAAAATGGAAGCTCCTGATTCAAGAAATAAAAAGTCATTGATAACATGTCCAGTGATTGATGGGAAAAAGGAAGATGGGGTAAATGGTAAATTTACTCGTAATATATGAAGGAATAAATTTTGTGTTTAAAACTGACTTTTATTTTGGAGTGGAGGAGTGGCCTAGTGGTTAGAGTGGTGGACTTTGGTCCTGGGGAACTGAGTTCGATTCCCACTTCAGGCACAGGCAGCTCCTTGTGACTCTGGGCAAGTCACTTAACCCTCCATTGCCCCATGTAAGCCACATTGAGCCTGCCATGAGTGGGAAAGCGCAGGGTACAAATGTAACAAAAATAAAATAGATACTATTGGAGATTCTACATGGAATGTTGAGATTCTGTTGCTACTATTGGAGATTCTACATGGAATGTTGCTATTCCACTAGCAACATTCCATGTAGAAGCCTGCGCGGCCACATTGGTGATCTGCAAGGGCCGACTTCTACATGGAATGTAGAATCTCAAATAGTAGCAACAGTGGAGGAGTGGCCTAGTGACAGTGGAGGAGTGGCCTAGTGGTTAGGGTGATGGACTTTGGTCCTGAGGAACTGAGTTTGATTCCCACTTCAGGCACAGGCAGCTCCTTGTGAGTCTGGGCAAGTCACTTAACCCTCCATTGCCCCATGTAAGCCGCATTGAGCCTGCCATGAGTGGGAAAGCCCAGGGTACAAATGTAACAAAAATAAAATAAGAAAAAGGTTGAAGTGGATAAAGTGGTTGTATAACAAGGGGTTATGTGAGGACACAGATCACTGGGAGGAGTGATTAAGGAAAAGATATGATGAATAATGTTGTGTTGGGTTTGTGTTGCTCCATAGGGAAAGGAGAACAAAACGAGTAGTATACCTTGAGGGCAAGGGATTTTTTTTAATTGGGAGGGGGGGAGGGAGTTACACTTGCTATCCTTATTTACTGTTTTGTTTGCATTACACCCAATTAAAATACTTGAACTAAAAATGGAAAGATACTACCCAAGGGGGGGATTTCAACATATGCTACAATATCCCACCTTTTACAATAGCAACACCCACACAGACACTTCAATTGAGCAGACGTCCTGGGCTGCACAAATAGAGAATTCCTCTAGGGGGTTGGTTTTTGCCATTAGATATTCTTGTACAAAGTAAATCAAGTCTATATCCTTTCATTTGTCTGTCTGTGACCTAAAATCATGAGTATTGTGTTCAGTTTTGGAGGCCGTATCTTGCTAAAGATGTAAAAAGCCTGGAAGCGGTGCAAAGAAAAGCTACAAAAATGGTATGGGATTTGCGTTGCAAACCGTACAAGGAGAGACTTGCTGACCTGAACATGTATACCTTGGAGGAAAGGAGAAACAGGGGTGATATGATACAGACGTTCAAATATTTGAAGAACTAGAGGACATGAATTGAGATTGAAGGGGGGCAGACTCAGGAGTAATGTCAGGAAGTATTTTTTCACGGAGAGGGTGGTGGATACTTGGAATGCTCTCCTGCGGGAGGCGGTGGAGATGAAAACGGTAATGGAATTCAAACATGTGTGGGATAAACACAAAGGAATCCTGTTTAGAAGGAATGGTTCCATGGAATCTTAGCGAAGATTAGGTGGCGACACCAGTAATTGGGAAGCAAAACCAGTGCTGGGCAGACTTCTACAGTCTACGCCCTGATCGTGACTGAATAGATAGGGATGGGCCTGAGTGTAAATTTGAAGGGACTTAGACATTAGCTTCAGAACTTTTAGTACAAGAACAGTGCTGGGCAGATTTCTATGGTCTGTGCCCTGAGAAAGGCAGGGACAAACCAAACTCAGGTATAAAGTATCACATACCATGTAAAAGAGTTTATCTTGTTGGGCAGACTGGATGGACTGTTCAGGTCTTTATCCACCATCTTTTACTATGTTACTATATTACTCTTTGGGGTTCTACATGGAATGTTGCTACTAATTGGGATTCCGGAATCTTGTAACTCTTTAGGATTCCAGAATCTTCGGAACTTTTAGTTCAGGAACAGTACTGGGCAGACTTTTATGGTCTGTGCCCTCAGAAAGGCAAGGACAAATCAAACTCGAGTATACATATAAAGTATCACATACCATGTAAAATGAGTTCATCTTGTTGGACAGACTGGATGGACCGTTCAGGTCTTTATCTGCCATCATTTTCTATGTTACTATGTTTCTCTTTGGGGTTCTACATGGAATGTTGATACTAATTGGGATTCTGGAATCTTGTAGCTCTTTAGGATTCCAGAATCTTCGGAACTTTTAGTACAGGAACAGTGCTGGGCAGACTTTTATGGTCTGTGCCCTGAGAAAGGCAAGGACAAATCAAACTCGGTTATACATATATAAAGTATCACATACCATGTAAAATGAGTTCATCTTGTTGGGCAGACTGGATGGACCGTACAGGTCTTTATCAGCCGTCATTTACTATGTTACTCTTTGGGGTTCTACATGGAATGTTGATACTAATTGGGATTCTGGAATCTTGTAGCTCTTTAGGATTCCAGAATCTTCGGAACTTTTAGTACAGGAACAGTGCTGGGCAGACTTTTATGGTCTGTGCCCTGAGAAAGGCAAGGACAAATCAAACTCGGTTATACATATATAAAGTATCACATGCCATGTAAAATGAGTTCATCTTGTTGGGCAGACTGGATGGACCGTTCAGGTCTTTATCTGCCGTCATTTACCTCATTATGTTACTGTGTAGACACCTCAGCAACAGGATAAGCTGATAGTTTATTGTACACTTGCGTACTAACTAGACTTCGATATTACGATCACGAAGTTTGAAGGAAAGGTTGTTGATTTGGGGTTCTTTTAGTTGCAAAGGCTCACATAGGTTTTTGCCAATCGCTGCTCCGGGAAAGTGATGTGGGGCATAGTCTGTGCTTCGGGTTAGCTGTAGACACGAATGTCAGTGGCCACGTGTTCGCCTAAAGGGAGCCTACAAGTGTGACAATCTGAGTTCTAATCCCACCACCCTCACTGGACACTGTAACACCTGAACCTCAGTCTGCGCTATGGAAGAGAACTGCAAAGCTAAGATGTAGCACCACTGCTCACTGCATGTAAACCCACTGGGAATATCTTGTTGCAGCTTGTAGAGACCAGGGGCGTAGCTACGGGGGGCCACGGTGGCCTGGGCCCCCGCAAATTTAGTCCGGGCCCCAGGTTTGGCTGGTGGGGGTCCCCAACCCCTACCAGCTGAAGCCTTCTTCAGCGCCGGTCTCCGACGCAGCCGCGTTTGCTGCCTGCCCCCTGCTCTTCTTTCTTCTTGCTCCTCTTGTGCACACTGACGCTCAGCGGTCTCCGGCACAGCCGCGTTTGCTGCCTGCCCCCTGCTCTTCTTTCTTCTTGCTCCTCTTGTGCACACTGACGCTCAGCGGTCCCCGGCGCAGCCGCGTTTGCTGCCAGCCCCAGCTCAGCGGTCTCCGGCACAGCCGCGTTCGCTGCCTGCCCCCTAATCTTCTTTCTTCTTGCTCCTCTTGTGCACACTGATGCTCAGCGGTCTCCGGCACAGCCGCGTTTGCTGCCTGCCCCCTGCTCTTCTTTCTTCTTGCTCCTCTTGTGCACACTGACGCTCAGCGGTCTCCGGCACAGCCGCGTTCGCTGCCTGCCCCCTAATCTTCTTTCTTCTTGCTCCTCTTGTGCACACTGACGCTCAGCGGTCTCCGGCGCAGCCGCGTTTGCTGCCAGCCCCAGCTCAGCGGTCTCCGGCACAGCCGCGTTCGCTGCCTGCCCCCTAATCTTCTTTCTTCTTGCTCCTCTTGTGCACACTGACGCTCAGCGGTCTCCGGCGCAGCCGCGTTTGCTGCCAGCCCCAGCTCAGCGGTCTCCGGCACAGCCGCGTTCGCTGCCTGCCCCCTAATCTTCTTTCTTTTTACCCCTCCTGTGCATGCTGACACTGGGTCAGCGTGCACAGGAGGAGTAAAAGGAAAGAAGAACAGGGGGCAGGCAGCGAACGCGGCTGTGCCGGAGACTGGCGCTGAAGGATTCGGCTAGCGAGGGTTGGGGACCCCGCCAGCAAAGGTATTTGTTTGTGAGGGGGCGAGGCGGTGGGTGGGCAAGGAGGCGAGGTGAGGTAGTGGGTAGGGGGGGGCAGGGCGGCACTCAAAATGTGCCCCAAACCTTGGGCTGTGGCCCCCTCCCACCGTGAGGTCTGGCTACGCCCCAAATGTTTAATCGTTGAGACTGTGGTGATAGTTGCAGAAAGCTGGGTTTGGGCTCTGCACCGCACGGTCCTTCTCAGCAGCAGTTTTTTTACTACCTGCTGCGCTGATTCTTCCAGCACTGCGAAAACCGCACCCTCAGGCGCGCGCGCGCGCTCCGGGAGTCAGGTACTGCTGGTGTCCAGGGGGCGGCGCGCGCGCCTCTAGGCATAGGTGCGGCAGCAGTCGTGTAACGCGCTCGCGCGCCCTACCCGGCCGTCTCGTGCTCCTTTGCCAGCGCGCGTGCCGAGCCCACTTCCGGGGTAGAAGGAACCGGCTTTCCCGGATCTTCTTGTCTTCAGTCCGGCGATCCTGGAACGTTTTCCCGTTCCTCCCCCTCCCCCCAGACATGGACAGTTCGGAGGACGAGAAGCAAATGGAGCTGATGGCGAGCTTGAAGGAACAAGGTAAGGAGCAGCAGCAGGAGTGAGGTGCAGTCACGCCCAGGTGCTGCTAGACACAATGGATGGCCGGACGGTGTCCGGAGTCCCGGGGACCAGCTGGCTCCATGCACTGTGGCCACAAAGGGTGGGACTGTGCACGTGCCCAGCTTGCACCCCAGAACAGCTCATGGACATGTCTGAGCAGGTGCATGATTGCCATCCCGTCCTGGACACGGCTTTTGCATGTGCATGTCAAGACACATGTGCAGTCAGTGTGGAAGAAGAAAATAACCACGTGTGCTAGCAAAGATCCGGGGTGTAGGAATATCTGGGACGAAGGGAAGGACGGTCAGTGTCTTTTATGCCAGCACAATGAAATGGAATAGGGTTGACATCTTCATCCTCTAACTGTGTCAGTGTTCACGTCTTGTTTCCTGGCAACTAAATACCTCAACAGGTGACACACACACACACTTAAATCTGTTGTTTGTACTCTGTGACCACAAAGGATACAAAACAAAGTATCATGTCTAGAGAAAACACACTTAGGATTTGTGATTATATTAACACTCCCCTTGCATTGAAGTTTATGTAATTTCTGCTTTTACTATGCTGGGTAGGAACCTTGTCAGACCAAAGATCATCAAGCCAAGCATCCAGTCTCTGACATGACCACTTGGAAGGACTCAACTGATCCAAAGGGGGAGACTCATTCTCCGCTGCTCTCAAGAGATAGGAGAGATCATCCTCATGTCAGTCTAGCTAGCAATAATTATTAAACCTGATCTGCAGACCTTTAAACCTAGCTCTTTTGCAATAGATTCCATGGTTGTGTCTAGACTGGAACAAAAATACTTTATCAATTTGTTTTACTTCTGTCACCACTAAGCTTCATGGATGTCTCCTAAGTTCCTAATACTGTTTGAGCAGGTGTTAACTACCCTGTTTCCCCAAAAGTAAGACATCCCCTGAAAATAAGACCTAGTAGAGGTTTTCCTGAATTGGTAGATATAAGGCCTCCCCCGAAAGTAAGACCTAGCAAATTTTTGTTTGAAAGCAGGGCTGCCGAGAGCCAGAGAAGGCCGCCCCCGGGCCGCCCCCCTACCCGAGGTCGCTGGGCCCCCCCCCCTCCGTCGCTCCTGGAACTAACCTTAAACGCCTTCTTTCACCTTCGCAGCAAGCAGCAGCAGGGCAGATCTCACCTTCCTTCCATGCCCCGCCCTCGCGGATGTTACGTCAGGCAAGGGTGGGACACGGAAGGAAGGAGTGGCCTGCCCTGCTGCTGCTTGCTGCGAAGGTGAAAGGAGGCATTTAAGGTTAGTTCCAGGAGCGACGGAGGGCGGGCGGGCCAACCCCGATGCTTCCCTGAAAAATAAGACAGCCCCTGAAAATAAGACCTAGCGCATTTTGGGGGGCAAAAATTAATATAAGACAGTGTCTTATTTTCGGGGAAACACGGTAACTGTTCTGCATTACTGTGTTTGTAAATTCCTGAAATCTTGTTAGCAATGTATTAATGTCCTCGGGATTTGGGGGGTCTTCATCTCAGTCAGAGCCAGCTTTAGCTTGGGGACCCCTCGCTGTGAACTCCCCACCCCTCCTCTGCTTGGATGACTCATCTGTTGTGGTTAAAAGGCTTCACTAAGGGATCCACTGACTTCCGCTCTCTTCAGAAGTTGGCACACGTATGAACATAGGCAGTGCAGGTACTGGGAATCCCGTGACAGCTTTGCTAGCCAGTTAGCAGAAACTGGCTCTAGGAATAGAAATCCCCAAATAGTGAACCATTGTGTGGATCAAGAATTTCAGCTCTTTAAGAGTTACCTGGTGGCGGCAAGGTAATGAAATCGGAAGCACATTATGGTTATTTCTTTAATATGCATCTCAGTATTTCTTTCAGGAATCAGAGCTACAAGTTCTTATATACAAGTCAACAATCAAACAGATGTTCAGGCCACTGCCCCCATACTGTGCTTGAATTAAAACACTCTCCTACATAGTAACATAGTAGATGACGGCAGAAAAAGACCTGCACGGTCCATCTAGTCTGCCTAAGACAAACTCATATGTGTATACCTTATCTTGAATTTGTACCTGTCCTTTTCAGGGCACAGACCGTATAAGTCTGCCCAGCAGTATTTCCCGCCTCCCAACCACCAGTCCCGCCTCCCATCACCGGCTCTGGTACAGACTGTATAAGTCTGCCCTCCCCTATCCTCGCCCTCCCAACCACCACCCCCTCTTCCCCCCACCTGCTCCGCCACCCAATTTCAGCTAAGCTTCTGAGGATCCATTCCTTCTGCACAGGATTCCTCTATGCTTATCCCACGCATGTTTGAACTCCGTTACCGTTTTCATCTCCACCACCTCCCGCGGGAGGGCATTCCAAGCGTCCACCACCCTCTCCGTGAAAAAATACTTCCTGACATCTTTCCTGAGTCTGCCCCTCCTATCCAAATTGTATTCAAACAAGGAAGTAGTATTTATTGCAGAGATTTCATGCCATATACAGTCTCTGTTCCAGTGGTAGCCTGACGTCAGTATAAGTAGTTTAGACTTTTATGTTGTTCTAGTTGTGGAGTTATTAGATGGTGCCAGATTACAGGGACGGGCTACTGGTAACCTTACTAATGGTCTTCAGCAGGTTAAAGCTTACTTTTCTTAAGAACATAAGAATAGCTATACTGGAGCAGACCAATGGTCCATCTAGCCCAGTATCATAGTAAATGACGACAGATAAAGACCTGTACGGTCCATCCAGTCTGCCCAACAAGATAAACTCATTTTACATGGTATGCGATACTTTATACCTGAGGAGCTTAGCCGAGATTGGGTGGCAGAGCTGGAGGCGGAGATAGTGCTGGGCAGACTTATACGGTCTGTGCCAGAGCCGGTGGCGGGAGGCGGGGCTGGTGGTTGGGAGGCGGGGATAGTGCTGGGCAGACTTATACTGTCTGTGCCAGAGCCGGTGGCGGGAGGCGGGACTGGTAGTTGGGAGGCGGGGATAGTGCTGGGCAGACTTATACTGTCTGTGCCAGAGCCGGTGGCGGGAGGCGGGGCTGGTGGTTGGGAGGCGGGGATAGTGCTGGGCAGACTTATACAGTCTGTGCCCTGAAGTGCACAGGTACAAATCAAAGTAGGGTATACACAAAAAGTAGCACATATGAGTTTATCTTGTTGGGCAGACTGGATGGACCATGCAGGTCTTTTTCTGCCATCATTTACTATGTTACTATCAGTTTGATTTGTCCTTGCCATTCTCAGGGTACAGACCGTAGAAGTCTGCCCAGCACTCTGTTTCCACTAAAAGTTCTGAAGCTAATGTCGAAGCCCCTTAAAACTTCCAGCAGCAGCCAGTCCTGGCAGAATCCCAAAGAGTAGTAGGATTCCATGCTACCAATCCCAGGGACAGCAGTGGCTTTCCCCATGTCTGTCTCAATAGCAGGCTATGGACTTCCTCCAGAAACGTTTTTAAACCCAGCTACATTAACTCAGTGGCATAGCCAGTATGGGGCCTGGGCCCCCGTAGATTTGCCCCTGGACCCCCCCTGCCGACCACCGTCTCGACCCCCCCTCCTGCCGCCAACCCGCCGTCGCCTACCTTTGCTGGCGGGGGACCCCAACCCCCGCCAGCCGAGCCGATGTCCTCCTCTTCCCAATCCCGCGCAAGGCTTCGTTCTAGTGCAACGTGCAGGACGTCAGACTCACAGAAACAGAACGAAGCCTTGCGCCGGAAGAAGAGGACCTCGCTGGCTGATCTGCAAGGCTTCGTTCTGTTTCTGTGAGTCTGACGTTAACGTGTAGGATGTCAGACTAGAATGAAGCCTTGCGCAGGATTGGGAAGAAGAGGACCTCGGCTCGGCTGGTGGGGGTTGCGGTCCCCCGCCAGCAAAGGTAGGTGACGGTGGGTTGGCGGTGGGGGGGGGAGTCGGCGGCGCCGGGGGGGGGGGGGGGCTAAAATGTGCCCCATCACCTCGGGCTCTGGACCCCGCTCCCGCCAAAGTCTGGCTACGCCCCTGGTAAAAGGACCCCTGAGCGTCCCCTAATCTCAGTACTTTTTGAAAGAGTAACCAGTCGATTCATGTTTACGTGTTCTACACCTACAAAATCTTGAGTGAAGTTCCTGGTGTGCGTTGAGAATGGATTTAACCAGCTATGATTTAGCGCCAGCCTTTTTAAGCGGTAGTTCAAGGTAAATTATTTCTAGGTATAGTAGGTCGTTTCCTGCCATATAGAACCAGCTGAGTCTGTTCTTTTATTATCTAGAGCTATTTGATAACCCCATTCTTGATGTAAAGTGATTGATGCTGACTGCACCAGAGTTCACGTTATTAAGACACCCTTCATGTTGGCGGACACAAAGCTCATTTTTAAAAGAGAAAAAAGGATCAAAAGTGGCATTTGGACGTTTTTCAAAACTTGGATTTGTGACATTTTTCTCTGCAGTGCGTGCAAATCACAAAGGGGCATGTTGGGGCGGGATCTGAACATTCACGAAACGTGGAACATTTTTCTGCCATAATGGAACAAAGCAAAAACGTCCAGGGCTAAAAGTTTGATGTTTTGGTCTAGTCCTGTTTTAGTCATGCCTAAGACACAAAGAGGTTCCCTAAATAATCAGATGACCACCGGAGGGATTGAGGCATGACCCTCTTCCTTACTCCCCCAGTGGTCACTGACCCCCCCTTTCCATCCCCCAAAGCAGGGCCGCCGAGAGACTGAGCCGGGGCAAGGCTGCCCCACCCCAAGGATTGCCGCCACCCCCCACCTCCCCTCCCCCCAATCGCTATTGCTGTTGCCTCCCTCTCCCCCAGGCCGCCGGCGCCGCAGTCCCATCTCCACCTTCCTACCCTTAGCTCCCTTCTGTCTGCCATCTGACCACCTTCATTTAAAAAAACCCCTCAAAATCGGCAGCGCATTGCCTTGTGTGTGAAATTGGCAGATCACCGGGGGCGGGCCTTCCCTCACTGTGTCCCGCCCTCCTCTGATGTAACTTCCTATTTCCGCGAGGGCGGGACACAGTGAGGGAAGGTCCGCCCCAGGCTATCTGCCAATTTCACACAGAAGGCGCTGTGCTGCTGATTTCAAGATTTTTTTTTGTTTTTTGAAATGAACGTGGTTGGATGACAGACAGAAGGGAGCTAAGGGTAGGTAGGTGGAGACTGGGTACTGTGGTGCTGGTGGCCTGGGAGCAGGAGAGGGCGAGAGACCCCGGCGCCGGGCCCTCCTTGGGAGTCCTGGACCCGGGGAATTTTGCTCCCCACTCTCAGCGGCCCAGCCCCAAAGATGTGAAACAGTACATACCAGCCCCTATGACAGCTTCATATGTTATGACCAGTCCTGCTAGAGCAGCAAGCAGGTGCCTGGAACAGTCTAGTGGTCGGTGCAGTGGATTGCAGAGAAGGGGACCCAGGCCTGCATCCCACTCTTGGTGGAATGTGTGAGCCCTCCAAAACTCACCAAAAACCTACTGTACCCAAATGTATACCACTGCAGTAGCCATTATGCCAGAAGGTATCACCTATATGTAGGTACAGTAGATTTTTGATGGGTTTCGGAGGTTGCCCCATACAATATAAGGGGACAATGGTGTGATGTGTACCTGGGACCTTTTATGCTTGCCCTGGGGTTTGTAGTATGGAGTGTTGCCACAATTTGGGTTTCTGCCAGGTACTTTTGACCTGTCTTGGCCACTGTTTGAAAAACAGGATACTGGGCTAGATGGACCACTGGTCTGACCCAGTATGGCTACTATTGTGTTCTTATCCCAATGGCTTGTTTTGGTATGTTTTTCCCTTGGACTTTTTTTTTTTTTAATGATCCTAAAAGATAGATGCATTGAGCATAAAAACATCTAGCAAATGCCTATTTTCCAAACAAAAAGTTGGACATTTTTCTGGTTTGAAAATGGCCTCGTTTGCTACTGAATTTTTGGACATTTTTCCCAAAATGTCCAAAATCGGATTTAGACATCGAATCAAAAATGCCCCTCCATGTCTGTCTTTGTCAAACAGTGGGATTTTGCTTCTAGAATTGTTCCAACCTGAAGGTTGAGAGTGATCTTTGTTGTTGGATAGTTCTTCAAGGCCCTTTCGTGCTTTTGGAACTGGAATCTCCAGTGGCAGACATCCAGATGTGTCTGGGAACCATTCTAGGGGCTAATGGGCCAATGATCAGAAGTAAACGCAGGCGCTAGAGGCTGTTACTAGAGCCTGCGTTTGCTACAGCCCCATGATCAGAGCCCCTGCGCTCGCAGACTCTGAACGCAAGTAGCGTGCAAATGCATGAAAAATGGGGCTAAACTTATTCATCCCCAATGATCAGCAACCAGCGTGCCAAAGATTGGCACTCTGGCTGCGGTAAACTTTACGCCAGCTCGGAGCTAGAGTTAGGGTTTGCATACCATTGGGGAGGAATAGTGAGCCCTGTCCAGCATGCATTTGCATTCTAGCAGGCCCCCGTTCCCCCCAATGCAGCAGCCCCCTGCAGGAACCTTCACCCGACCAATGACCCCCCCCCCAGCGACAGGGGGCTGGAGGTGCAGTGGACCTCCGGGTCCCCCGACCGCCCCTGACATGCTCAGGGGGGGCTGGAGATCCAGTGGGTCTCCAGCCCCCACAGTCCCCCAGCATTCCTGAGATGTTCCTGGGTCCCAGTGGGCTGCGGTCAATCCCCCTCACCCACCTGGTGGTCTAGCTGCCCTTCCCCACCCCCTACCTTAGGTTGGAGAAGGGAGGTGGCCTCCCTCCTCTTCCATCAGCGCCGCCTGCAAAATGGCAGCACCCAGCCCTGCCCAGTGCATCCATTTTTCAGGCAGCACCAATGGAACAGGAGGGAGGCCACCTCCTTCCTCCAACAAGGTAGGGGGGTGGGGGGATTGACCGCGGCCCAGTGGGCCACCAGGGACATCTCAGGAATGTTGGGGGTTAGGGGGGGCTGGAGACCCACTGAATCTCCAGACTCCCCTGAACCTGTGTCTGGGGGGGGGGGGGGTCAGGGGGACCGGAGGTCCACTGGACCTCCAGCTCCCATTTTGCCTGGCTCGGGGCGGGGGTAGTTGGGGTCTGGTGGTTCATGGACCTCCAGCCCCTGTGTTTGACAGGTCTGGGCTTTTGACAGAAGTGCGGGAGGATCAGGCACAATCCTCCCGCACTTCTACCCCATGATCAGAGAGCATTGCATCCTTAAATTTGCATGCAATGCTCTCTGATCATAGGCGCGGTAAAGCCCCGCGCTGTTTGGAACAATGCGGGGCTTTTGATAATCTGCCCTTAAGTGCTATTAACTCCCATCTTCACAGCCTCCGTCTCTAGCATAGGAACAAATACTTGTTTCCTGCATTTCAGAGTACTGCGGGGAGGGTATGGGACAAAGCAGGTGATGGTTATTCCCCAGTGCGAACTGGAACTACTGGAGGTGATCCCTTTTTTAAAGGAAAGTTAAACACCAGTGAGCTAAATCTATGAGCGATTTTCAGGTATCGAGGCTATTAAAGTAGGTCTGAGGTTGTTGGAGGAAAAGCTCTGTATCCCGTGATCTACAGACGAGTCTACACCCCAGTATCTGTATAAATTAGCAAACACCCTTGTTTTCTGATTAGTCTGTGTGTGTCCCCCCCCCCCCCCCCCCCCCCCCGCATCCACCCATTTACACTGTAGTCTATTAGGATAGTGAAAAAAGGAAAACTCATACTATGGGTTTTTTTTTTTTAATCTGACACTTTAACTCCTTAGTCAGAAACTTCCTCATAGATATTTCTGGAATGAAAACAGGACTGCGTTAAAGAATGCATCTGAGCCCCATGCTGGGAATGCCTGCTTTGTTTTTCTTTGTATATTCCATATTTTGGGTTTCTGCAGCTATGACCAGAAGCACCTGTTAAAAGTCCAAAGCATTATAACAGGATTTTTGTAAAGCTAATAAAGACATTATAGTTTGGTATAGAACTGTTATATTAGCTCTTATTTAGCACTTTAGGGTTCAATACGTGAAATGCACCTATCCATATAGTAGCAGCTGCTGTACGGATCCACTGGATGGTGCCAGGGCGGAGTGATGGAGTTCTGCCTGACTACCACTAGTTGGCGAGGTTCAGCCACTATCTGACTAGCAATGCAGATTGTTAGGCCTGCAAAAAAGGTTCCCTCAGCCTAAACTATACAGCTATATGGATGGTGGCTGAATTTCTCTGCTGTCCTTATTTATTCAGCACCACCCACGATCTGGACAGCGGCGATGAATATAAGGAATGGATTTAAAAGCTGTGGTCAGTGTTTGAAAACATGCTGACTGCTGCATGTGAATATTACTACTACTACTACTTATCATTTCTATAGCGCTACCGGACGTACGCAGCGCTTCACACTTGAACATGGAGAGACAGTCCCTGCTCGATAGAGCTTACAATCTAATTATGACAGACAGGACAAGTAAGGGATAAGGGTTAGGACAGACAGGACATATCAGGGATAGGGGACAGTTGAAGGTTTAGGGGTTAAAAGCAGCATTGACCTGTTAAAGAGTTCATGGGGACAGTATTTGTTGGCTGTAACTGAGGTCCTGATGATCAGAAGCCCCCACGCTGTTCCAAACAACATTCTAAAAACAGTGTGGGGCTATAATGCCTCTATGATCAAAGCTAGCTATCTGTCTACCCCACCCTCCCACTCCTTTCCCACGGGGGGGGGAGGGGGGGGGAGCTACCTCTCCATAGTAGTAGTAGTTGGAGGAGGGAGAAAATAGCACTCCCTCCCTCCTCTTCGGGTGCCTTCTCAAAATAATTTGCATCTCACCCTTCCTGGTGCATCCTGGGATGCGCTGGGCGAGGTTTAACCCTTATATGGAAGTTAAGCCCCACCCAGCGTATCCCAGGATGCACCAGGCAGGGCAGGACATCGCTATTTTGAGAAGGTGCCTGAAGAGGAGGGAGGGAGTGCTATTTCCTCCCTCCTGCAACTACTACTACGGAGAGTAGGCCGCTGGGGGGAGGGAGGGAGGATGGGTTAGCTAGATAGACAGCGGTCCCACTGAACCACCAGGATTTTTGTGTTTTGGGGGTGAGAAGCCTGGAGGTTCACTGGACTTCCAGGTCTTGTGTTTTGGGGGGGGGGGGGGGGGCGGGCTTATGTTTGACATGTCCGGGAGAAATTCCCGGACCTGTCAAACCTCTTCAGTGGGTCTCCCCCATTTGTCCCTCACTGGCAAACCCTAACACCAGCTCCAAGCTGGCGTAGAGTTTGCAGAGGGAACTGCGCCCTTATTTGGTGTGCTGCCTGCTGATCATGAGGGAGGAATGTGGGAGACCCTTGTTTGCATGCATTTGCATACATTTAGTGTTCAGGGCCGACGAGCATGTTCTTATATGCACTCGATGGCTCTGATCATTGGGCGGGGAGCAAATGCAGGCTCTACTATGGTGCTGTTGGCCTCTAGCACCTGCGTTTGCTTCTGATCATTGGACTTCTGTCCGGGGGGTGGAGTTTCAAAATGGCGGCACACTAACCCCGTGGCATATCTCCTTTAGTGAACGCTGCGAGTTAAAAAGATTTTCCTGTTTTCCAATATGCCTCACACAAAACGTAAAGGACTGGTAAGAACTGCTGCCCCTTCAGTTCGAACCTCCTCTCCATCGCAGCGAACTATTGAGAGCTTTGTCATGAGGACCCCAGACTTAGAAACCGGAGGACGCCCTGCTGTCTCTTCAGTAGGAGAACTGAGAGATTTAGGGCTGGACGTTTCCGCCGCCTCCTCCTACTGGATCACCATCTCAGCTAGCGATTCCTCCGTCGGGAAGCGATGTAGGAGGTATCCTTGAAAGGGGCGCTGAGCAGATGAGTTTCAGCAGAGGATTGGGTTCTTCGAGCCCACTTAACCAACTTAAGGTGCCACTAGTGAAGCCGACAACGGTTACCTTAGAGAGCATCTGGGAGGCGTTACAACAACTCGACACCAAATTGACCAGCACAACAGAGGAAATTGCTTCGTTAGTAAGTACTGTTGATTTATTTTCTAAATCGTTAGAAGCCATAAAAAAAGATTCTTACAATCAAACCAATGAAATAAAGGAAGAGGTAAAGAAATTACAAGAATTTTCAACTTTATCTATTAAGGACAAGAATTGGACGCACAGGAAAATAGAACAAATTGAAAATTATAATCGCAGATTGAATTTGCGGTGCCGGAAAGAATATTTGAAGCGGGGGAGTCGGAGAAACTAAACAAATTCTCTGTAACCTTGGAGGATGTAATGGGTCAGTTCAGCAAGCTGAAGAGTAGTAAATCACCGGGACCTGATGGTATTCATCCCAGAGTATTAATAGAACTAAAAAATGAACTTGCGGAGCTACTGTTAGAAATATGCAATCTGTCCCTAAAATCGAGTGTAGTACCGGAAGACTGGAGGGTAGCCAATGTTACTCCGATTTTTAAGAAGGGTTCCAGAGGAGATCCGGGAAATTATAGACCGGTGAGTCTGACGTCGGTGCCGGGCAAGATGGTGGAGGCTATTATTAAGAATAAAATTGCAGAGCATATACAAAAACATGGACTGATGAGACAAAGTCAGCACGGATTTAGTGAAGGGAAGTCTTGCCTCACCAATCTAATGCATTTTTTTGAGGGGGTAAGCAAACATGTGGACAATGGGGAGCCGGTTGATATTGTATATCTGGATTTTCAGAAGGCGTTTGACAAAGTGCCGCACGAAAGACTCCTGAAGAAATTGCAGAGTCATGGAATCGGAGGTAGGGTATTATTATGGATTAAGAACTGGTTGAAAGATAGGAAGCAGAGAGTAGGATTGCGTGGCCAGTATTCTCAGTGGAGGAGGGTAGTTAGTGGGGTCCCGCAGGGGTCTGTGCTGGGTCCGTTGCTTTTTAATGTATTTATAAATGACCTAGAGATGGAATAACTAGTGAGGTAATTAAATTCGCCGATGACACAAAATTATTCAGGGTCGTCAAGTCGCAGGAGGAATGTGAACGATTACAGGAGGACCTTGCGAGACTGGGAGAATGGGCGTGCAAGTGGCAGATGAAGTTCAATGTTGACAAGTGCAAAGTGATGCATGTGGGTAAGAGGAACCCGAATTATAGCTACGTCTTGCAAGGTTCCGCGTTAGGAGTTACGGATCAAGAAAGGGATCTGGGTGTCGTCGTCGATGATACGCTGAAACCTTCTGCTCAGTGTGCTGCTGCGGCTAGGAAAGCGAATAGAATGTTGGGTGTTATTAGGAAGGGTATGGAGTCCAGGTGTGCGGATGTTATAATGCCGTTGTATCGCTCCATGGTGCGACCGCACCTGGAGTATTGTGTTCAGTACTGGTCTCCATATCTCAAAAAAGATATAGTAGAATTGGAAAAGGTACAGCGAAGGGCGACGAAAATGATAGTGGGGATGGGACGACTTTCCTATGAAGAGAGGCTGAGAAGGCTAGGGCTTTTCAGCTTGGAGAAGAGACGGCTGAGGGGAGATATGATAGAAGTGTATAAAATAATGAGTGGAATGGATCGGGTGGATGTGAAGCGACTGTTCACGCTATCCAAAAATACTAGGACTAGAGGGCATGAGTTGAAGCTACAGTGTGGTAAATTTAAAACGAAACGGAGAAAATTTTTCTTCACCCAACGTGTAATTAGACTCTGGAATTCGTTGCCGGAGAACGTGGTACGGGCGGTTAGCTTGACGGAGTTTAAAAAGGGGTTAGATAGATTCCTAAAGGACAAGTCCATAGACCGCTATTAAATGGACTTGGAAAAATTCCGCATTTTTAGGTATAACTTGTCTGGAATGTTTTTACGTTTGGGGAGCGTGCCAGGTGCCCTTGACCTGGATTGGCCACTGTCGGTGACAGGATGCTGGGCTAGATGGACCTTTGGTCTTTCCCAGTATGGCACTACTTATGTACTTATGTACTTAATTTTCCTGTGTTTATGGGGGTTTCCCCTCTAGACGCCTTTAAGAAATATCTAATAGAAAACTTAAAGTATTCTTCAGAACATATTCCTCCAGTTAATCGAGTATATTATATAATGAATAAAAAAAAATCGGATGAAGCTTTAAACATGGAACAACAGACTGAAAAAGAAAAAAATCAAGAACAATTGAACTTAACGGATATTCTAGAATCTTCCTCATTTGAAATTTTGGAACGTAAGACTTTAATAGCCTCTTTCATTTTTGAACAAGATTTAGAAGCGATTAAGCGATTATACTTTAGAAATTCTCAACTTCAGTTTTATGGCGAAAAGATTTGGATTTATATGGACGTTACAAAGCAAACGCAAGATAGAAGACGATTTTTCTTGACTTTAAGGAAAGAGGTTTTGGCTATAGGAGCCTCATTTCATCTTAATTACCCCTGTAAATGTGTGGTAAAATATATTGGGCTCAAATATATATTTTTTGATCCAGAACACTTAAAGACCTTTATAAATGATAAGAAGCTGAGATCAAATTGATGTCCAGATTGAGAATATGAATAATTAGTCTGTGTGGGTGCAAAGCATTTCTTTGATTTCATACCTAATTTATCTCCTGAAGAATGTTTATACTCCTCCCTCACTTTTTAAGGTCTAAAGAAGACTAGTACTACAATATTCTTTGTTATAATTTTTCTTTTACATATATTTAATTTTCCTTAAGTATTTAATGGGTTATTGTAATATATAGAAATATTTAAGTCTGATTTTCTCTTCAAGTGTAATACTTGTAATTATATTGTAAAGCATAAATAAAAATTTAAAAAAACAAACAAACAAACAAACGACTTCTGTACCGCTGATACCTTTAGGTTCTTAGTGGTTTACAATAATTAAAAAGCCAAGATAATCTCTTGGGAAGCAAAAAACAGAGGAGCCCTTTTAGTAAAGGGATGGTGCTTGGCAACAGGCTTGCGGCACCGCCAGTCCACGACTACCGCAGGAGCCCGACGGTCGTTCCCACCCCCAGCGCGTGACATTTCTGGCGCTACAAAAATATTTTCTATTTTTTTGTAGCGCCGGTGCTTACCGGGCGGTTATCACCCTTCAGTGGGTGGTGGTAAGTGCTCCCCTCCCCCCCACCAATGGCCACGCGGTAAGGGGGCCTCAGCGAGCATCAAAAACGTGCGCTGACGCTAGTGCAGGCCCCCTTTTACCGCAGCTTATTAAAAGGACCCCAGAGAATCTTATTCAAGAGCTAATTTTAACAAACTTCTTAAAAAGCTGAGTTTTTACCTATTTCTTGAATAAGAAAAAAGATAACTGAGCAGCAAAACAATTAATTAAAATCACTCCAAGACCTCAGTGCTTGAAGTTCAAGAAGTCTATCAAACATTTTAAATCGTTTTACTCCCTTAATAGATGGAGGGATGAAAAGTGAATTGTGAAATGATCTTCTTTCCCTATTATTGGAAATAAATTCCATATGATCCATTATATAAGTTGGGCATTCATCATGCAGGATCTTATATAGAAAGCAATAGAATTTGAACACAATCCTCACCTCTGTACGCAACCAGTGCAATTCAACAAAATATGAAGAAATTTTATCCGACTTCTGTAGTGAAAAACAAATAAGTACATAAGTAATGCCACACTGGGAAAAGACCAAGGGTCCATCGAGCCCAGCATCCTGTCCACGACAGGGGCCAATCCAGGCCAAGGGCACCTGGCGAGTTTCTCAAACGTACAAACATTCTATACATGTTATTCCTGGAATTGTGGATTTTTCCCAAGTCCATTTAGTAGTGGTTTATGGACTTGTTCTTTAGGAAACCGTCTAACCCCTTTTAAAACTCTGCTAAGCTAACCGCCTTCACCACGTTATCCGGCAACGAATTCCAGAGTTTAATTATGCATTGGGTGAAGAAAACGCATTGCTGTGTTCTGGACTGTTTGCAATCACTGGATAACTTGTCTAGGCTCACACAAATAGATAACATTACAATAGTCCAACTTGGACAAAAGCAATGCCTGTACCGATAATCCAAACTGCTCAAATTCAAAATACTTTCTTATGCTGCTTAAATGCTTCAAAATTTAAGCAGCATATGCCTGGAATAGACTTCCTGAGCCGCTATGTCAAGCTCCATCTCTGGCCGTCTTCAAATCTAAGCTAAAAGCCCACCTTTTTGATGCTGCTTTTAACTCCTAACCCTTATTCACTTGTTCAGAACCCTCACTTTAATATTCCCTTGTTTGTCCTGTTTGTCTGTCCTAATTAGATTGTAAGCTCTGTTGAGCAGGGACTGTCTCTTCATGTTCAAGTGTACAGCGCTGCATACGTCTAGTAGCGCTAGAGAAATGATAAGTAGTAGTAGTAGTAGTAGTGTTTGAGATTCCAGAATCTTGCTACTGTTGGGATTCTGCGCGGAATCTTGCTACTCTTTGGGATTCCGGAATCTTGCTACTCTTTGTCCTTATGCCTTATTTGTCCTGTTTGTCCTGATTAGATTGTAAGCTCTGTCGAGCAGGGACTGTCTCTTCATGTTCAAGTGTACAGCGCTGCATACGTCTAGTAGCGCTAGAGAAATGATAAGTAGTAGTAGTGTTTGAGATTCCAGAATCTTGCTACTGTTGGGATTCTGCGCGGAATCTTGCTACTCTTTGGGATTCCGGAATCTTGCTACTGTTGGGATTCTGAGCAGAATCTTGCTACTCTTTGGGATTCCGGAATCTTGCTACTCTTTGTCCTTATGCCTTATTTGTCCTGTTTGTCCTGATTAGATTGTAAGCTCTGTCGAGCAGGGACTGTCTCTTCATGTTCAAGTGTACAGCGCTGCATACGTCTAGTAGCGCTAGAGAAATGATAAGTAGTAGTAGTAGTAGTAGTAATAGTAGTGTTTGGGATTCCAGAATCTTGCTACTGTTGGGATTCTGCGCGGAATCTTGCTACTCTTTGGGATTCCGGAATCTTGCTACTGTTGGGATTCTGAGCAGAATCTTGCTACTCTTTGGGATTCCGGAATCTTGCTACTCTTTGTCCTTATGCCTTATTTGTCCTGTTTGTCCTGATTAGATTGTAAGCTCTGTCGAGCAGGGACTGTCTCTTCATGTTCAAGTGTACAGCGCTGCATACATCTAGTAGCGCTAGAGAAATGATAAGTAGTAGTAGTAGTAATAGTAGTGTTTGGGATTCCAGAATCTTGCTACTGTTGGGATTCTGCGCGGAATCTTGCTACTCTTTGGGATTCCGGAATCTTGCTACTGTTGGGATTCTGAGCAGAATCTTGCTACTCTTTGGGATTCCGGAATCTTGCTACTCTTTGTCCTTATGCCTTATTTGTCCTGATTAGATTGTAAGCTCTGTCGAGCAAGGACTGTCTCTTCATGTTCAAGTGTACAGCGCTGCATACGTCTAGTAGCGCTAGAGAAATGATAAGTAGTAGTAGTAGTAGTAGTGTTTGAGATTCCAGAATCTTGCTACTGTTGGGATTCTGCGCGGAATCTTGCTACTCTTTGGGATTCCGGAATCTTGCTACTCTTTGTCCTTATGCCTTATTTGTCCTGTTTGTCCTGATTAGATTGTAAGCTCTGTCGAGCAGGGACTGTCTCTTCATGTTCAAGTGTACAGCGCTGCATACGTCTAGTAGTGCTAGAGAAATGATAAGTAGTAGTAGTAGTGTTTGAGATTCCAGAATCTTGCTACTGTTGGAATTCTGCGCGGAATCTTGCTACTCTTTGGGATTCCGGAATCTTGCTACTGTTGGGATTCTGAGCAGAATCTTGCTACTCTTTGGGATTCGGGAATCTTGCTACTCTTTGTCCTTATGCCTTATTTGTCCTGTTTGTCCTGATTAGATTGTAAGCTCTGTCGAGCAGGGACTGTCTCTTCATGTTCAAGTGTACAGCGCTGCATACGTCTAGTAGCGCTAGAGAAATGATAAGTAGTAGTAGTAGTAGTAATAGTAGTGTTTGGGATTCCAGAATCTTGCTACTGTTGGGATTCTGCGCGGAATCTTGCTACTCTTTGGGATTCCGGAATCTTGCTACTGTTGGGATTCTGAGCAGAATCTTGCTACTCTTTGGGATTCCAGAATCTTGCTACTCTTTGTCCTTATGCCTTATTTGTCCTGTTTGTCCTGATTAGATTGTAAGCTCTGTCGAGCAGGGACTGTCTCTTCATGTTCAAGTGTACAGCGCTGCATACGTCTAGTAGCGCTAGAGAAATGATAAGTAGTAGTAGTAGTAGTAGTGTTTGAGATTCCAGAATCTTGCTACTGTTGGAATTCTGCGCGGAATCTTGCTACTCTTTGGGATTCCGGAATCTTGCTACTGTTGGGATTCTGAGCAGAATCTTGCTACTCTTTGGGATTCCGGAATCTTGCTACTCTTTGTCCTTATGCCTTATTTGTCCTGTTTGTCCTGATTAGATTGTAAGCTCTGTCGAGCAGGGACTGTCTCTTCATGTTCAAGTGTACAGCGCTGCATACGTCTAGTAGCGCTAGAGAAATGATAAGTAGTAGTAGTAGTAGTAATAGTAGTGTTTGGGATTCCAGAATCTTGCTACTGTTGGGATTCTGCGCGGAATCTTGCTACTCTTTGGGATTCCGGAATCTTGCTACTGTTGGGATTCTGAGCAGAATCTTGCTACTCTTTGGGATTCCGGAATCTTGCTACTTTTTGTCCTTATGCCTTATTTGTCCTGATTAGATTGTAAGCTCTGTCGAGCAAGGACTGTCTCTTCATGTTCAAGTGTACAGCGCTGCGTACGTCTAGTAGCGCTAGAGAAATGATAAGTAGTAGTAGTAAAAGAAAGGAAGAGCTCTTAATCAGAGCATTGAGTTGAGGGCTAAAGTCTGGGCAACATAAACCCCGGTGTCTTTATAAGAGAAAAAAGTGAATATCTAGTTTTTCACCATTATTTGGTCCACTGAAGGGTCCGGATTGTTTGGTCTTAATGGTGTTTAACTTGAGTCAAAAGTGTAACATTCAGGACCTAATCAATGTTACACATCTTTGAACAATTTGTAGATAAGTAAATCGGAATTAACAGTGTAATATCATCGGTATCACTGTAAGTGATATAATTCTCTCTGGTGAGTTCCATATCCAAAGAATGTAAAAAGATATTAAACAATGTAGGCGACAAAGGAAAACCTTGCAGGAGTGGAGGAGTAGCCTAGTGGTTAGTGCAGCGGACTTTGATCCTGGGGAACTGGGTTCAATTCCCAGTGCAGCTCCTTGTGACTCTGGGCAAGTCACTTAATCTTCCATTGCCCCAGGTACAAATAAGTACCTGTGTAAACAACTTTCAATGCAAAAAAAAATATCCCATTCTCTTTCCCTCCACAAGGATTCCTCCAAACTATTCTATAACTTTCCATTATGTTTTACTTTATATGACCTAGAAACCTTTTTAAAAAATCAGCGTTAGATTGGCCATTCTCCGCTCTTCCGGTACCATGCTTGATTTTAAAGATAAATTACATATTAAAAACAATTGTTCCGCAAGTTCATTTTTCAGTTCTATCACTACTCTGGGATGAATACCATCCAGTCCAGGAGATTTGCTACTCTTCAATTTGTCAAATTGCGCCGTTACGTCCTCTAGGTTTATAGAGATTTCATTCAGTGTCTCTGACTCGTCAGCCGTGAATACCATTTCTGGCACAGGTATCTCTCCCAAATCTTCCTCGGTGAAGACCGAAGCAAAGAATTCATTTAAACTCTCCGCTATATCTTTGTCTTCCCTGATTACCCCTTTTACCCCTCGGTCATCAAGTGGTCCAACTGATTCTTTTGCTGGGTTCTTGGTTTTAATACACCTAAAAAAATGTTTACTATATGTTTTTGCTTCCAACGCAATCTTTTTTTTTTTTTTTTCAAAATTCCTGTTTGCCTTCCTTATGCTGTTTCTTATTGTTTTCAGTTGGTTCCTTCTGTTTTCTGAAGGATTTTCATTTAGTTCTAATAGCTTCCTTCACCTCACTCTTTAACCATGCCGGCTGTCGTTTGGTCTTCTTTCCTCCTTTTTTAATACATGGAATATATTTGGCCAAGGCTTCCAGGATGGTATTTTTGAATAGCATCCAGACCTGATGTAAATTTTTGACCTTCGCAGCTGCTCCTCTAAGTTTTTTTTTCACCGTTCTTCTCATTTTATCATAGGCTCCTTTTTGAAAGTTAAATACTAACGTATTGAATTTCCTGTGTGTACTTACTCCAAAGCCAATATCAAATCTGATCATATTAAGATCACTGTTTTCAAGCTGCCCCAGCACCATTACCTCCTGCACCAGATCATGCAGTCCACTAAGGACTAGGTCTAGAATTGTTCCTTCTCTTGTTGGCTCCTGCACCATCTGCTCCATAAAGCAGTCCTTGATTTCGTCAAGGAATTTTTCTTCCCTGGCATGCCCTGATGTTATATTTACAGATTGAAATTCCATGTGTAAAGGGGAAAAGGATAGTGATAGGAGTGTACTACCTGGCCAGGATGAACAGATGGATGTACAAATGTAACAAATAAATAAATAAAATAACATTTCTACATCTATCTGTTCATCCTGGCCAGGTGGACGGTAGTACACTCCTATCACTATCCTTTTCCCCTTTATACATGGAATTTCAGTCCATAGGGATTTCAAAATGTTTTGTTTCCTGTAGAATTTTCAATCTATACAATGCTATCCCTCCACCAATTCGATCTACCTTATCACTACGATATAATTTGTACCCCGGTATGACAGCGTCCCACTGGTTATCCTCCTTCCACCAGGTCTCAGAGATGCCTATTATATCTAATTTTTCATTTAGTGCAATATATTCTAACTCTCCCATTTCATTATGCTTCTGTCATTCGCATATAGACATTTCAAACTGTGAGCCTTGTTTACTAAGCAGCATTACAGGCGTGTTAACATTTTTAAAGCGCATTAACCATGTTCGTGTGTGTGCTGTGTAGACATGCTAAAAACACTAATACACCTTGGTAAACAGGGCCATATGCTTGTCCTTCCTATTTACGTCTTGCTCAGTAGTTGACAGTGTTAATTTGCAATCTTTTGTCTGATTCTCATTTAACGACACTTGATCTACTATGATCTCTTTTGCAACGTCGCTATTGGGATACCCTATCTTCCCTGTTTTGGTGATATCTTTGAAAGATTTTTGTTCCGAACCATACGTTTTTGAACGACTGTCTTCCAGGCGAGATTTACGCCATCTCATTTCCAGTTTCTGTCATTCGCGTTTAAGGATCCGATGTTCTGGGGAAAACCAAGGTGAGCGTTTGTGTGTGGAGCATAAGACCTTTTCCAGTGGTGCCGTTCTCTCTAAGGTCTTGGCTAAGTGTGTATTTCAAATGTCAACCTGTTCTGACACTGTAGTTGTCCTTTCATCCACATGTGAGTGGTCCAAGACCTCTAGGAAATTCTCAACAGTCAGCTATTTTTTTTTCTCTGACCTCCTTCGAAACTCTGGGAGGTGCCATTTGTTTCAGATGGTCAGGTTGGGAAAATTTAATTAGAAAATAGTCTGACCATGATAGGGATGTTATTTCAATACAATTCGAAACAAGGCGTGTTTAGCCACTCCTATCCTAGCTGAGATAATATTAAACCATCTCCGACTTCATATGCAACTTTCTTTAAATTACTCACCTTACTTTCTAACTGTTCTTACTCTCTTACCTCTCTGTATGTTCCATCTTTGCATTACCCTTCACTATCAATTAAAATGTTCTATTACGTATTGTCTTGATATTGTAAGTAGTATACTATGCCATACTTTTATTGTTATTTGAATATTTTTACTGCTGTAATTGCCTATTGCCCATGTTTTATCTATTCGTACTGAATACTGCCTTGAGTGAATTCCTTCAAAAAGGCGGAAAGTAAATCATAATAAATAAATAAATACTGTTATCCCAGAACTCTGGGATGTCAACCCTTTATAGAATACCAGGTCTAGTATGTGACCCCTTTCGTGGGTTGGAGAATTGATCACCTAGTGCTGTCATTGTGTCACCTAGTGCTATTGTGGAGGGGCATAATCGAAAGGGACGCCCGAGTTTTGATGAGGACGTCTTCGCAAAATGTCCCGATGCAGAGGCGGGGGAACCCGTATTATCAAAAAAAAGGTGGACGTCCATCTTTCATTTTGATAATAAGGTCGGGGACGCCCAAATCTGGAAATTTAGGTCGTCCTTAGACTTCGTCGTTTCTGATTTTCAGTGATAATGGAAACTGAGGACGCCCATCTCAGAAAAAAACAAATCCAAGCCCTTTGGTCATGGGAGGAGCCAGCATTCATAGTGCGTTGGCCCCCCTCACATGCCAGGACACCAACCAGGCACCCTAGGGGGCACTGTAGTGGACTTCAGAAATTGCTTCCAGGTGCATAGCTCCCTTACCATGTGTGCTGAGCCTCCCAACACCCCCCCCCCCCCAAAACCCACTACCCACAACTGTACACCACTACCATAGCCCTTATGGGTGAAGGGGGGGCACCTAGATGTGGGTACAGTGGGTTTCTGGTGGGGTTTGGAGGGCTCACATTTACCACCACAAGTGTAACAGGTACGGGGTGGATGGGCCTGGTTCTGCCTGTCTGCTGCGATGGACCCGAGTATGACATTTGAGGCTGGCAAAAAATATTTTGAAAAAAATTTTTGAGGGTGGGAGGGGGTTAGTGACCACTGGGGGAGTAAGGGGAGGTCATCTGGTCAGTTCGGGCACCTTTTCGTGGCTTGGCTGTAAGAAAAAAAGGACAAAGTCGTCCAGTGCTCATCAGGGACACCCTTTTTTTCAATTATGGGTTGAGGACACCCATGTGTTAGGCACGCCCAAGACCCGCCTTCGCTACGCCTCCGGAAAGCAGTTGGGGACGCCCAAAATCAGCTTTTGATTATGCCGATTTGGGCGACCCTGAGAGAAGGACGCCCATCTCCCCATTTGTGTCGAAAGATGGGCGTCCTTCTCTTTCAAAAATAAGCCTGATTGTGTCCAGAAATTACCAACCTAGGGTTATTCAGGGTCACTTGAGTAATCAAGTCTAGGAGTTCTTGCACAGATAACGTGTTGTTACGAGGTGCCCGGTATACCATGAGCAGACAGATTGGTTTCTCCTCTTTAAGCTGGATTAAAACAGATTCTGATTTATGTAGCTGGAGGATGGAGATTCTGTGTAGTTTGACTGTATCCCAAATCAAGCCTGCTACCCCTCCACTCCGTCTTCCTGGTGTTAGTTGATGTTGGATGTTGAAACCTCTTGGGCATAGTTCAGCCAGTTGTAAAACCCCCACTTTCATCTAGCCAGGTTTCACTTATTCCTAGAATGTCAAGATGCTGTTCATGTATGACATCATGGATCACTGAGGCGTCCTCAGCCAGGCTTACCTCAGTCAGGTCACGATTATGGAACTGTGGTTTCAGCGTCAGATGCTGGGGATTCAACTCTTCTCTCCTTGGGCCTCTTTAACCTCAGCCTGGCCGTGCTGTGATGTCATAATGCCTCATTCCACCAATAAGAGCCAACCTCATCAGTGATGTCACAATGGCTTGATTGTCCTATGCTTGGCTTGCTTTTATTACATACTAGTAAAAAAGGCCCGTTTCTGGAACGAATGAAACGGACGCTAGCAAGGTTTTCCTGGGAGTGTGTATGTTTGAGAGAGAGAGCCAGAGTGAATGTGCGGGTGTGTGACAGAGGGAGACTGTCTGTGTGACAGTGTGTGTGTGAGAATGAGAGTGTGTGACAGGGCCCCCTCCCTGTTCCTAATGCCCCTCACCCCGTTCCCTCCCCTCCTTTTCCTCCTCCTTCCCACACTTTGGGTTCCTTAAGGCTTTCAAAAGTCTATGTACCCCCGTGGCCCTAACGCCCAGTATCCGGATACCCCACTGTTTTCCTCCTCACCCCAAGATGTAATACTTTGACGTCCTTAATTGTTTTAAAAAAGTGTCCTATCTATCCTGTGTACAAATGCCCGGCATTCAGATTGTGTGCCTCTCGTAAATTTTCATTTCTTTCATTCATTCAGAACTTGCCCCCCCCCCCCCCCCCCCCCCCCCCCCACCCTGAACACTTTCGGTTCCTTCAGTCTTTTAAAACTCTCCTATCAATCCTGTGTCCTAATGGCCAGCACTCAGATTGTTTTGCTTTGCCAAATTGTCTGTCACTGATGTCACTGAGGTCAGTGCGTGCCTGCCTAGCAGACCACTTCCGGCAGGCATGGTCCCAAGCACATCCTGTTGGAGGTGAGAATTATTATATAGGATAGCAGCGATTTTGACTTTAGAGACGTTTCTTTTTCATTAATTAAAGAGGGAAGCCCACGTTGATAACTTCCCTCTAAGTGCAGTTACATGGCAGTATTCTATAACCTACGTGCGCACTTTTGCATGCAAGAATATTGAACTAGAGTGCTAGTGCGTGCTAATTCCCACCTTAAACATTTAACACATATTAGAAAACTAGTAAGAGGCCCGTTTCAGAGCAAATGAAACGGGCGCTAGCAAGGTTTTCATCGCCAACACCCCCCCTCCTCCCTCCCTCCCTGGCCAACCCCTTCGTTGTTCTGCCATTGCTCCGCCCCCAACGTCATGACGTTTGACGTGAGGGCGGGGCCGGGAGCGATTTTGGTGGCTTCACCAGTGTCCCCAGAACATTGAGGGTGAGTTTTATTATAGTAGGCCCTAATAGTGTTATTGAAGTCCTTTTGTTAATGTTATTTCTAGGGGTGGGCAATTAATGCATTAATAACCCTATTGATGCATTAATATTTTAACTCGTTAAAAGCATTTTAACGCTAGCTGATTTTTTTTTAACACCATGCAGGAAGTCTTGCGGTTTCAAGTCCTTCGAGACTTCCCCAACTTCCTGCATGGAGTGGCTTATGTAGCTGCAGAGTCCGGCTGTTCAGGGGAAGAAAAAGGACTTTGAGGCAGCCTGAAAGAAGGGAAAATCTAGAGCCCGAGTAGTTGAGGTAAATGGGGCGGGGGTGTCTTAAAAGTTCTGGTGGGGGGCATGAATCTGGGTGAAGGTTGGAGAGGGGGCATAAGAGAATCTGGATGAAGGCTGGTGTAGGAGGCATGAGAGAATTTGGGAGAAGGCTGGGGAGGGGGCATGAGAGAGATGATTGTGTTCAATAAGAGACAGCCAGTAGGAAAGGGCGAGAGAAATGGCCAAAAACGTCATGCGTGATTAATAGCAATTAAAAAATTGAATCACTGCTCACCCTTAGTTATTTCCATTCTTTCTATATCAGAACTGCTGAGCTTTCCACGATTTTCGTCGTGAAGAGGTGCGAGTCCATTCTCTCACTGGTGGAAGGGTCCTGTAGTTGCATTATTGGCAAATGCTTTGCCGATTATGTCCCATCCAGTTTCTCTGTCTTAACATTAAAGCAGCAATTGAGTGATATGAGTCTGCTTTTGGGTCCTACACTTAGGGTAAAATGACGATTTCCCTGTGTTGCTGTTTGGGTTGTTAAGGCTGGATGACCAGACTGTGATGTTTTAAGAACTCGATGGGAGGGGGGTCCAGAGCCCAAAGTGAGGGGGCACATTTTAGCCGCCCCCCTGCCGATGACCCTCTCACCCCCCCCCCTCCCGCCGCCAACCCTCCCCCACCTACCTTTGCTGGCGGGGGACCCCAATCCCCACCAGCCAAGGTCCTCTTCTTCCGGCGCGGCTTCGTTCTGTTTCTGGGAGTCTGACGTCCTGCATGTACAACGTGCAGGACGTCAGACTCGGAAACCGAACGAAGCCTTGCGCCATAAGAAGAGGACCTCGGCTGGCGGGGGTTGGGGTCCCCCACCAGCAAAGGTAGCCCACGGCAGGGAGGAGGGTTGGAGGTGGGAGGGGGGTTGAGAGGGTCATCAGCAGGGGGGTCCAGGGCCAAATCTATGGGGGCCCAGGCCCCCGTGGCCCCATGTAGCTACGCCACTGCTCGGTTGTAGGATTGGCACTAGTTAGACCTATTAAAGCAGTGGCTTTACGTCATTCAATTTAGAGTTACTGCCGTACAGTTTTCTGTTCAGATGCTTCATGGGCTTTTCTCCTGTTTCTTAGATGAAAACTTTTACGTTGTAGGTAACTTTGTAAATTAATAATTGGGGGTGAACTCCAAATATTTCCAGCTACTAATCGTGTTTAAATCTGTAGTGGGAGGCTGTAATGCAATGCAGTGGTTATGATATCTGCTGAGGAAGTGTTAACCCTTTGTAGGTTGTGGCACAAAGGGTCTCGTATCATCCCAAAGGTTCATGTGTGGCAGCATAAAGGGTGGGACCAATGAAAGATACTGAAACTTGCTGGAATATCCATAATTATGATATTAACTATATGGCAATAATCTTGCTTATGAGAACTTTCTAATCATAAATCACTGCAAGTATATCTGATCTTACTTGTGTCTTTGAATGGAGGAAAAGACTTCAGATGCTCAGCTTATTGGTGTAAATTTTTCAACCAAAACTGCCGTTCGAACTTCCTCATCGGTCATAAAAAACCTCCATTCAGTAAATGTTATTTTTTAATTGTTCTTGAATTTCTTATTATTTTCATTCAATCTTTGCTTTATAACATAACGTTCTTATGTATCTCCCATATTAGGAACCTTAAAAGTCAAGGACACTTATCTCAGTGTTGATTATGATTCACATCAGTTTGAAAAATTTACATCGATAAGCCGAGCATCATCTTTTCCTCCATTCAGAGACACGAGTAAGATCAGATATACTTGGAGCGATTTATGATTAGTGGAATATCCATAAGCAAGAAATGAGCGGCTCTTGATGCCAAGTCTGGTTGGAAAACTGTTTTTCATGAGCTGGTGTACATTGAGACCCCTCTCCCTGCAACACTGGTTGCATAAATGATATTTTAACTTATTGCATTGAATTCTGAGCCTTTCTTATGCAGTGATTTGTTCAGTTCAGCGTAACCTGCTCTAATAATCTCTCAAATGCTTGTTTTATAGCAGTTGCCCAATATGAAGAGCTGAGGGCAGAAAGTGTGAAAACCAAAGATCAAGTAAGTTCTTAAACATGCACTCTATTGGTATTGGTATTTGAGGACATGTCCGGGCAACCTGGCTGGTTTTGCCAATCTGCCCGTTTGTCCAGAAATCCGGACAAATGGGCAGATTGCTAGCCTCCCCTCCCCTTACTTACTACTGCCCTGGTGGTCTAGTGACCTCTTCCGCCTTCAGGGGCAGGAAAGATCCCCCTCTTTCCTGCCTGGAGCGCTGCCCTGCATGCATCTTTCCTGTTCGTGATCTTGGCGCCGATTCAAAATGGCCGCCGAGGAAGTCTCTTGAGGTCGCTTCAACTCTCGGCGGCCATTTTGGATCGGAAGGATGCATGCAGGGCAATGCTCCGGGCAGGAAAGAGGGGGCTCTTTTCTGCCCCGAAGAGGTCACTAGACCACCAGGGCAATAGTAAGGAGAGGGGGGAGGGGAAAATGTGACAGGGGCAGAGCGAGGGCGTGAAAGGGGGCGGGGCATGTTCCCTCCTTTTTGGGGGACAAAATATGGTAACCCTACACCTACCGCTGGTATCAACAAACAAGAATTTAGTGTAAGACTATCACTTGCCAGCCCTGGAAGATAAATACCTCTTTCATTTAATTTGAAGTGTACACAGAATTCTATCTAGCTGTGTATCAAACATGGTTTGCAGGGACAAGATCAACTTGTCATTTACTTTGAGTTCTGTTGCTTTTATTTTTGGTTCCTCCCCCCCCCCCCCCCCAAAAAAAAAAAAGTGTCTAGTGCACCTCACTGCCTTCCTTCCCACCTTGAAAAATGGCAGCACCTGACCCCCACATAGTGCATCCTGGGATGCACTGAGCAGGCGGTAGTCTGCCAAATGAAGGAATTTTTCCTTATTTGACAGTCTTCACTCACAATGACAAATAAGGGGAAAATGCCTTTATATGGCATGCTTACATTTGTTAAGATGGTGGTGGGTGAGAA